>NW_024545238.1:379312-714301 GCF_903064755.1 Maudiozyma barnettii | reverse complement strand
CCCCCCCCCCCCCGCGTGAGAAAGAAGCCGAAGAATTACGAAAGATATTTGTAAGGGCAAAATTCAGGTGTCAGTTTTAGAATATTTCTATAATTTTTAGGTTTGCCCGTACTTCCTTTTTATTTATTTTTTTTCTCTACTTCTTTCTCTCTCTCTCTCTCTGTATGGCACATTTAGTAAAACCATTCCCCTTATAAAATTGGTGAGATTTCACGTCATCCAGAACGAGTCATCACCAGATGAAAATATTTACTATTCTATTTCCTATTCTATTCTATTTATTGACGTGAAGTTCATCAAAGTAAAAAAACCGCGGGTCCTATTTTCTTTCTTATTTTTGTTTCTGTTTTTATAATAAGTAAGTATTGTGTTATATCACCAGTTGCTTCTTTCTGATTAGTAGGGCTTACCCTATTATATCCTCCTCTTGGTTTTTTACTTCCTTTTCAACTATTAACCCCACCCTCTTTTCTAGTTTTTAAGCTTTTAAGTTTTATTGTTTTAGGAACAGTAATTGACCTTTTAGTGTTAGTGGTAACTAATCGATCTTTTGTACGTTTGTTTGTCACTACGAACTCTCCGATCCTCTAAACAAAAAGTATCTATTTCTTATTCGGGCCACACCCGCTCTCTTTTTGGTCTCCCTAATTTTCGGACTTTTTTCCCTTGCCCCCCCCATATCTTTTCTCAGCCTCAACTTTATTGTTATTATCCCCACTGAGACGAAAAAGAAAATAAAAAATAAAAAAGCTGTATATACCTTATTATTTAACTACATTAAGTGCTTCTGTGTGGACTTCTTCACTCCCTTAATTTTATTTCATTTCATGAGAGGATAAAAGAGAATATTAACTATCCCTATTTTTTAGAACTTAAATTTTTATTGTAGGAGAGTAAAATATTCATTACATAAAAAGTTCTCTCAATATATTTAACTTCTATTTTGAGAGCGATAATTAGTTAAGAGGAAGGGATAATTTGGAACACTTAGAGAGAAATTTTTAACAACTTAAAATCATCGGGTTTAACTTCGTATTAGTTTTGTTATTTAAAAAAAACTGTCACAATTATTATTAACTTTACTTTTACATTTACTTTCAATAACATATACACCTCACCCCGCATTTTTATTTTGTTTTCCTAACTAAGTTTAGTATTATTGTTATTATTATTGCTCACTATTATTCTACTATTTCTTCTGTAAATAATAATATTCCTCTCATCGACATATCCGGACAGAGATATACATCATTTTATTTGTTTTGTATATCTTTTATATGTCTGTGAGGTTTTACTGAGATTTGTATCTTCATTTCTTAATAAATTAACGTTATCTGTCCATCATCACCACCACCATTTAATTATTATTTTTGATAACCTAATCTGTCCTTCTCTTTTTAGTCATTTAACAAATTATATCATATACCCTTCAGGTGTTTGTTGACTTTCGTTTTGAATTCAACTTTATTTGATTAAAAATTTAATATTTTTTTTCATATTTAAATGTTTTCGAAAAGACATATAAATACTGTTCAATAATATTCATTTTCATTTGCATCTATCTCTTCTTCCTCTTCTTTTTAATATCTCTTTCTTTATTACTTTTTAATGCTTAACATTTTTGGTTTATCAAAATATAATAATAATAATAACAATTATAAACTCTTAGTTGAAACAAATTCAAATTTCTTTAATACCCTAAGAAGGTACAAATTCTATTTTATTGTAACTTTCGCTATGGTTTTATTATTATCATCTTTTTTGGCAGCTTTAGCTATCGTTCCAAATTCATCATCTGCTCAAGATACTTCAAACTCTAAAACTGAAGCTTTACCAACTTCTATTGTTCAAGATAGAACTGGTGTTATTAAGCCTGCTGAAGATCATGAATTGGATTATAACAACGATAATAGATTAGCCTCTAAACAATTTTTTGAATTATTGCAAGATACCAATAATACATACTATAATGAAGAAACTGGTATCTTGGGTACTTCGTTCTTTTCTCCAAATGTCTTCAGTAGACAACCTTATGTTGCTAACGGTTATATTGGTTCAAGAATTCCAAATATAGGGTTAGGTTATGCTCAAGATGAAATCACTTTATTCACTAATGAATCAGCCGCTTTGAATAATGACTGGCCTCAATTTAATCCAAGGTATGCGGGTTCGTTTGTTGCTGATTTCTACGCTTTGGAAGAACATTTAACAAAGACTAACTTTCCTGAATTGGATGACAAAGGTTATCCAAACATTATCGCCTCAATTCCAGATTGGACCGATTTACAATTTAAGATTGCCAAAACTCCATTATGGTTCAATGCTTTGAACGTCACCGCTGACCAAGTCACTAATTACTCTCAAAACATGTCCATAAATAACGGTATTGTGAACACTACTATGGATTGGTTAGATGGTTTATTACACGTTTCATCTCAAATCGTCTCTCACAGAGATATTTACCAATTAGGTTACGTCAATCTAGAAGTCTCTTTGAACACTGAAAACTTACCAGCTAACTTCACTGAATGTCCTTTGGAACTTTATGATATATTCAACCACAGTACTTCATGGAGAACTTACTTACAAGACTCTGGTTATGATGAAAAGAATGATGGTATCTTCATGATTGTTGAACCTGACAACGTTCCTTATAACAATGCTGCTTTATTCTCTACTGCTGAAATTGAACTTCTTTCTTCGACTGGTGATGTCACTAGTAACGTTTGTTTTACTGGTACACAATCGAACTCGACTGATAACATTGCTTCTCAAACTGCTGCTGTTATCTTAACCAAAGAAAATCCAAAGATTATAGTAAGAAAATATGTCGGTGTTATGTCTACAACTTTTAGTCTAACTAACAGTAGTAACTTAGATACTGCTATTTCTTGTGCAAACGAATACAAGGGTCAATATAATCGACTATTAGCTTCCCATGATACTGCCTGGGCCGAACTTTACGGTGATGCTAAGATTGAAATTCCATCTGATTCCTTCTTGGAACTAGCTGCTAAGTCTTCTCTATTCCATTTATTGGCAAACAGTAGACCTAACAATGTTACTCAAGAAAGAGGTATGCTATTGCCAGTTAGTGGTTTATCTTCTGATTCTTACGGTGGTTTAGTCTTCTGGGATGCTGATATGTGGATGACTCCAGCTTTGTTACCATTTGCTCCAAAGGTCGCTAAAAACATTAACAGTTATAGAAATGCTACTCATCACCAAGCTCAATTGAACGCAAGAGAATATGGTTACGCTGGTGCTGCTTACCCATGGACTTCTGGTGGTTTCTCCAATTGTACTTCTACTGGTCCATGTGTCGATTATGAATACCATCTAAATGTTGATATTGCATTTTCTACTTTATCTATCTTCTTAAGTGGAGCTACCGAGGATTTAAACGAAGACTACTTGAGATACACTACTTGGCCATTAGTTAAGGATGCTGCTGATTTCTTCACCAGTTTCGTTAGAGTGAACAACCAAACTGGTAAATATGAAACTCTAAACTCTACTGATCCTGATGAATATGCTAACCATGTTGACAATGGTGCTTTTACTAACACAGGTATTAAGACTTTAATGAAATGGGCTACTGATATCGGACACCATTTGAATGAAGCTGTAGACTCTAAATGGATGGTTATCTCCAACAATATCATCATTCCAAGAGCCGAATCTAATATTACTTTGGAATATACTGGTATGAACAGTAGTGTCGAAATTAAACAAGCAGATGTTACTTTAGTGGTTTATCCATTAGATACTATTGACGACCCTATCAGTGCAGCATACGCTATTAATGATTTGTACTACTACTCTGGTAAGCAAGCTGCCTCCGGTCCTGCTATGACTTACCCAGTATTTGTTGCTGCTGCTCAAAGTCTATTAAATCATGGTTCATCTTCTCAATCTTACTTGTACAAGGCTATTGTCCCATACATGAGAATGCCATTTGCTCAATTCAGCGAACAATCTGATGATAATTATGACACTAATGGTGGTCTAAACCCAGCTTTCCCATTCTTAACTGGTAATGGTGGTGTTTTGCAAAGTATTGTTTTTGGTTTAACAGGTATTAGATACTCTTATGAGGTAAATAACTCTACCAATCAAATGGATAGATTCTTGAAATTCGATCCAACTGAGTTAGGCACTCTGCCACAAGGTCTAGCTATTAGAGGTTTCCAGTACATGGGTAATACAATTGATTTCATTATTGACGAGACTCACGGTACTGTCGTTAACAAGCAAGGTAACAGTTCTATTACTATCAAGGTTCCAAATAGAGATAAGTTTGATGATACAGACATTCATTTCTACATTCCATCTAACAAGACATTGCAACGTCGGTCTTCTTACTGTCAAGTTAGAATTGCTGATGATGGTATTTACTACACTATTGAACCAGGTCAAGAATTGGTCATTCCAGTTTACAAGCCTTTACTATCAGTCGAAGGTAATCTAGCTGAACACAGACAAATTACCAATCTAACTAGTGGTGTTGCTGGTGATGTCGGTCTATCTGCTATTGATGGTAATAATTATACTCATTGGCAACCAGTTGACAAAAATAATGCTAAATTATTGATTGACCTAGGTTCTGAACAACAAATCAACAAGGGTTTCATTAATTGGGGCTACAGACCAGCTCAAAACCTATCTATTTCCATCTTACCACATTCCGAATTACTAGAATCTCTGTTTACTAATGTGACCTACATTATTGAAAACAGCAATGGTACTAAAGAAGATGCTACTGCTGAAGCTATGGCTTACTTAGAACATTATATGTCTTCCGGTAATGAATCCACATCTGGTGCCTGCAGTTCTGATATTTCTGATATTCTAAACTGGAAATTAGGTTCTTTCAACAACATGATTCAATCCTTACCAAATATTGAACCTTTACAAGAAACTTTTATTACTATTGTAGATGACCAAAAGGTTGTTCCATCTCTTCCATACTATTCTGAACTTGATGTCACGGATGCAGTTGTTCTGGTACCAAGTAACATTACTGAATTTACTGTCGACTATAGTAAGGTCAATTACAACACTTCATTGAGTTGTCTACCAGGTGCAAGTTCTAATGATTGGAAGAAGGCCAGATATGTCGTCGTTTCTGTACAAGGTACTTATGACAATGATGCCTACCCATATGGTGCCACTTTGAATGAAATTATTCTTCAATCATAGTTTTCAATTACTATGGTTTTCTTTTATGACATACCCCTTATGAAATGAATATTCCAGCTCGACATGGGCTGAGGGAATTGCTACATTTTAGTTCGTAGTAAATACTCAGTCCTTTATATTTGATATATAAGGTCAAGAATTATATTATTTTAAAAAGCATTTTTAATGAATACATAAAATAATTTTTTAAACTTATATTAAAATTTGTACACCCTGCCTTAATGAAATAAACTAATTGAATAATTTATTAGTCAGTGGCGCTCTTGATTTTTCAATGTATTGAAGGATCACTAAACAAAAAGTTCTTGGATATGTAATCCAATTAACATTTATAAACTTTTGTATGTTCATCTTGAAATCAAAAAATAAAAAAAAAAACAATATTTGGTCTCCAAAGATGTCAGCGGCTAAAGTTTTAAAAATAATGCGAATTCTGTGGATCGAACACAGGACCTCCAGATTTCTTTTTGACCGAAGTATTTCTTCAGTCTGGCGCTCTCCCAACTGAGCTAAATCCGCATTTCTTGAAAATCTTGTATTGCAATCTTATATGCTTGAAGACAAATATGTAACAGACGGTTATATTTAATTACTATTACTATGTTGATAACTAATTAGAACTTATTTCCATAATTGTTGTTCTCTTTACATATGAATTATTAAACAGAGTTGCTATTGTTAAACTTCTCATCTTTTGTGAATAGTAACGTTGTGTAAACGTAAGTTTGAAATCGAGAATATACGATTAGTATTCGAGTTGAAATTATCGGACATAGTTATAGATATTCAAATGTATAATCTTGTCAGAAATTAAGAGTAATATGCACAACACTTAATTTCAATAGGCAAAGAACTACCTTTAAGCACAGTTATTATGAAGTGTGTTAAAATATGAAACAAAATATGTGGCAACATGAAACAAAGTTAATCGCATTATGAAACAAAACATAATTCGAACCTCAATTGAGATTAGAATAAAACATATATAAAGACAAAGAATTCTGAACTTACATTGGAAGTTAGATTCTATTCGTTCTATAAATTATATATTTTATAAAGAGACTGATCGATTATCGTATTAAAAAATGTCCGAATTAAATAAAGTAAAGCTTGAAGAGACTAATAGAGGGGGAAACTCTATCTCAGATTCTCTACAGTTGATTAAAGCGTTGCATAATTTCTTCCCTGTCATTCAGACCAATCTTCGGATCTAGAGACTTTGGATTTTTTTGATGATCAATAGTCTCGTTTGTGTATTAATTTCTGCAGACTTCAAAGACTTCATCAACTGTTGATAGTTGACCATTCTGTGATTTAGTATTGGTTAAATAACTATGAATTCATGTGGCTACTTAGTTTCTCATAGTGAAGGATATAGCATCGATAGTTTGTTCTCCTTTGAAGCCACATTGGGTAACACGGTTCTTTACCATGGATTCCCAGGAAGTATAGTTGTCCAAAGCTCTTGTAGCATCGGAACCTAAGGCGATAGGAAAAAGTTCTTAGAATTTCCTTAAGGCCTTCATGTCTAATTTGGCATCGTCAGATATTCCGAGAGAGTGATGGTTGTTGATGATAAAGAGTAAATACAAAGGATCTAGTTATAGTAGTGTTAACATGTAACTACTTGGACTCGCTTTCTCGCTTTAAATTTATAATATATATTACAGATACATCCTTAAAGCATAGAAATGTTAATCTACCATACAAATTGCAATTGTCAAGATAGGTATAACTTCATATCATTACATGGTGGTACCGTTAAAACACCCTCTCATATTACGCGGTATTAATCTAATATCACCTCGATTTTATATATGTTTGAATTTAAAATTAGCTTAAAATACATCATAATAGGTATCTTAAAAGTAAAGTTTATTGATCTCTCTTAGTTTGGTAAAAATGGTACGCTTCATCGCGAAAGAATACATATTAATATCTCTTCTCGAATTTGTAAGATATCATGCGGTTAATTATTTTAAATCATAATAAGATTTACTTTCTTATTACCTAAATAGATCATATTCTTAAAAGTTAAAAATATATGTGGAAGTTCTGAGAAATTCATTATATTTTTTTTTATCTTTTCATGAACTTATTGGTGCAAGCTGTTATAAACAATGTTTAAACAAACGGGTAATTAGTTTTAAACATAAGTTTTAACATTATGTAACTAGTTATAGCGAAGAAAGAGCATGGCCATTGTATCCTAGAATAGTTAAGAGATCTATTATATTTATCTTTTTATTCAGGTTATTTTTGCAGTCCCTTTAAACGAAAATTTTGACATTCCCGCGCAACGAAAAAAGAGCAAATCTTAAGAACTAAGTCAGGGGATTTTGTTCATAAATTATTATCTACTACTTTTTAGAAAACACATTGAATTTCAGATTGCTTTCAATACTTCAATGTCGTAATTCATAATAGGACTTATTGCCGAAAACACACTCCCTAATAATGTCTGACTTTAAATCTAGTTTCCAATCTCAATTCAAACAGTTTGATCAAGTACGTAACTTTTTTATTAGCTAGTAAGCCTCCTAATCAATTTCTTATATACTAACAATCAAATTAATATAATAAGCAATTTGCCCAAAATGCATTTCTTGGAAATTTAGAAACGAAGACTAAAATTCCAAGATCCTATTTGATCTCCGCATTCACATTTATTTACCTGTTGCTAACTTTCCTAAACATTGGTGGTATTGGTCAAATTTTATCAAATTTTGCTGGGTTTGTTTTACCTACCTATTTTTCGATCCAAGCTATTAAAACAACTACAAAAGATGATGATATGAAACTATTATCCTACTGGATCATTTTTGGGTTTCTAAATGTTATTGAGTTCTGGTCAGGTGCCATTATTTACCTAATCCCCTTTTATTGGTTCCTCAAAGTTATATTCTTAGTTTATATTGCTATTCCATCAACTGGTGGTGCTTTCATGATTTGGAGCAAGGTTATTGAACCATTCTATGACCAATTCCTTGCAAGTAGAGCTAATAAAGCAGCTAACAACTTGAAACAATCTGTTGAAAATGCTAGCGCTTCGATCGCTACAGGTATCTCTAGACACTAAACGAAATGTAAGGTCTGAGTATATCCAACTCTTCGGATATAGAAGGATATCTCACCCACTAAGATTTTGAAAACATTATTATATTGCCTTATCAGTTACTGATTGTTCATGTATATATGTATTATGTAGATATTTTACACGCTATCACTAGGTATTGCATTAAATATGTATATAATGTTTATTATTTCATTAACCATACCGATCGCTATTAAATTCATTTCAATACTATACTTGGTTCCGCATTAAAGAGCTTAAGAAATAGTATTTCATATCGTTTTGTCCAACTTATAGTCAAATTGTTCACTCTCGCTTGCTTGGTTGTCATCTTTTTGGAAAGACAATTTGATTCTGAGTTTCAATTTTCCTGAACCAGAAATCTTTAAGGTTTGTCTAACAACTTTACCTACGTCTATATCGTTACTTGGACGCAATTGGCTTAAGGTTAGTTTTTGAGTCTTTGGAACAGCACATAAAGGTTGGATGTTAGATATCTTATTATTTTTGGCCTTAATGTATAGTTCTAGGTGAGCCAGACCTGGTGAAATATCAATTATCTTTTCATATACTTGTAATTCATCGCCATCGTGGATTGAAACAGCACCAGAAGGTAATGTAACTACTTCTACCGGAGAACTTTTGATAGTTGAGCTACTATTTTGTGATTTATTCCCTGTTGATGCAAGAAGATCGGCGATAATATCATGCTGTTTGTTTTCGAATGGTTTCGAAGTATCATTTGGAGATGTTTTTTCAACAGTATCTGTAAGTAAATCAAGAAGTAAATCATTATTCTGGTTTTCAGGTTTGGATCCAGTGGTATTATGACTTTGGGCTGCAGATACATTAATATTTTTCCTTTCAAATTTAGGCATAGCTTGTAAAAATATTTTTTTCATCGCAGCAGGTTGATTGAAAAATAATTCGTATTGAACACTTTTCGTCTGTAACATCAAATTCGAATCCTTCGAATGACTTACAATAATTTGTCTTAACTTTTCCATAGACTGGCCATCGATTATTTTGGATGAAAGTTTTAAAGCTGCCGTCAAGATATAATGAATCATTCTAGTGTCGTGAGACAGTCTATACTTGTTATTTAAGTCAGACAAATACTTAACGATTGAGTTGTCATTAACAATATTCTTGTTCGTAGATGAATGTAGTTTGATAAGATCGGTATATTCACCGATACACCAAATCATAACCAAATCTAGACAAGCATTACCGCACAATGTATTTGCTTTATTTTTGGGGTCTAATATTTCAGTTAACTCTTTACTAAATGTATTAATCTTGTAGTTCAAATCGTCCATATTATTCAAGGCAACCAGAAAGTCATTAGCCTTTTCCAAATCAATAAAAGTTCCTGACATCTTTAGGATTGTTAATAAAGAATCCAATTTAGCCTTCTCATCATCATTAGAATATAATTCGAATTTTTTCAAAAGGTTGTCAACAGTGTAAACAATTAGATCCTTTGAATCATCCATATCAATATACGATGTCACATAACTGTAATGAGACTTTGATATCTGTCCCAAGAATTTCATCAATTCGGTTGTTAATTCAGTTATGTTTTGTTCATTCATGATAGCAAATGTTAAGCCAAGAGCTCTAAATTTGATAGAGATATCATAATCATATAAACATTGAGAAATGAATTTTCTATATCTTTGAACAGATGCCGGTTCTTCAGGTACCACTTTAATCAATGTATTAAGACCGACATATTTCACATTGTTACCTGTATTTGAATTTTTACTTGGAGTTAGAAAATTGGCCAAAATATTGATACCAAGTACTCTTAAAGGTTGAGTCAATTTTAATTCAAAGATAGATTTTGTTACTTCATATAGAATGGCATTTCCTGGGTTTTTAGCAGAACTGGTATTGGTAGCTAACTGAGTAAGTAAATCATTAAAATTATTATTATATTGGGTGATTTCATCTAGATTCAAATGATTACCGATTTTGAAAAACCATTTCAATGTTACAATTAATTCACATTGTAAAAATGGATCTTGAATCCCCTGGACGTCATATGCAGGTTCTAAATTTTTGGAATTCAATGAGGATAAACGAGTAGATAGTTGTGGTATTAAATCGCTGATGCTCTTAATAATAGTAATATCTTCTTGAATATCTTCTTCAATTGAATCATCTTCTTCATTATCATTTTTATCACTACCTTTCTGTAACGTATCATCTAAACTTATAAAGATAGCTTGTAATACTTTACAAACACCTAATAAAACACCATGGGTGCACACAATTGGATTAGCTAGTAATTTCGAAGAGATTATACTTAATGGGAAAATCTCTAGTAAGGATCTATCCTTAAATATTAGTTTTGCATTACATTGTAGAGCTTTTCTTAATAAATATGGATCGTTAGATGTCTGTAGAATATTTTCAACATCAGGATAAAGATCTCTTGCTAACTCTGTAGAACTTAGACACCCCAAGGTATTCAATGCCAAAGCTACGATATATTTATTTGGATGTTGTAAATCATTGTTTAACATATTAGTCAATAAAGTTAATAAATCTTGAGATTCATCTAGTAATAATATAGTAGCTAAATAACCAAGTCTCTTATCAACAAAATTATCAGATGCAATTAGATTAATACTTTCCACTTGACCAAAATGAGTCTTTTCACCAAGAATATACAAATATAACAACTTTTGGATATTAACTCTTTTCTTTTCATTAGATAAATGGTCATCTCTTAATTTGGTTCTTATCTTTGCAGATTGTTTAGTTATAATTGATCTTTCATCAGCTAACGTCTTTGCACCACGCACATCCTTAATAAAACTTCTCAATGAAGACGCTACCATTTTAAAATTTGACTATAATTGAATCTTGAAAATACCTTTCGATGAATATATTTTAAAAACAAACCAAAATATAAAATGTATTGTTCTAAATATACTTTAAAAAGGTGGTCTAACCTGATATATAGAAACTAACGATAATCACTGGGTAAAAACTGTACTACTCAATGTAAAAGAATGTATACTTCTTCAGATGTGTTACTAATGTTGACAAAGTCGTATTATTTTCTATTGGAAGCTGTTGAAGTAGAAAGAATTAACCTGTCTCAAGTCAAAAAATAAAATACATTATGTGAAGTTTACGATATTCTGTTATTACATTCAAGAAAACTGAAAAATAATGAAATTCGAGAGCGTTCAGTTCGGGTACCGTCAAAGTCAAAAAAATTGAAATTAAAACAAGGCGCTATGTTCAGTTTATCTAACAAAAACTGCACAACATTTTATAATTAATATTATAGTAAGAGTGATTGTGTAACTAATTACACTGCCTTGTCTGTATAACAAAGGGCATACATTTTGATATTAGTGTCATTACTATAGTGTCGTTGAATATATATATGTATGTATTTGTTTCGGAAGTATACTTGAACTGTCTCTGTCTGTTGTCTTATTGCCAATTTCTCTTCTTAAAGGTCCCCTGATGATGATCCCTGTCTAATAATATTTAATTGTAAACAAAAGAAAAACTGAAAAATATAAATTAAAGAAAGAGACCAAATAAGAGAAATTAGGATAAATAAAGGGTACTCTTTAAAAGATATATCTATATATACACCCATCGCAAGTACTTTTTGGAGGAATTATACAGTAGATTAAACTTCATCGTTGGCATCACAGTTTGTTTATGTTTATGTTTTAGGTTTTTGTTTTTATTGTGACTGCAAACTGAAATCCTTTTGGAAATATGACAAGTAATGGAAAGGATGATGGTCCAAAACTGAGAGAAGAAAATAATTACAAAGAATTTTATCCTTCTCTTGATGATACACAATTAATTCCATTAATATTCGATGTTGAAAGTGTTACAGGTTTAAAATTACCTGAATTTGAAGAATCTTATAATGATAAATCAAAACATACAGTAATCCAATATAAACAAACCATTATCGATGGGAAAATAAATACAGAACCATTAGTTATTGGCAATACAGTGGCAAATTTCCATAAATGTAAATTTGATATTTCAGAATTAGCTAAAGATATCGAAACAAATACAAAAACTATCGAGATGGAACAACAACCCAAATCATCGAAGAAAAGGAAAATATCAACACAAAAGACTCATCGGGAACAAATTGACAATATGGAATTGTCATCATTATCATATATGGTTAAGATACGGCATGATTCCAGCGAACAAAATCAAGTATTTAATATGAGGGACCTTATTCGAGATTCACCAGGTTTGAAAAATTTCAAGATACAGTATGACATGGATGAACAGGATATCTTATTTATCAGACATTTAAACAAGTTATATCCAGATCTAAACCTAAATGATCTTCAATTTGAAGCCCTAATATCTATTCTAGAGTTTCAATGGTCATATATGCAATCTCATTTCCCAATCCCAGCTCCACCATTAGCATCCTTTGAACAATTATGTTCAGTTTGTAACACAGAAGAGACCACAAGTAACATTATTATATTTTGTGATTCGTGTAATGTGGCAGTACATCAAGATTGTTATGGAATATTATTTATACCCCCAGGCCCATGGCTATGTAGGCCTTGTATTCAAAAAAATTTAACTTTAACTAAACCATATTGTTGTGTTTGTCCCGAGATTGGAGGACCATTGAAACAAACTTCTTGTGGGACATGGGTTCATGTTTGGTGTGCAGTATGGGTTAGGGAATTATGTTTCGGAAACTGGCATTATTTAGAACCTGTCGAAGGGATTGAAAAAATACCTGCCTCAAGATGGAGATTAGTATGTTCTATTTGTAAATTGAAACGCGGTGCATGTATTCAATGCAGTAATAAGAATTGTTTTACTGCATTCCATGTATCTTGTGCAATGAAAGCAGGGTATCAAATGACTCATTTAGTTACCGGATCTTTAGCAGAGATGGCACTCGGTGGTGAAAATTTGGAATGTTTTTGTGATAAACATTCAGTTACTATACCAGGTGTAGAAGATAGAATTCAGGAACAAAAAGATGAGGTTCATGAGTTAAATACATTTGATCTTCTCGATAATACAGTAACAGGCAAAAAACATAGTACCTTAGATGATACTATATCGAATATTAGAAAATTTCCGATTGCACCGATGATATTTGTTAATCAGTTACAGTCTGTTTTATCACAGACTGTAACTAATAATAATATTTTGCGGAATGCTAGTCTAGATATTTGTAAATATTGGAGTCTAAAGAGAGAACTTAATGACGGTGCCCCATTATTTGAACCAGCTAATGTTAACATTTACTCGTATGACCTTCTTGATAATAACCAGATAAATGATAGACTCGCCTTTTGTAAAATTCTTTCTCCTGATTTAATGTCTTTAAAAGAATTATCAAATTTAGTTTATGACAGAAATAATATTTTAATCAAAAAAGTGGCGACTGATAGGTTGATTAATGATATAATTAAAGATCCTGAGCTTTTTACCTTGAATAATATCATAATAAAAAAGTTTATGTCAAGTGATATATTTAAACAATTGAAATATTCAGTTGAAGAGTCGAAATTTAAGGATGTGTTGAGGATGTGCGAGGAAAGGCATTTTAACAGTATTTCAGATTTTTATTCAATAATTAACCAGATGTTTAACGAAATTTCAGAATCTCCAGATACAAGTAGAGTGCTAAGCAAAAATGTTGAGAAGGCTAGAGTAGCCTTGGGAATTACGCCATCATCAATGGTAAAAGATAGTTTTCAGGATATGTTGAAACAGGATTTCATTATACAAGATTCTCTAAATATAGAAGAGTTGCAATGGAAATCTTTCCTTGCAATGAAGAATGAAGGTTTAAGTGATGTAGAAGAACTTGGCGATTCTGATAAATCACACTTAGATGATATATTAAACGGTAACTCGACGAATGCTAGAACAAAAATTAAAAGAAAAACCAGAAAACTTCGATCAAGGAGAAAATAGATGGATGGATACACATAAGGTAAAATTTGTAACATTATATATACATATAGGCATTAAAATATTTATTGAATAATTATTTTCTATATTATTATAGACCTCTAATCAAACGACTAACTTCATTGACACCATCTTCATGAACTTGTGATAGTTTGTCTTGAACAATAGCAACAAATTCGTTCGCATCAACCAATTCACCATCATCATCAGCAAATTCAGGACCTAATCTCTTTATACGTAATTTACCTTCAGCATATTCTTCTTTACCTAGAATGACAGCCAATGGAGCACCGGACTTTTCGGCAGCTTCGAATTGTTTTCTTGGATTGGCCTTAGATTTGTATACATACTCAGTTTCGATACCAGCATCCCACAGTTGCTTAGCAACCTTCATTCTTTCTGGTAAATAACCAGTCCAGTCCTTACCACCACCAAAGGCCATAACGAAAACTTGTGTGTAGATTGGTTTAATATCAGCTGAAGTCATTCTTTGTTTAATCAGGGAGAAGATTCTTTCAACACCGAAGGAAATACCAACACAAGGTATTTGGGAACCAGATTTCTTACCTGATGCTTGAGCAAACATATTAACCAAGTTATCGTAACGACCACCAGCGGCAATGGAACCAACACCAACGTATTCAGAAGCGTCTTCAGAAGATTTGGACTTTTTCTTTAATTCGGCAGCATTTTCTGGGGCAGCAGAGGCAGACGTTACAGCTTCATAAATCAGACCAGTGTAGTAATCTAAACCTCTAGCTAGAGATAGATCGAAGGAAATGAAATTGTCAATACCAAAGGCTTCAGTATATTTCATCAAGTTTTCCATTTCACTCAAACCTTCAGAAGCCTTTTCGTTAGCACAAATGGTAGGATCCTTGGATAAAACACCGTAAACTTCTCTTAGAGAACCATTCAACTTCACATATTCACCGATCTTATCAGCGGTTTCTTCAGTTTGGCCCTTGTCAACAACTATTTCCTTCTTGACAGCTTCCCATGGACTCTTATCTAATTTATCGACAGCAGAAGAAATTTTTCTAACATCTTCATCACTAACACCAGAAACTTGGAAAATACCATCTAGGATCTTTCTGTGGTTCAATTTGATCTTGAAATCGTGAATACCTAGACTTGTTAAACCTTCGACAATAATATCCAAGATCTCAGAATCTGGAACCATTGATTCGTAAGCACCAGCAACATCAAAATCACATTGATAAAATTCTCTCATTCTACCTTTAGTCATGGCAGGTTGATCTCTTCTATAAACCTTAGCAATATGATATCTTTTAATATTTTGAATGTTGTTCATTGCAACAAATCTTGCGAAAGGAACGGTTAAATCATAACGTAAAGATGTTAGTTCACCACCTTGATCTTCCAAGTTATAGATCAATTTGGAGTCTTCACCGTATTTACCAGCCAAAATCTCTCTCAATTCAAAGACTGGAGTGTCAATAGTTTGGCCACCATGTCTCTTAAATAGGTTTGATAAAGTTGTGAAAATTGCTTCTCTGATGACCATATCGGTTTCAGACCAATCCTTGGTTCCCTTTGGAGTCTTCAACGAGACTTGTAACTTGGATTTCTTACCCTTACCAGGTTTTTGTTTGTGTTGTTGAACTGGGACATCAGCAGCTGGAGTTGCTGGATTAGTAGTAGCTTGTTCAGACATTCTTTGATAGAATATTGTTGATAATGTTCGTTTACTTGTTAACTGTAACGGCAAACCAAACACTCTCTTGAGCATAATAAAGAATAAAAAGAATAAAATAAAAAATATATACAAGAAAAGAATATATGGATTTATTGAAATTTCACATATAAGCAAATGCACAAAACTAAAATTGATAAACAGGAAAAGCTATGAGAGTCTAAATCGAAACATCTCAATCATGAATGCAACGATGAGATTACAATATGAGTGTATAAACATTATAGTATTTACTTCCTTCCACGCACACGTTTACCAGTAGCAAAAAGATGTCACTGTATGAATAATTTTTCATCCTTCGTCGACAGCATTAAACTCAATATTTTTCACTTCTTGCGATGACTGAAAAAAGAAAAAAATTTGCAAATTTTTGACTCGACCAAAGATCACTTATTACGATATGGATAAGCGTGAATGGTCATCTTCCCACAATGGTAATTGAACCTAACTTGGCATTGCAGTTATAAGACTAAGGGCAGCCGATATAATATTGATTAAGCAACTTGTTATTAAACTCGACACAATTGGGTTTTTTCTATTTATTTAATCGCGACACAGGGCTAATGGGAGGTCAATGAACACTACATTACGAGAATGATTATGTTAGTGTTATTGGGATGAATAAAAGACATCTCTTGATTAAATAAGAACGTAATTTATATATATTTTTTTATGTTAGTGATATTATTTCAACAGGTATTATCTTTTTTTTCTTATTAATTACAATACTTGGGATAAAATATTTTGAAAAGGACAGAAAAAAGGAATATCGAAATTAATTTAAGCCTACTAAATGATAAAATATGCCGGAGTTGACCCCTTTCCGTAAACAATCGTCTAGGATGATACTTCTCAATATAGAATTTCTAATAAAACCTTTTATTGTAACAAACGTTATAATACGAATAAACATCTCTTTTATAACTTTCTTGGAGCAGTCATATCAATCCTCAAATCTTAAATATCTTAAATAGGTTTTAAAATAAGGTTAAACAAGACGACGTCTTGCAAGAAACCTTTTGTAAAGAACAGACTTTTTTAATATATCTAAGAAAGAATCATAAAGATACATGAAATACATTAGAAATTTTAATATAAATCTTAAAATAATAATACTAATGTTAAATTCGTAATGAAATGTGACAACTTTTATGTCAACATTATCATTCTTTTAGAAAAAGTCACGGGCTTGAGGCAAAAAAATTTCGTAGTTTTCGCGGTGATCGCCAATTTTTTTGAATCGAGTAAAATAAGCAATCAAACACTAAGGTAATAATGGCTTGAACAAGAAAACAAGAAACACGTAAGAAAACAAGAATTAAAGGGAAAGAAAGAAGGTTATAACAGAATTATAGAGTTGCAAAGCAAGAATTTTATATTACATTTGTTTCAAGTATAATATTTTAGTCTGTTGATCTTTTTAAAGTGGCAAGTTTTTCCTTCTCTTATTTTTTGAAACGATATTGAATAAAGTCAACAAACCGAATTGAAATTAAATTAAACAACCAAATAAAACGTAAACAATGTCACATCACAAGAAATGTGTTGTTATTAAGATTGGTTCTCACCATACAATTGCTGGTTTTAATAACACTGAATTACCTCAATGTATTTTACCTTCGAGTTATTTGAAAAAAGGTTCAGATGAATATATATTTGGTACAATTTCCATGTTAGAAGAGGCCATAGCCAAAAAGGATAAAGACACTAATGAAAATCTAGAAGTATTTACTACTGTAGATGAGAATGGGATTCCATACAACTGGTCAGTCATCGAACAACAATTGAAGTATATTTATGATACTCAATTGAAATGTGATCCTCAAGATTTACCATTGGTTATTACTGTTCCACATTTGAAAAGTGAATTAGCCAATAAAGTTCTTGAAAGATATTTTGATTTAGCGTTCACCAAATTGAATGTTCCTGTATTACAAATCATTATTGAACCATTGGCGATCGCGTTAGCCATGGGCAAGACCTCTGCTTTAGTCATCGATTTAGGAAGTTCCGGTTGTAATGTTACACCTATTGTTGATGGTACAGTCGTCAAGACTAGTGTTATGAGATCTAGATTTGCAGGTGATTTCTTGGATTACCGAATCACTCAAAGAGTAGAAGATATCGTTAAAAAGAAGAAGAACAGTTCTTCATCTTCAGAAGTAATAGATGCAGAAGGCGATATTAACATTTCTACAGAGGATAATAATTCATCAAACTACAAGGATTCTGTTGATGTTTGGTTGGAAGCCAATACTTGGATTCATGATTTTAAAATGAATATGTTACAAGTAAGTGATAAAGAATTACCAGAATTAGAAAGGTTTTACAAAGAACAAGCAGAGATGCAAATTAGACAACAAGAACAACTACAACAATATTCCACCAACAATGCCGAAGCCAAGCTTGATAGTGCTGCAATTGCGTCTATTCAGAACAATAACCCATTATTGCAGAAGAAGAATTTCTTATATAAATTGTCAAACCAAACAATATCATTAGAATCTCGTCAATGTTATGAATTGGCTGAATCATTGTTTAATCCAAGTATGATATCTGATAAATATACCAAGGAGGATGGACTTGGAGAAATAATAGGGAAAGCCATTAAGAAAGCTGGTGCTAGTGTTAGTTCTGTCGGAACAAATACCATTGGTGCCCTCGGTGCGTCTATGACTATTCAACCAATGAATACTCAATCAAAGAATAATATTTTTGGTAATAATAACGATAATAGTAATAATAATAATAACAACAACGTTGGTATCAATTCCTTAGGCACCACAGCCACAACACCGGAATATATATATTCAATGTTATTAACCAATATTATCGTGACAGGTTCTACATCATTAATTAATGGTATGGAGCAACGTATTATCAAAGAATTATCTACACGATTCCCACAGTATAAAATCACCACATTTGCTAGTCAAATAACGATGGATCGTAAGATTCAAGGATGGACTAGTAGTGTCTCAATGTCTAATTTACCATCATGGGAGTTAGCTAAATGGTATACCAAAGCTGATTATGAAAAGGAACTTAATGGTGAGGCTGCCAATGAGAAATAATTGAGTACATATATATAAAGATAAATAAATATATAAAAAAAAGTAAAGAACATATGTAATAATAATAAGAATAATATAAGCAAAAAAGTTTTTTTTATATTTTACCTCCTTGTTGAATAAAAAATAATTTCGTAGACAAAGATATTATTTTCAGTGAAGTATAACATTATATTTCTACTGACAAGATTTGTTAAGGACAACAATAACGAGAATCCTTCTATTAAAAAAAAAAAGGAATTGCAGATTTCTATACGTAATATCAAAACAAGTTATTCTTGTTAATCTTTTTGACATATTCATTAAAAAAAGAAAATCAGAAAACAACATCGATTTTGTTCAATAAGTAGAATGTTCGAAAATAATAATCATTCTCTAAAGATTGATTATTATAATGTAACTTTCTTGCCTTAATTTGGTAAAATGAATGATGCAAATGCTATGGCATTAAAATTTATTCAATATTAAAGTCTATTAAGATCATTATAAAAAGAAAGAAAGATAGAACAAAATAAAAGAGACAACCTGAAAGGGGAAATATCTTATTGATAACGTCAAAAAACATATGATAGAGTCACAAGTTATGATATTAACCTATCTGTAAATCAGAAAGTCTTCCTTCTCTCCTGTAAAACCAAATACAAATTAAAATAAAATAAAATAAAATAAAATAAAATAAAAGACCGATGGAGATAATAAAATAATAAGATCTCTCTATTGAAATAATAATAAAGCAGGTCCCTTTAATAACAGACAAATTCCCTATATAATACAAATAAAATACAACTAAATTGAATAAATTGAAATAAGTTACATAACTCTGGCGTATTATTTGACATCACCAATACAATCCTTATTTACCCATTGGGCATTCGTTAAACGTAAAATTTAAAAACATTAAGAAGAAGAAGAAGAAGAAGAAGAAGAAGAAGAAATGTATAGTAATCAAATGTACATATTACATTGCATTATATCTTGGTAACTAAAAATAATCAGTCAAATAAAATCATAAACAAAAACATTTGTGACGTTATCTGTTTGATCAAAACTTAAATGACAAACGGCGTTGTCGAAATATCATGCACACTACCGGGAAATAGAAAATAAAACATAAAATATATATATATGTATTATGTATGTGTATGTGCGAAAAAGATAGCTTAAAATGAATGACCAGACTAATCAAAGAGGCAAACAAATTATATTGAACGGCAACCGTTCTAAGAGAGATGTCTCAAGTCCTTTACTATTGGCATTATTATTATTATTATTATTCCGTGCAATCAGCAAAAGACAATAATAACACGCACATTAAAGTGCTGATATATCTTATGATCATTAATCCCTTATTTCTTATATTTTTATTATTATTGTCCTTTCAATCGACTTTTGTCTCTCCTTCCATTATATCTGTGGAGTGAGTGCATGGGACACTACTTTCATGTCCTTCACTGGGACAAATGTAAACATGGGTGATGCTCTCCGAATTTCTTTTTTTGTGTTGTCGCTCGCATTTTAGAAGCCACTCTGGCTCGATCAGCCAAGAAAAATAAAGAGTACTTGAACGAGTCAAACGTGCACGTCGTATTAGATGACACTGCATATTCAAGGAAAGCAGTTAGTTCTTTTGACCCCCTTTCACATGTTTAATAACTGAATGGAAAACAGAGCCTCATCGAAAAAAACAAAATAATAAGTCGTACAATGGAAACAAACCGTCGCACAACAATCTTGTACAATATTTTATTTGTGAAATACTCAAATCTGTATGTGGACAGGGTCTGCACGTACCAAGTGACATGACCCTTATTATGCGGTATTTAATTAATTAATTAAAAATAATACGCACAATAATTAGCGACACACACAAACCAGGCTATTATTAGAGATGGCTTGTTGTTATAATTTGTCTTCTCGTTTCTTTTCTTTTCTTTGTCCTCATTTAGCCCCCTCCCCCCACACATAATAGTCATAGGGCCATCCTTCCCGATCTGTTCACATTTCCACACAGCACTTACCGCAGGTCATCGACCAAAAACGTTTTCTTAATACCTATTTACTTAGCAGATAATTTGTCCTGGTCTCGGAGCCCCATTTGTCCTTTTTCCTTACTCTCGCGCTCGCTCTCTTTGTCTTTTTTGTATACATTTAAGATTAGATTACTTAACTATCATATGGATACACGGACATTTTTCTTCTTTCTTCTTGATAAATTACACAGAATTTGACGCGAGGGACCTATGTTTCTTTCTTTTTGCATGATAGATACAATATTTACTACAATACAGAACACGGACCACTAAAAGATTTTTATCGTCTTCTTTCATACAGTCATCACTAAGGATATTGAGTATTGTCATGATCATCACCAATTTTTAGATTAATTAATTATCTTTAATTAAACAATAAATTAATCATAATTAGATAAGTAATTTGTTTTATTTTATTTTACAAAGAAGACAAAAACAGATGTTAATTTAATAGTTATATCTTCTTTTTTAAAATATATATATATAGACATAGTTTTGAAAAGAAACATTAGAAATCAGAATTAGTTTCCTTAATTTGAAAGTTTATATTTTATTATAAAAAATTTAAAGTACATCATCAACCAAGAAAAGATATACATCTAACCTTCATTAGATTCAAATACTTTAACAGCGTTATTATTTATTTGTTTCCCTTCATTTTTATAAACAAATATAATTACTCCTTTTAAACAAACCCACACACAAATAACAATAATTAATTAATAATGTCTGACGTTAGTATTGAAAAGACTCAAATTCTACAAAAATATCTAGATCTAGATCAAAGAGGTAGAGTAATTGCCGAATATATTTGGATCGATGGTACTGGTCATTTACGTTCAAAGGGTAGAACTTTAAAGAAGGCTATCACTTCTTTAGATCAACTACCAGAATGGAACTTCGATGGTTCTTCTACTAACCAAGCTCCAGGTAGCGATTCCGATATTTATTTGAAACCTTGTGCTTATTACCCAGATCCTTTCAGAAGAGGTGATAACATTGTTGTTCTAGCTGAATGTTACAACAATGATGGTACTCCAAATAAATTTAACCACAGACATGAAGCTGCTAAGCTTTTCGCTGCTCACAAGGATGAAGAAATCTGGTTCGGTCTAGAACAAGAATATACTTTGTTCGACATGTATGATGGTGTTTACGGATGGCCAAAGGGTGGTTACCCAGCTCCACAAGGTCCTTACTACTGTGGTGTCGGTGCCGGTAAAGTTTACGCTAGAGACGTCATTGAAGCTCATTACAGAGCTTGTCTTTACGCTGGTATTGAACTTTCTGGTATTAACGCTGAAGTTATGCCATCTCAATGGGAATTCCAAGTTGGTCCATGTACTGGTATCGACATGGGTGATCAATTATGGGTCGCTAGATATTTCCTACATAGAGTTGCTGAAGAATTCGGTGTTAAGATCTCGTTCCATCCAAAACCATTAAAGGAAGGTGACTGGAATGGTGCTGGTTGTCACACTAATGTCTCTACTAAGAATATGAGAGCCCCAGGTGGTATGAAATACATTGATTCTGCCATTGAAAAATTATCAAAGAGACATGCTGAACACATTAGACTATATGGTGCTGATAACGAACAAAGATTAACTGGTAGACATGAAACTGCTTCCATGACTAACTTTTCTGCTGGTGTTGCCAACAGAGGTGCATCCATCAGAATTCCAAGATCTGTCGCTAAGGAAGGATACGGTTACTTTGAAGATCGTAGGCCAGCCTCTAACATTGACCCATACTTAGTCACTGGTATTATGTGTGAAACTGTTTGTGGTGCTATTGAAAACGCTGACATGAGTAAAGAATTCGACAGGGAATCTTCTTGAGTTAAAATGATTTTTTAAAATTATTTTTACCTCATAAATTTAACTCTTCCTATTTTTTTACTTAAATATTCATGACTTCCTGTTGTGTTTCCCTAAAAGAACAACAACAACACCCCCCCACTATAACGAACTCTTTTACCCAAAGAAAATAAAATATAAAAAATGATACACTTTTACAAAATATTTATATATTTTATTTTTTTTCCTTTTATGTATACTAAGTTATATCATAACATAATAATTAACATATATCTGCATTATATAAATCATACAATTAATAAATTTTTTTAATCAATTTTACTAATATTGTTTTTGACGTACTAATAAGTCTCCGACTTATGTTCATCAAGATATTACTAATTTATACATTCTAATATGGCTATACATGGGCGTGCGTAATACTATAATAATGGGTATGTAATTGTTCGTAATGACTTTTTTTAATCTTTTTTTGATGCCTTAAATTTGACAATGTACACTTTTACAAGCACTGCATTCTTTTCAAAGTTATAGAAACAAGACTCTAGATGGGTCTAACCAGTTCAGAGGTTCCTGTAAGCAAATTTCTTTGTATTATTAGTTGTAATCTACATATACATGTCGAGTTTCAAGTATAACGTTGAGGTACAGTGATACGATCTTTAATCTTTAATCTTGAAAATATATATATATATTTTCTAATTGAGTAACCTCAGCTCCATCAAAGGTTCTAGGTTCACTAAATATTTCCTGTCACCCATTACCCTCACTTTAAGTTTTTCTGGGTTTGGTTGCACCAAAAATCGACAAAGGAAAAATGTCTGAGATATTGTTTTTTTCTAGTATATTTTGCACAGAAAACGCGGATACTTTCAAAGCGGTTGCAGCAACTTGAAAAAGTGGCTGCTTAGTTAACCATATTTTAAAATATATACTGAAACCAAATAAGAAATGGTACTTAAGAAGACAATCTTATAAGGTGAATCGACCCATTATCAAGTCAAAACACATCGTTAATAACATTTGAAAACCATTTTTAATTGTTAAAAACTTATCAACGTTCAAACTTTTGCTATAAAACCAGGAAAATAGACTAATTTTTTTATTATTTTTTCAGTATTGCCAAAATTTTGTTTTTAAGATAAGAAGTGATACAACTCAATTATAATGACTACAGAAGCCAAAAGAATCCTATTGGACAGTACCCATTTTACTGAAATCCGTAATGCTATCCGTTCTCGTTCGGTTGCTTGGGATGCTTTAGCTAGAGCCTCTGAAATTAGTGAAATAGATGCCGCTGTTGCTAAAAAGCTAGAAAATCTTATTGTGAAAAATAACGGTACTGAACATGACTTAGAGACCTTGAAGATCAATGAGAACGTTATCTTACCATTACTACATCTACTTGCTACCTCTAGCAACACTGATTCCATCAAATCTGTCTTAAATTTGATTAGTGAACTTTTATCTTGCGATGTCACTCACATTGCCAATGACACTGTTGAATTTTTTGAAAAGAACCCTGATCAATTGAAGAACTTGTTTGATGTTTCATTTATTGAGTCATATGACCAACAAACTATTCTAATATCATCCTTTAATATTGTTTCTCTATTAGTTCAATTTTCTTCAAAGGCTAATGAAAGAATGGTTAAACAATTATTAGATAATCAAATATTCATTTCTATCTTACAAAATGTCAATGAAATGGAAACTTGTTATGTTACCATAAGAGAATTACAAGAATTATGTACCATTCCAGAATATCGTCAATTAATTTGGAAACAAGAGGATAAAATCTTACCAACTATTTTTCAAATTATTAGAAGATCCATTAATAATAAGAATAACTTACCATATGATCATAACAGTAATCATGATGGTAATGATAATGTTGTTATTGTTAACACTAACACCAACAACCTTGGTATTCAATTACAATATTACTCCTTAATGTTAATTTGGTTATTAACTTTTGACAACCAAATTGCTAGTGAGATTACTATTAAATACTTAAACGAATTTTTAAATTTATTGAAATTGATTAAGGTAACCATAAAGGAGAAAGTTACAAGAGTTTCTATTTCTATCTTATTGCAGTGTTGTTCAAAGCCGGTTAAAGGTCATAAGATATTTATTAAGAATTTAATCTTACTTGGTAATGGTATTCCAACTTTAGATAGTTTAACTGGTAGAAAATATTCTGATGAAGAATTAAGAGAAGGTATTGTTAATTTAAAGGCAATTCTTGATGAAGAATATAATGAATTAACATCTATTGATGAATATACTGCTGAATTAAATTCTAAATTAATTTGTTGGTCTCCACCTCATATTGACAATGGATTTTGGAGTGATAATATTGATGAATTTAAGAAAGATGATTGGAAATTATTTAAACAATTAATTTCTTTATTAATTGAATTTAAAGAAAAAAATACTGATAAAGTTATTATTCAAATTTTATTAAATGATATTACACACGTTATTGATTATTTACCAGAAAGTATTGATGTTTTAAATAAAATGAATGGTAAAGTTGTTATAATGGAATTATTGAATAATAGTGATTCAAGAGTGAAATATGAAGCTCTAAAGGCTACTCAATCTTTAATTGGTTACAAATTCAAATAAGTTAACATTTTTTAATTTTCTAAACCAAATGATACGATGAGGCACTAAAAAAAAAAGAAAACATAACAAAAAAAAAAGAAGTAAAATAAAATAAAATAAGAAGATATACACCAAATAGAAACAAATGAAGAATAAGGGATTCACATTATTCCCAGTATATACTTAATTTAGATCTATATTAATCAGTGTATTTTCTATTTCTATATTACATACATATAATTGATACATTAACATAAGAATAAAATATAATATATTATTATTATCCGTAAACAAGATTTATCACATATTTCTTTACTTTTCAAAATAAATAGTAAAAGTTACGTAATCTGTAGGTACTAACTACCATTACACATAAATTATTCTTTGATTATTCTGAAAACAATATTGTATCACCCTTATTGTCATTTATATTGAGAAGAGTGGCTTATACATAGACAGGAGTAGTGAGTGATAGTAATGAAGGAAAAAATGTCATCAGGGGTAAGAGAAACAGATAATACATTATTATTATGTAAAGCAATTAAGAGAAAATAAATGTGATGAAGGTACTTCGTGGTCAATAAGCTAAAACAGAAAAATAACTGAATGGCATTTGTCAGCCGCCTCCTTCCTTTCATTCGGAACTCCTTTAAAGAACCTAAATTAAGACGTCACTTCTTATTCTGTTTTGTTGTATCCTTAACTAAACAAAGTTAAATCTGCGGCTGTTACTACTTCTCCATATATAATTTTTCAATAAGGTAAGAATTACTAAGGGCACATAAATACGACCGGCTGAAGGAAATAAGAAAAAAAAGGAGATAGAGGAGGGTGAGTGGCTGTAATATGTTAACCTATTTATTAAGAGCCTAATTTCTAATTTGTTCTTCATTTCCGCGGCTTGTATATGTCACTAATTTTATTATGATCGGTTGTATCCCGCTTCCCTCCTCTTTCGCTGTTCCTCCCCCCGTCCCATCCCTCCCTTTCATAATATTGTATGAGAAAGAATCTCTAAATTTTTGGGCATCACTCACTCGTTCCTAATGATATAAACTTTTTTGCCGTCATCCACCTAAAATATATAGATGATAGAGATTATCATTTCTCACTGAATGACCCGACGCCACAATTAATCTTTTCGGTAGTTTCCGCTCGACAAATTAGAAAGAGGGTCGGTAAAATCCGAGTACTCTTTCAACTAGTGCACTAAAAACTATTTATCACCTAGATATTTCGTCATTTGCAAAATCCTTTCTCCTTTCCCCTATTTTCTTTTTTTTTGATGGATAGATGGATAGATGGAAAAGGGTACATACGGTATTTAATGTGCGTCAGTTACATTTCGTGCGAACGTTTGTTATAAGATCTTGGTCACGCACGAATGGAGTTCATGAAAGATAAAGATGAAAGATACTAAAAAGTAAAAGCAAAAAATGTAGCTCATGTCCTACAAGGGCGTTCTTAGTAGAACCTGATAGAAGGAAACAGACCGTCAGACAAAAATTTCTTTGAAGGCAAAAAGTAATTACTGCCAGGAATTCTGTATAAATTTTGTAACTTGCTGCTGTCATGCATTTTTAAAAGGTTGAACAGGACCAACTCCGCACGGCCGAACGCATTGAAAAACTTCAATCTTTCTCTCTTTTTTGCTCCTCCACTCACCCGCACGAACGTGAAAGAGAAAATCAGAGAATTATAACCTCGCACTTTAAGTACCGATCAATTCATTAATAATAATTTTCTCGCTTTGTATGACTAACTCTATCGCTAATGAGAATATAATACTAAAATTTATTTGGTTTTCTTCAGCCTAAATGCGCAATCGCTCCCGCAAGAATGGAATTAGTAATTTTCAACTATTTCCCACAAGAATAGAGAGAGAGAGAAGGCGCACAGTCTCGCACGATCGCACGCTTTTTTCAAAGAAAAATATATTCATGACCGATGATGGATGAGGAGGAAAAGATGAGAGATAAGAGGCGGAATTTGTAATACAAAATCGTTTTTGATCATTCATGTACGTGATCTCCCGCTCTATATCATTTTCTCCTCTTTTAGTACTTACTTTAGAAATTATACAACTTTGACATCATCATAATTTAGTTTTTTTACTTACAAATTATTCTTTTTTACACCTCTTGCTCATATTAAAAATTGACGATATGAATATATGTATATTTTTGAAATATCGTAGAAATGAATTTTTTTAATCATATATAAGGACTGATAATTCTTTCCGTTATTCCATTTCATTAATTGTTATTTCTTTCAATCTTATGTCTTTACTTATATAATTTATAATAAATATATCATCAACAACAACAAACAATAGTTTATTGCTACATAACCAACTTTCACACAAACAAATCTAAAAAATACATTAAAATGGCTTTCCTAACTCTAACTTCCGAAGTTTCTCAACCATTCGTCATTCCATCTCTTTCTCCAGTTTCTCAACCAAGTTCAAGAAAGAACTCCGATGCTAGTGTTAAAGACATCGATGAAATTGACAGAATATTATCTAATGGTAACCTAAGAGATTCTGCTATTGTTGACGGTAACGCTGTTAACTCTAACTCTAACCGTTCTAGAAAAGGTTCTTTGAGTTTGTTATAATTTAATTTAATTGGATTGATTTACATATACTAAATTATTAGTTAAGTTAATCAATGGTTTGGCATTATTATAACAAATTTTTTGCTTTTTTCAGCAAAACAAAAATACTCAAGGCATTTATGACATCATCTCAATAAAGTTTTCACAACGATTGTCATATTTTTATATTCATTAATATTCTCAAGAACGCATTTTTATTCTCATATCATAACAACAACAACATAAAGTAACATTTTTTAAATACCTTTTTTTAATAATAAAAAAATTTAGTTATATAATTTGACTTTTGTTATTATTATATATATATTTTTATAAACTTTTTTAATTAAAAAATAAAATAAAAACAATTTAAAATATTAAAAATTTGAATTCTTTCTTTTCTATTTTAACAATAAAATAAATGACCCTACATAGTTTTATCCTAATTGTTTTTCTTCTCTATTTAATGTAACTTTATCAAGATCATTATATTCTATATTTTGATTAAAATCTTGCTCAGTCTGTTTAAGATCTTGTATTAATATTGAACAATCGTATTTAATTTTTCCAAGTCTTTCATTCACTAAATTATGAATATGACAACCCCATTCAATATTAATAATTTTATTAAGATTTATTGGTAATGGATAGTTTTTAATACTTTGCAAAAACAAATTATTTGGTGTATTTTGCTGATCTTTTGAACATGGATACGTTTCTCCCAAAAGATTAATCCAATCAACTAATTTATCTCTTTTCTTTAAATCATCATTATCATTCATATTAACATCAGGAAACATTTCCATTGTTACATGGAATGTCTTCCATGTAACTCTACCAAGTTCCATATATTTTGGATCTTCATTCTTAATCATGTCTTGTTCATTTGTATATCGTAATGAATCATCATTGGAACCGTTGAAATAATTATCTAAGTTCAATGATTTGAAAAATATTTTACTATGTGGTATACTTCCATCTAATTCTCCAGATGATAATAATGTCCATGTAATGATTAAAAACATTAGAGCTATGATTCGATATACATAATCCTTATTTGCATTACACTTGTCCCAAAGACTCATTATATGTTCATTCTTATTTGTTATTATCACAGATATAAATTCATTCAACTACAAATGTCGAATAAAAGGTTTATGTAGCTGTATTTTTTTCCAAGTCTTAGATTAGTTTTGAACCTCTTTTTGCTTACGAGAAGTGGTAGTCATTTGAACTTTCTTCAATATTTTTTGTTTGTTTTATTTGTTTTCGACTTTTTTTCCTTTCCCTTACATCACTAACGCATCGCACAAGATATTTAATAATTTAAATTCGATTATTTATCAATTTCTGGTATTGAATCTTACCTGAACAAAGACCTCGAAAGATTGTTGGATGCTGTGCTATTTTCACCTTTCTTTAACTCAACAAAACTTACATACAATTCTTTACTACAGTTTCCAATAGTACTCAGTATTACTCCAATATTCCTTAAAAATTCTAGATGAAAAACAACAGAAAACAAAAATACAAAAATGCAAAAATATAATAGCACCCCAAGAATTGGTTATTAGTTTATGTCTACTTCATAATGTATATTACGAACCAACTATATAGAATCATAACGAATAAAAAAGGCGAAAATATTGGTACTTGAAATACAATTGATTATTTTTTCTCATATATTTTCAATAACCGTCTCTTTTATAGATCCTCTTATGAGTTAAAGAGGCAACTTTAGTGTACAACAATTGTGCACGATGGTTGAAATGATCAGTATTCCAATAAACTGCTGGTGTGCCCATCTTATCTGCTTCACTGTAGACAAATTCTATCAGTTTTCTACCGACACCTCCAACTCTGAATTCATCATCGACAAATAAATCATTTAAATATGTTTTATCTTGAATCTGCCACGTAGATGGATGTGTGAAGAAATCAGTGAAACCAATGGCTTTTTCGATACCAGTAATTTCATCCCGTAGAAATGCAAGTGCAGACCACATTTTCACTTCCGGATCAATAAATCTATCAAAATTGGCCTTTTCAATCCCATCAGGGAGTTTTGGATCCTCATAGGTGGCAATAAATTTCTTCCATAATCTTACCCAGTCATCTCTATCCTTTTCTTGTACGTATCTTACGATAATATTTTTCTTCACTTCAGTCATATCTCTTTGAACTATAATTGGAATATTAATATCTGATATGTGAGTACAATTAAGAGTCAGTTCAAAATTTTTCTTTTTGTAGGAATAAAGATTTTAAACTCAAGTAGACCACTCCAGAATAGTATCTAAATATATATATTTTAATTGAGTTTTTCTCTCCTTATAGTCACCCAAGCAACGATAGTTAGCCGTTGTTCCACATCTTAGATAAGTCATCAAGAAAAAAAAGTTGATGAGAAAGGCAAAAAAAAGGAGACAAACGATATAACAATGCACATGAATATGAATTTAAAATACAGTATGAAAAAAAAGGTTCAATTCTATGTGGTTTATATATAAATTGTAATAGTATATAACTGTATGTCCCTTTAACAATTCAAGTCCCTTGTCTGTAGTAGTATTTATTATACTGATGAAAGAAAATCGTACATCACACTCTGTATCTTACTATTGGTCATAATAGCCAATTTAATAAAAGTCTATTCAAATTACCTTGTAATTTGTTTACATAATACAAGCCTATATCAGACAGATAATAAAAAACTAAAATATCCAATCAACGGTTGCTGTTGACGAGACATATGTGTTCACGTCCATTCAAACTAAGATTGTCTTTTATCAACAACCGATAACGATATCAAGAGAGTTAATCAATGAAACTGTCGCTCTTGACACTATCTTCAAATATTACTTTTTTCTTCTTTTGTGTTGGTAAGCGCATATTTGCTGGTACGTTCTTGAAACCGTTTCACAAACTCTTCTGATAATATATTGGTGAAATAATCAAGTAGACGTAGAATACTCTTGAATTGTCCATTTCTATATGAGATATTTTACCACGCTTTGGTTTTTTTAATCTCTATACACACTTAGAGACCATACATAGCTGTACCTGCTGTTAAACAAACTGAATCCCACACTTCTTTAATCCCATGAGTAAAAGTTATATTAATATTTTCGTTTTCGTTTGCTTTTTATGTTCTCTTTGAATTTGGTTTATATATATATACATATACATATGTGTTAACAAGGTAAATTCTAATCTTTTTTTTATATATAATAATATTCAACGAAATAATTATATAAGTGTCAATTATGTGGAAAGTTCTTTAAATAAACTTTGAATTAGGAATTGTAACATTGGTGTATCATATTACGTTATCCTTTTATTCTATAAATATGTGAAAGATAGATAAATATATTATAGTATCTATCTTTTCTTATGGGTATTATAATGTATAACAGAAAACACTCGGTTTCTAAAATGTATCGTCAACGAAAAAAAAACTAACCGAGGGGAGGGGATGCAACCTATAACTAATTCCTGAAAATTGTAATATCAACTAAATTTTTCTCAAAAAAATCCAAAGATATGATTTTCAAGAACGACCATCCCAATATGCAGTAGTGAGAAATTATCTTAATGACCTTATTTTGAAATAGCAACTTAATGATAAAATCTTAAACAGTTGTGTCATAAGATGAAAAATTTAAACAATTCTCCATTTCGAAACTCATATTTGTAGTATCGGAGTTACGAACTCTACGGTAATCTCTATCAAACTCAAAACTCTTAATTTCTTCTGTACAGTAGGCTTTACCGAATGTTATAGGACTCTCAGGTATTTCTGAAAATCCTATACTGGAACCATTATAGATATTGCTCGAGACTTCTGTGATTTCATCCAAATCATTCTCTGTATCTAGTATGGCATTTTTTTTAGGTATACAGTCACTACCCATTGCAGCATCAAGGTTTGCATGAAATATATGTTGAAAATTGAATGGCGTGCTAATTACTTCTTTCTTCTTTTCTGAAGATACGACATTATTATTCCATTTTTTTTTCAATTTTCCTAACAATTTTCCTCTTAGAGAGGTCAAATTGCTAGACACCGATTTAGAGCTATTCGATCTAGTTATATTACTTGTATCTGTAGTCAGTATATCATTTTCTGGAGACGGATATCGATACAATGAGAACCGTTTCTTGTTGGATCCAGTAAGGCTCGAAGGAAAAGTTGGAACTTTTTCACTTAATGGACTTACCGGAACTGTTCGAATGCTTTTGTTAACCTCATTATTATCCATCATATATATCTTTAAACTTCCATCTTCTTCGTCATCTCTAAGAAATTTTTCACTTTGAAAATTATATAACTTTTCACTATCCTCATCTTCGTCTAACCAAATAGAACTTATATGTGGAATTCTAGACTCCATAGTATTATTTTGATTCATTGTTATTATTTTTGTATACAGTTTTATATATCAGCACTAAAGAAGTATCAAAATATAAAAAGTAATAATAAGGCAAGTATGGGTCATAGTCTTTGTTTTTAATAATCAAAACTGGAAGTCTAGAAAGAGTTTACCATATATATATATATATATATACTCAAATTAACCTGAAATTTTTAACTTTTCTACAACATATGCTATCTATTTTTTTTTGGATAATACAATTAAATGAAGTAGACCACTTCAAATAATAAGATGATAAATAAAACTCTGTATTACTGTGAAGTGATTCCAATGCATCATGTTAGCTACGCAAAAAAAGATATGACCAGATAATATAATGCTTTGTTCATCTTCCACCTTTTTTCTATTTTTCCATTTTCAAGTGCAATAGCTGATAAGCTAAAGTTTTACTGTACTACGAACTCGAGCCACTTTCCATTGACTACCTCTTCAAATAACTCTGAGAAACTCCACTAAACTCAAGAACAATCGATTATTCTTAATTCTCGAGTGTCAGTGTGTTACTCCACCACGCAAAGAGTATGAAATTAGATGGGGTTAACAATACAGTACATGCAGAGAAGTTGGACAGAGAATGCACTATTTTTCATTTTTTGTGGTCGTTCTAAATATTTATGTGAATGTATTCGCCTTTCAATATAAACGTGAAGTGATTAAAACATTATTCACACTAAAAGAGGTGTAGTGGTGCCATGTAACCTAAATTTTAAAAAAAAAATTCCTACTTGCCTCTCTTTATTTTGTTTCCAAAGTTCATTAGGAAGAGGCAGATACGTCCGTATTCTTGTTGTAACTCTCGAGATATCGAAACTTTCTAAGAAGAGGAACGTTGAATGATCGTCTTAGAAAGTAATAGAGACTCTCGTCCGTTTCATAGTAGAGTCGGGTGCACCAAGCCGATAGTTACTTGTAGAACATATCCTAAGACCCAGAACTCCATGCTATCGAAAGAAGGACAATAAATCCCACCGTGCTAAGAAATTAACGTATAATTTGTTCTTGAATTCTATTCAAGAATGGCTAGCCCACCAAACTCTTTAAACTATTCAGTTTCCCACGCTTATCCCACAATAAAAATTAATGTAAAATTTTACAATAAAATTCTCCACGGGAATAAGTTTAAATAAGGTCCCTATACCTCTCTTCGAGAAAAGTTAGCATGATCTTCCGAAAAAGGCTGCGGGGAGTTCAGACCAGTTACCGCATTAGGAATAGTGATTGATATTTTTTGAAAAAAAAATTACCGAAATAGATGGGAGTGAAAAAGCAATTATCGAATATCACTAGTTGATTATGAAAGTTTTTCAGAAAAAACTTGCTATGCAAATTCTTTTCCGTCGAATGTCTACCTCAGACAGGGCACTGTTTCAAGCGAAAAGAACAATAGGGAAGGGAGCTACCAACAATGGCAGCTTTTACAATCAAATATCTAGTGGGTAAAATGGAACATTCTTCACCATAAGATAAAACATGAAACAATTTGTAGTGAAATGATCTACATATGTTATGACCGATAAGAACTCCACCGGTTTATGTTTTTCAATTAAACACTCCGGCATTTTATAGATACAGATGTACTTGAAGTTAGAAATCCAGGGCTTCGTATATTGACCTCGAATTCTACTAAGAAATATACCCCATTGAATGAGAATGTATTAGCCATATTTTGGCCTGAGTTATAACCATACAAAGAACATCAACGTTTCAAGTTGTGGTATTTAGAGTTATGGTCAAGAATGTAAGCGTAATATGAATTTCATTACACAAAACAGTATTATTCATGAGTCAAAACGTCTCTTAATTAGTTTTACATCATGACATGCTATATCCGTTATCACATATCAAAGGTGTGTGTGCACCAAACTCTCAAGGTATATCGAGATTATATCAATTCACTTCTCTAGAGATTAAACTTGAACTATATAGAGCCACACACAAAAAAAAAACGTCATGTATTGTTATATATTTGTAACCGTATGGGTTTCATTACATATAGGTTAGACATATGAATTATACAGCCCAACACAATGTTCACAATCATTCCTATTTACTATTTCGTGTGTTCCGGAACGATAACTTGGGATGACTTGACTTGCCTATTCATTGTACCATCATCTAGGAAATCAAATACCAGCAAATTGTCAATCACTTCATTTATATTTTCTTCTGTGATCTTTGTACCATCATCTAAACTATCTCCCAAAACAGGCAGTTTAGAATCCTTGGGGAACATCCACTCTCTCCACTGAGAATCTGTCTTGTAACATAGATCGTATAGAATCATCTTTAATAGGGTAATATGATTATAAAACCATGAAACAGATCTATTGATGAATATCCTATAGTTTTCCATCTCCTTCACAGCATGTAACACAGTGTAGTTTGGAAATCCTCTCTTATCTCTCGACTGATCTCTCCAGAATTCAAATAATGCAAATAATGCCTTTCTCCGCTGCCACGTTCTCTTTGATTCCCTTAACTTCAAACCTAACCTAATTAATTTATTTTCCCATCTGAACTCCATCAAAAAATATTCCAAAGAATTAACATATTTTTCTGTCAATGTCGTCTTTCCTAAGATATTAAATGCCACTTCTGTTTCTGTGGATACCACATTCTTGAATGAGAGTGAATTGCTACGATCTTGTTTTGGTAATGTAGCAACTATAAATCCTTTCCCATTATCCTTCTTCATATTTCCCTTTTTTGTTTTGAGAAGCTCTTGTTCCTTGGCAATAAATCTAAACTCTAAATAAGCTCCAGTTGTAATTGGAACCTTTGGAGAATTACGGCGGAAAAAGAAACCATCCCTACATACCAACTCAATTGGTGCGCCAAGTAATAAAGTCGTTTGATAGTCAGTCGCGGCAGGATGACCAGAAGAGCCCTCATGTATTATGGTCGCATCTTGTGGTCCCTTACCACCCTTTGACTCGTTTACAGATCTATTTCCTAAAGGAATGACTGATGCCATGCTCGTATTCGTTCCTGGAAAAGGTGTTGTTACTTTAGATTCAATGGTTGACGCTTCGGAAGGTGGAGGAGAGGAAGCCATTGTTTTTTTCTTTTTTCCCGATTTACTTTGGTCATTATTTTCGTATTCAACGGGCTCTAGTATAGATCCGTCAGCAACCTTGAATGTCAACGAATTGGTTCTTCCCCTCTTTCTTGGGCCAATTATATAATCGTTACCATTACTATCTTTGACTTCACCAGGTGTAGTAAGTAACCCTTGACCCTTTTTAATACCTTCTTCATCAAGTTCTGATGGTTCAAGGTTGCTTATCTTCTTAGATACAGAAGTATCAGTACCATTTTCATTTTTACCAGGATGAGAACCCTCTGGAGGTTCGTTATTCGAAGAATTTTCCCTACGAGACACTATATCAGACCCTGGCATAATTGCTTCATTAATAGGAGGTCCGACATGCGACCCACCTACGCGTATATTATCAGGGTGAGACGACAGAGTTAATACGCGCATACGTGTTGATGCAGGTGCTGATGATATTTTGTTTGAAGTTAATTTTGGGGTTAGCATCAATAGATCATTTGATTTCTTGTTTTCTATGGCAAAAGAATTCATCCTCCTTTTCTTTTCTTCATCTCTCATTGCTTGTAATAATTTTTGATTTGATTTGATAAACGATTTAGCTCTGTCTCTATCATTGTACTTCAAACTCACTAACATCTTTTCACGAGGATCACGTAGTTTCTCTAACTCCCTTTGTTGCCTATTTAGCTCTGAGTTTGTTTGTTTTCCATTACTGGCTCGTTCTTTCTTGTCCACCTTTTCTTCATCTGTGTTTGAATCTACATTTACACCACCAGCAGTTCCAGTTTCAAGTTCTTTGTATGCATTGCCATCATTATCGACATTCTCACTTTGACCTTCTTCGTTATCTACGTCTTTATTCTCTTCTCCTTCTGAACCATTCCCATTATCACCTTCTTCAGCACTTGAGTTGCCATCTGAAACCACGGAACTGGGATCCTGAAATTTTGCAGTGTGGCTTCTTGTAGCATAACGACTGGTATTAAGAGGGGTTATCATCGGTGTTGCATCGACCGAAGTTTCTGTAGTATCATATTTATTGATTATTTCATTTTTCACAGTTTTCGGATCATTGTTTTCTATTAAATTTAATTTTACTTTAATGTTGGGGTTTACCACACCAAAATGTTCCTTTTGGAAAATGTTGTTTTCTTCTTCTTCTTCTTCTTCTTCTTCTTCTTCATCATTTGTTGTTGTTATTATGACAGTATCTACTGTTCTCTTTTTTGGAGGTCTTCCTCTTCTTTTTTTGGGTGTTGGTGAAGAGAATGTCACATCTCCAGCAGATTTTGACAATCTAGCAGCTGCAGCTGCCGTAGCAGAAAAAGAAGTATTATTTGCAGGAGTTGCACTTGCACTACGAGTTGGGGGTGAACCTATAGTCTTCGACATTTTTCTCGTCCTTATGTTATTAGAGGTGTTTGTTATCGGGTCAGTGAAATATCTTTTTGATTTTGGTATTGTTACATCACCAGAAGGAAGTGAAACTTTGCCATTTTGTGGTATTGGTGCTATTTTTTGAAATCCATTAATGTCTCGAGTATAACGACCTGATGAAAGATCTTTCCTAGGTCTTCCTGGTCCTCTCCTAGAGGTCATTAATGAACTATGGGATATGCTAGTAGTGGATAAAGGTTCTGATGAACGTGTTGATACCACAGTAGGAGACACAGAAGAGGATTGTAATTTTGTTACAGTTTGAGTCAAGGATTGTAATTTTTCATTGATGGTATTAACAAAAATATCAGTATTCATCTGGTTTTTCAAAGCATCTTCCAATTTATTTTCCAGGACAGTTTGATTGTAGGAGATGGTTCGTAAGGTGTCCAAAAGATCTTTCACAGAACCGTTTACTGTTGTATCTCTAGAGATGATTAAAGCTTGCATTTCTTCATGTTGCTCTTGTATTGAGCGAACTTCTTGTTTTATATCATTCAATTCTGTAGTAGTGTCATTCACAGCAGCGGTGATATGTGAAATTTCACCAATATTTGTCGCTTTCATTATTCACAGTTTCTATTAAGAGTGATTGATATTTTCAAAATAATATTTAAAAGAATGTCAATAATTGAAATAATAAAAGAAAATTAATAAATTTGGAATTATATGGTTCAAATTATAGTAATAATGCTATTTTTGACTGTCCTCTTTTCTCTTCGTAAAATGAAAATTAAATTCTAACAGATGTAATAGAAATATAAGTGAAAAAAATCTCCTAATTTCTTTGATTATGTTTCAATATATTTGGATTTATTCAGAGAAAAAAAAGTTGATAAATTATAAATGACAAAAAAAGAATAAAAATAAATATTAAATCACAATTTTAGACCCGAACCAACGAAAATAACTAAATTCAATAGAAGTAAATAAAAAAATAAAAAGCGTCTCTATAAGTAGTTCAACCTAATAGATATTTATCACCAGATTTGAGTAGAGTATGTCTGTATTATTTCCTGTTTAACTTTCTCTTGTTTAATATTCTTTTGATGAGGTTTGTTTTGTTTCGTTTCGTTTGGTGTCAAAATCAACAAAATCCCAGCTTCGCCAGAAAAAAAAAAGTTCAAAAAAGTTCAAAATTTCAAAGAAAAAAAAATATTAAATAATTGAATTACAGTCAATAAAGGTGTGTGACCTCTTATACAATAACTACGAATAATGATTGGGATACAAGTATATATTGAATAATATAGAGTGTTAAAAAATAATTTTATAATGCGGAATGAGATAGTTGCGGAGGTAGAATAATGTATATATATCGCTTGCTTTACATATTTCTATTTACGCTGTTCTTGTCACTTACAAACACATATTTTGCGTTCATTTTTCCATGACAAAAAGGGATGTCTTCACCAATGAGAGAAGGGGATACCGTAAAACAAAATAAAAAGTCGTGCTACAGTAAACAACTAGCAATAAAATCAACTACGGTATAATGATAAACTAATTTCAAGAGACCAACATGTTAATAATATTTATATAACGTATATATACACGCTGTCACCCTGATGATGTCGCAATTCAGAATTATAAACATTCACCTGACACCTTCTTTTCCCCACAACGATATCTGTAACGTTTCCTCATATTCGCATAAATATTAACCACACAATCAGTCGATATAATAATATATAAAGATAACAATCTCAATTTGTCATTCCTTGGAATATATACGTATTGTACATATGTCTCTGGCTTTACTAACTGAAATCATAGTACTCTCTTTCTATTTTTCATTATGTGGCGCATAATTTGAAGCAGCGAAAAATTTCGTTCTGATAAAACATCATTTGTGACGGTCAGATGTGAAAAATTTTTGTAATTCCGTTCTGGGTTTCTCAATGAAAGAAAAGCAAGCGATGAGCAATAGCGATGGGCCATCGTAATAAGCAAGATTAGCTTAGTTATTGACATCAAGTATCATCATCTAGTAGACAAATATAGAGAACGAACAGAGACAAAAAGATTGAAACTATTATAATAGAAGGTATATTATATAATCTGATTCTTTTATCTTCTTATTTTTTTCAAATTATAAGATTATAAACATATAACAAATTATTGCGATGGCTAGAAGAAGAACTAAGAAGAGAACTCACGTTCAACCTACAGCTGATGATTTGAAAGGTATTCCAAAGTCTATGGTAATCAGAGTTGGTCAAACATCTCTTGCTAATCATGCATTGAATCAACTAGTAAAGGATTTCCGTCAAATCATGCAACCTCATACTGCTATCCGTTTAAAAGAACGTAAGTCCAACAAATTGAAGGATTTCGTTGTAATGTGTGGTCCATTGGATGTCTCTCATTTGTTTATATTTACACAATCAGAAAAGACAGGTAACGTATCATTAAAAGTTGCAAGGACTCCAAATGGTCCTACTATTACTTTCCAAGTACAAGATTATTCATTATCAAAGGATATTAAGAAATATTTGAAGAAACCTAAATCATTGAATAGTGAAGATGTCTTATCACCTCCTTTGTTAGTCATGAATGGATTCAATAATAAATTTACACAAGGGGATGATGAAGATGAAAAAGATGAAAAGAAAAGAGTAGAAAAAATCGTCGTGTCTATGTTTCAAAATATTTTCCCACCATTAAACCCAAGTCAAACACAGTTGAATTCAATCAAGAGAGTTTTTATGATTAATAAAGATGCAAAGACTGGCGAAATATCTCTACGTCATTACTTCATAGAGATTAAAGATGTCGAAATCTCCAAGAGTTTGAAATCTTTGTTCAAAGCCAAAAGTAATCCAAATAAGAAATTACCTGTTTTAACAGGGAAACAAGACATTTCATCATTGATATTAGACCATGATATTGATCCTTATACCTCTGAATCAGAAATAGATGAACAAGATCCAGATAACATTATAAATGTTATGGAGACAACTAAAGGTAACTCGGACAGCAAAATATCAATAAAACAAAAAATTGATAAAGAGAAACTAAAAGAAGAACAAAAACGTCAAAAGGAATTGGATATCGCCACTGGTTTACCTTCTAACAATGAAGAACAAGCTAAGATAGAAAATGAAGAAGGTGAATCCACAAACGGAACAGATGGTAATATTAATCTCGATGAAAATCTTGGTAATCCAAAGAAGAAAGCTATTAGATTAACAGAAGTTGGACCAAGGTTAACTTTAAAATTGGTTAAATTAGAAGAAGGTATATGTTCAGGTAAAGTTCTATATCACGAGTATGTCCATAAGACAGACACTGAAATTAAAAAGTTGGAAAAGAGACATTTAGCTAAACTGAGACTAAAGGAAGAAAGAAGGAAGGAACAAGAAGCTAATATTGCAAGAAAGAAGGCTGTCAAGGATGCTAAGAAAGAAAGAAAACTAGAGAGAAGAGCTGCTAGAAAGGCATTAGAAAAGGATGCAGAAGGCGATGAGAAAATGGAAGGAGATGACAACTCTGAGTCAGATGATTCTGGTGAAAGTGATAACGATTCTGAACATAACTATAGTGACGTTCCTGAAGATATCGACAGTGACCTGTTCAGTGATCTTGAAGATGCCGCCCAATAGGGTTTATGTAAGGACGTCTCATAACCAGCCCTATTTGTAAATTATCTAATACATATCCCTTTTTTTATTACAGCATTTATATAGAGAAAAATTGAAGACCTCTACATTAGACTTAATCATGATAAATAACAGTTGGGATTGCTCAAGTTATATATTTAAACATTTCCATAGCTTTTGTCTAGCTTGTCTTTGATTTGTAATTTACTCAAAAAGCTCATCCAGTATTGAAGACCAATTACCTCACTACGATTCTTGATCAATCCAGTAACTGTTCGACAATCGGTTTCATTTACAAGAATTTTGTTTATAACAGGTACAGCATACCCATGCTTTTGCTTAAAATCAAATCCACTCACAACGTCCAAATATTTAATTATAGTTTTTGCTGAGTCTCTTTTGACAGACTTATTATATTCTCTGATTAAGGCCTTAACGTCCAATATATTGCTTAAGTTTACAAATTCGAATCCATCTGGTTTGTTATAATCCATATATATTTCGACATTTTTATATTTATTCCTGTAGAAATCCACGTCCCTAATTCTTCTTTTGGTATTAAAGCTGTCAATATAAAAACATTTTAATTTTAACGAGGGTATCGTCTGTTCCCAAGAAAATAATGCCTTGATCTCATTTGTACTAGTGTACAAAACCTTTAAAGATTTTTTCCTTTGTTTCTTCAATTTGAGTGGCATCTCGTTGGGCTTTATTGCTCTTCCTAATATCAGCCAATGCTGTCTACTTTTTAAGTTTACAAGTTCATTTTTCCAAAATAATTCTTTTTTGGTAACAGAACGATGACCAATCGTCATAGATAAATTGAGAGGTTCATTATTAGATATCAATGTTTGTCTCATCTGTAACATATCCTTAATAATAAAGTTGTCCGATTTTTTTAATTCCTTGAGCGACTTAGGCACACTGATATTTTTTCGAGTCATTTTCTTATGAATTACCAGACATTCTTCATCATTCTTAGATTCTTCACCAGTTAAAAGATTGTATTTATCTAACCATCTTTCAAAATGTTTATAGGAGATATAATTTCTTGATTTTTTGATAATCGAGTCATGTGGTAGTTTCATATATCGATAATACAAATTTTTAATATATCGAGGAGAGACGTCATCTAACCGGTTTGATCCATAACCCATCCGTAAGACATAATGGAAATTTTGTTTGATATTAAGACCGTATTTATCATTAGGTTGGAATATTGAGATCGGGTCATTCACTTTATATTTTGCTACGATCTCTCCCTTATTTAAGTGAACTACAGGATCTATAACAAACATATCAGTATCATCAAAACACAATTCAATCCAAAAATAAGGTTGTAAGAGATCAGAATCAAACCGATTTGGTACAATATCTAAGTCATTATTCTTATTATTAGTTGTACTTTCAGCTGCTTCAAAATCTATGAGAGGTAATGCAAAACATAAAAATAACTTTTTATTATCGGGAATTATATTTTGTAATATAATGAAAAAGAATAACGTTAGTATGTCTCTGCCGGCCATCTTTCGTTTAGCCATTAATCTAATATGACTAATGATTCCATAATACGGAACGTTTTCTTTAAAGTTTTTGGATGTTAATGATAATCTTGAGCCATAATATTTTTCCTGATTATCTAATATATGCTCGATGTCGTTGGACGGTTTAAATGTATCTTTCTCATTAATTTCCTCTAATAATGCATTTATTCTTGAATTATTTTGACGGAATCCATTAGAGTTAATCTTATAATGATCTCGAAACCACATCACCAAGCCCAACAAAAGTGTTCTGATATTGTTATCTTTCTCTTTGTTTGGTAGTTCACCCCATTTTTTAAATTTCTTTGAAAGAGCTTTAGGAACAGACCGTTTTAATCTTTTACTTAACCTCTCATCATAACACCATTTCATTCTATCTCGGAGTACATTTATCATGAAAGGTATCATGATCAGGTGGAGAGAGAATTTTAATTTTCTTATATAATTGATTCTCTTTTTACCATCTGATATTTTCTTGGCCAATCTTTCTCTCTTTTGCCTTTCAGTTGAAATGTTATATTTCTGGAGAGGTATATTGATGGGTATAATATTGTCCAATGCTATGTCTTCCCAATCATCATCACTTAACTCCTCAGCTTCGCTCACGCTGTCCTCTTCGGAATAATTATCTTCAGATGAGTAATCAGAATTAGGTTCCCTTAAATACTCTATTATTTCATCATCTTCTAAATTGGAATTTATAAATAGAGTCTGATTATCCTCCAGATGTCCTCTTTTGTTAGTGTCTTCAGGTTCAGGTTCATGAGTTGATAGACGTCTCTTATTCAGGTGTTTTTTCATATAGATATAGTTAGCACTGCATTACCCTTTGTTTTTGGTTGCTGTCTTTAGTATAGATTCGGTCTTTTGGTATTTCTTAGCTTCTTTACCACCATTTTATCTGTAGAATTGTGTGTTCATTTGCTGTTACAATTACTGGTTGTGTGAGGAACAACGAACATATAAAGAAGAATTGTACGAACAAGCGAAAAAATTTGTCATATTACGAATGGCCTATTATATCTATATATACATATATATAAAGAGATGTGTACTTAAGCATTAATGGAGCTGATCTATATGTATATATGTACGTACGTCTAAATAATACGGTGGATTAATGGACAACCTTTAATTGGTATTTGTCTAGTATTGATTGGGTATTTTTCCAATATGTCATTTTATCTATACTCTTTAAGTCGACGTCTACGACATTTACTTTTAGATCAGTAATTGATAACATAGTTTGATCCCACTCAATAAAACATGATACGTCTCTTAATGTCATCAAGGTTTGTATATCATTTATGTCTTTATTATCCTGAGATGGAGTCTTGAATCCATCATCGCAATGTAGTGATTTTTGAATATCATGAAGTTTTTGTAAGACATTTTCCTTATCAATGAAATATTTTGTGATTATTTCAATAAATTGCTGAGGAATTTTCAATTTTCTTTCAGTTTCGATAATTAATCTCATTTGATTAATATCCTGAAGTAATTCCGAATAACAATATTTGATATTTCTATTTTTCCTTGAATTATCAGTACAGTTTCTGCAATAAGGTGTCGGGTTATGTAACCATTTAGGTTTAATCTCCAACAGTACTGAGTGATTGTCTTTTGTTGTATATATTTTAGTTAGATGATCCGATTGCACTCTAATTGAATATTTCTTTGAAGGTCTTAAATTTGGTATTCTCAAACAAGCAATTATATCAGAATCTGCACAATTAACATCCACATAATCTTTATAAATGTTATAAATTTCTTTTGCAGGGACATTGACCAACGTCATAGGACACACTAAATCTTTTAATAGAGGTATCATGCGAGTATTTATGAATTGAATATTATTGTATGTATATTCATTACACTTCTGAATAGAGTCTGGATATTTTATACAACATCTATATAGCCAAACTGGATCTTCATAATCAATCAGAATATTTGCATTACCTTTCCCAGCTAATCTCACAGTCATTCATTAATGAGGGTTTAAGTAAAAAAGTTACAGGTGTTCCACAGACGAAGGATACTAGGATGGAACATACAATGGCGTCAGGATGCGTATCGATCACTTAATTGAAATGTTAAAAAGAAACAATTACGAAATAATTAAGAACATTTATGTCTAACATAAATATAAAACTTGGTTCTACTGTAACATCCTCAAATTAACTTATTTGTTATTATATAAAACTAGACTGGCGAAGACAGATGTGACGGTACTCATTTCTTTGGACTCATCAACTCACTCTCTGCCTTTCTCTCTTTCTCTTTCTCTCTGTCTCGGGCGATGAAATTAAAGAAGAAGAAAAATTTTCAGTTGCAATTTTCTTTCAATGAAAATTCATTTTGCGATGAGCTTATATCAATACACATCTATCTATGCTACAATACTAAACTGAAAAGAAAAGGTATATTCGTTTTTTAGTATATTGACATTGGAAGAATAAGTTTCTGTGTATAGTTTATAGTTTATAAACATATTCAACGATAGTATTGTTTCGTTGCTTAGAAGTTATAGAATAAAAAATGGCAACTAATTTTATTGATGTGTTGAGGGAAACTCCAGTGGATGCCATTGGGGAAGATGCTTCCCAACCTCTGATATTAACAAAGACATATTTGGACTCATTGATCGCTGGTTATAAAGAGAATTCTGGGAATAGTAATATTGCAATCGATGAATTGACAGTAGAAGGATTAGATGCCAACCAAGTTTGGTTCCAGACTAAGATGGTTATTGACAATGTTGAAGGTGATCTAATGGAAAGGATTCAAGCCCTTAGAGATGCAATGGATGCACATGATGAGGAAGAGTCAGTGGATGAAGAACAAAATGAAGATGAAGAAATTGCAAATGAAGATAATGAAATAGCAGATGAGTCTGTACGTTCTTTGGATGGACAAGAACAAGAACAAGAACAAGAAGAGAAAGAAGATGACGATGACGATGATGATGATGATGATGAAATTATTGAAGGCAAGGATGATTATGTGGATTCAGGTCTGGAAGATAACGTTGTTAAAGGGCAAGAATCACCGGAAGAGGAAGAGGATGAACCACAACAACGTTACGAGACAGACGCTGATGGTCTAAATGATCAATTTTTCAATATTGAAGACTTCAACCGTCAAACTCTAGCACAAGAGAATAATCTGGATGACGATGAAGATCAGAATAATGATGATGGTGAAGAAGTAGATTATTTTGCTGATTTACCATCTGATGAAGATGAAGAAGCTGATTATTATGAAGATTTCTTCGATAAACCAAAAACAAATAAATCCGCAACAGTGTCTCAAACTGATGGTATGGAAAGAAGTGAATCCAATAGGAATGATGGCAGTGAGGACAACGGCATATCAGCAATGAACTCCATGAAACTTGATTTATTCGAGGACGCTGATGATGCAGAAGAAGAAGAAGAAGATTCTGATAATGGCACTGAAACAAAAATAGAGAAACTATCTACATATCAAAAACAACAATTAGAAATTCAAAAACAGATTGCCCAATTGGAAGCTGAAGCTGTTGCTGAAAAGAAATGGGCTCTTAAGGGTGAAGTTAGAGCAAAGCAAAGACCAGCTGATGCTCTATTAACAGAAGATCTGGAATTTGAGAGAACTGCCAAACCTGTACCTGTTATCACTACAGAGGTTACAGAATCATTAGAAGATATGATCAGAAAAAGGATTAAAGAATTTAATTTTGATGACTTACAAAGAAAGACAATAAATGATTTTGCACAAAGAGGGCAAAGGCAAAAAGTTGAGATTAGTGATGTGAAATCATCTAAATCTTTAGCTGAGATATATGCAGATGATGCTCAAGGTGTATCGGAAGAGAATGATATAAGTGAACAATTACAAAAGAGTCATGATGAAATAACAGAATTATTCAATAATATAACGTATAAACTGGATGCACTATCGTCTGCTCACTTCATCCCAAGACCTGCAAAGAAATCATTAGAGGTAAGAGTGGAGTCTGCTGCAATAACTATGGAGGATGCTCAACCATTATCTATGTCATCTGCATCTACTTTAGCTCCACAAGAAGTGTACAAATCTGGTAAGGCTGATAATGACAACGAAATTAGATTGAAGAACGGTACAGTGATGTCTAGAGAAGAGTTAACAAGAGAGGATAAGAACAGATTACGTAGATCAGTTAAGAGAAAGAGAGCTAAGAATATGGCTAATCATCCATCGAAGAAGAAGAGTAAGAAGGACGATGTCATCGAGACATTATCGCGTGCTAAGAATATTACAGTTATCAATAAGGCTGGTGAGAAGAGGGATATTAAGGGTAAGGCTGCATCAAGTGGCAACAGTAACAATGTTACGAACTTTAGATTATAATCCATTCCATATATGATCATTAGTATCCGGGTGCCTACCCCCGCCCCCGTCTTCGCATAAAGTCAGAAATATATAGCTATATTAGTACTTAACCAATAAATTAACTTAAAATTACATATTGAGAAAAAGGAAGTGACATAAACTATCACTATCGCGAGAACCATATAAATATTTCATTTAATTGGACGTGTAGATTATGTGCATATGAATGGTATCTCTCTCCCTATCTCTGTCTATCTATGTATAACTCGTTTTTCCCTTTCGCAGACTTGAAGGCGGCTGAAACTATGCAGATGTAAAAACAATAAGAAGCGTGAAGAAAAAGTAAATATAGATAAAATTTTAGAGCAAGGATGAAAAAAACAATTATAAGTGTAACAGAAATGGTTACCAGACAGAGAGGCTACGTTGCATTGGGTAGAACATAATAAGGGTAAGTTTACATTTCGTTTAAAGCGTAGTAGTAGTTGTAGTTAAGTATCATTTGAGATATCTCCAAAGAATGATGATGAAACTAGTGATGGTTGACCCCAGTAAATCTGGTAAAGATAAGGTTAGATCCAACACATTTCATCATTTCAAAAAGATACAAGGGGAAGAAAATCATGAGAGAAATCAAATAACATTCAGTAGTACTGGAGGTGTACCAATAGTATTTCACAAATTTGCGCAGGATTTTTCTGGAGGAGTTATACGGAAGGATGTTGTTGAAATTTTATCTGGAAATAAACAACCAAAAGAAAAGATGGATAATCAGAAACAAGTTTTGGTAAAGAATGGCTTACATAAGAAGGTGACTCCCGAATATAGTAATATAATAAGTGAAAATGATAATTCATTGGTCATCAAGCTTGATCCACGTTATAATCCTAATTTGAAATCGAATAGAATTAAACACCAACCCCTGATACGCCAACATACAGATGTCAATAAGAATAGCAATAAGAATAAGAATATCTTTAAGTTTTCCGATAGCGAAATAAATCAAAACCCATCGAATAAAAATAAAGTTAAAAAGGTATCTTTTGTTAATAATGTGGGCAAACTTAGTGATAAGACTCAGCACCGAATATTCATCAGTGAGGGAATAAGTACAGTATCTGTTGAAGAATTACCTTCTATGCGATCTGCTCTTGTCAACACACGAGCTGAAAAGGGTGATTCTGATATTGCTAGGGTTTATAAGGATGAGAAATGCAAACTATCTTCTGGTCATGCTCATAAGCTGGTAAAATCTAAGGTAGCTTTACACGAATTTGAGAGCACTGGTTCAGATAAGGATGGAAATCCAAATTTGACAGGGAAATTTATTGCAGATTCAAAGATTAAACTGAATAAATTCCAACTTAAGCCACCGATAATAAATGGATATTCCACATTTACCTTCAAGGTTAATTTGAAGGATCAAAAATAGATGAAGTTTTCGAATTACCTCATAACTTTCGACCAAGGACAATACAATAAATCATTTAGCATTTCACTGTAATATTATTTTTTTACCTAGATTCAACGTAAATAAATATTCTCAATTTTTTTAAAATAAGTATTATAACGATATTCCAGCATATTATAACTTGCTCAACATCTATAAAATTGAACTTTGTTATCAACTAAGAGAAAGTAAAATATTATTACTATTATAATTATATTATTATACAATAATGAATTTAAAGAACAAAATAATAATATATAAGGTGTTGAAAGGAATATCAATATAGCATATTTACTCCATGTTACACAAAAGTTTCTCAATTATATTAAGAAAAATGTACTGAAAGCAAGTATTATGAATTGGAGAGATGTGGAAACAGATCTATCACTAGAGTCCGAAAATATAGCTATGGATTGGTGGGCAGTAGCAACTGAAGATGTGCTACTGGGGTATTGGATTATAGTGGTACTGCCGCTCTTAGTTATAGCAACAGTGGAAATGCTTGTCGAAAGTTTAGGAATAATCAAAGAACTGGAGGTTTGACTTTGGGATTTATCAGTGGATATAATCTTAGAAGTTGCACTACTCAGGGAAGAAGTTGATATCGAAATACTTGGGGTAGATGTTATACTAATTTCTGGAGTTTTAATATGATAGATAATATTTGGAGTAGTCAGAGAATCGCTACCAATAGTGTATTGTGTTTCAGTAGAAAATGTAGTTGCATAAGATTTAGTCCAATAAGTAATCGAAGTTGTGGTTACCGTTTTGAAAAAAGCAGTCCCAGAGGTTTTGACTTCAGTAGTTGTTGCTGTGGAACCTGTAATTTTGGTAGAATTCGTTTCGACTGATGTAGACAGAATAGCAGATGTTTCCGGAGTCTCAACATGGTAAATAATTTCAGGAGTGGTAACTGAATCGGTACCAACAGTTTCAGTGATTTCAGTAGAGCAAGTGGTAGTGAATGTACCAGTCCAGCCAGTGGTAGTGGTAGAGGTGACAGTAACCTCTGGAGTTACGCTACTTGGAGTCTCGACGTGGTAAATAATTTCAGGAGTGGTAACTGAATCAGTACCAACAGTATTTGTAACTTCAGTTGTATACGTGGTTATGTATGTGCCAGTCCAATCTGTTGTTGTCGTGGATGTTAGAATGGATGGAGTAGTATATGCAGAAATATCCATAGACACAGAACCAGCAGTAGCAGTAATGACAGCGATTGTATTAATGGTAGAAGTGTACGTCGTATTAGATAATGTGTTAAAGCAACTGTATGTACCAGTAACAGTATGGCTTAAGATATTGGAACCATCATATAAATCCTGGAGGGCATTCACAAATAACATGTCACCAGAATTATCAGTTTTATCTACTGTAATATCAACAGTATTATCGTAACATATAACATCAGGGACTGTACTTTCATATGATGTTGGTAACCACCAATCATTAAACTCATTTGATAGGTATGCTTGAACTGAAGAGCAATCAATTGGGTTTGTACCATCAGCCACATCAAAGACAAAAGTTTCGGTACCACCCAATAGGTTACCATCAGGGCAGATCATATCTAAATAGTATACTTCAATAGTCCCATAAGTAGTTGAACGTCCAATATAATAAAACTTTTCGGGTTTTGGAGTAGCGTCAAATTGAACATCTGTAGACATGTCAGACCCGAATGGGACATTCATTGCACCAGCAGATAAGAATTTAGAGTTTGTCAGTTCGTACTGATATGCAGAACCACCGCTATTGAAATTGAAAGCAAAAGATATTTCACCAGAAGCATAGCTGTATGAGGTTAAATCAGTAATAATTCTGCATTCCATTATCGTTGATTCATAAAGATAAGCAGCTTGTTGAGTAACATAACATTGAAGAGCATCAGTTCCATCATCTAGTGCGGCAGTTACGTTACTTGCTTCAGTAGTACCGCCAAATTTGACACGATAAACGTGATCTAGATCTAATGTGAAGGTATCGCCGATAGATATAGAAGTGGTATCAGGGAAAAAGAAAGTGAATGATGCAGTCCATCCTAAATGAGGTAATCTGGAGGATGTAGGAGTGATAGATAGATCGTACAAATTTACATCGGAAATTTCAGTACAATTTGCAATGAATAAAAATACCAGCAATGTGGTAATGAACTTAATAGAACTAATCATAATCAAACTTAATGTGGTTTTTCTTTGGGATGTTCAGTAGTAGATAATAACAAATATCCTCCCAAGTAATAAAGAAAGAATAGAATACTTTTAAATTTAGCATAAAATATCAATTCACATCTGGTATTTATATTTGTATGAGAGAAACTAAAATGTTTCTATCCAGTTGAGAAAGCAATCTTAAAAATTGAAACAAAAAAGGAAATGATGCTTAGTGAGGTTACTAAAAATTCCAGACAAGGAACAAAAGAAACAAGAGAAATAATAACGACGTATTAAGATCTACAGAACTTTTCTAATACCCAGAGCAGCTCCACAAAGAATGAACCGACTCACCTAACTAAATCATTGCAAAATAATTAGCTCTATTTGATAATGTTTTAGGATGAAATAATATAGCCATAACCTCAATATAAAATATATTATTTACTCTAGAGAAGGAAACAATAAAGTTCTTTGAAAGATCTCTATTTGGGGTATCTAGAGTTATATGTCACTGATGACTTTCCTAATGGGGCTACTAATGATATTTTTCTATTGCCGCACTGTAAAATGAAGAGAAAAAAGAAATTTCTGAACCATTAATGTAATTTTGTAAATAACCATGTAGAGTAAGGGAACCTATTGTTTGAAATCTTCCAATTGCAATTGAATTTGAATATATGTATATGATACCTCAATATATTTATATTCTGTCGCAGTATGAAATGGAAAATAACGTCTTGTTTGTCTTTAAAACCCTTATATGAGACAAAAAGAAAAGACATAAATAAAGACATCGCACATAATAATCGAATGTTGCAGCATCAGATATTATTCTTAGCCTTCTAGAAGAAATTTTCCTCTAATTTTTGGCTATAATTAATCGTTATTGTGCATGCATTTTCTGAATTTTGATACTGGTGATGCATCGGGTTTAATTTGTGTTCCTAGAATAAGGTATAAGAACAGAGCAATGCCTTGATCATGAAGTCCTTGGCTTCTTCATAACCTCGATATAATTATATTGTGAGGTCCTGTTATGGAGATACATTCTACTCAAATAAAGGATTTTTATTTATGATACTGTCGTATTGACAAATCACCATGTTTGAGATATTGAGGAATGTCAGATCAATTAGAAGCACGCGGAGAGGGTGTAAAACTAATCTGTGATTTTTCTAATCATTACTGTAATGTACTAATAACCACTTAAAACAAATAATGTTATTTTTTTTTTGTTTATTATAATCATAATCTGGACTCGAACTCCAACTACTTGCAGTCTGCGATCATTAGAAGTGTAATCCATCAAACAAGAGAACTGATATACTGAAATTCTTAATTGTATAGCTTGAATTTTTTTTTTTCCTTTCAAAGGGAAGAAGAGACAACGCGGGCCTTGTAGGAGAGACTCTTCTTATTTATTTTTTTTTATTTGAAGAGCACGAAATAAATCAAGTTTAAAGACCTAAGACTGATCGGCTTGTATTAAGGATCCACTTAGGATAACAACGAATTAGAAGAATTATTTTTCATTTTCACCAACATTCAATCCTAGGTGTTTGGTCTTTACTAAATATTAAGACTTATTTAGGTATTTCACACTTCTATTTTTATCGTAGCCCCAGCATTATTTCGAATAACTAGAATATTAGAACGTTACAGCTCCAATTTGTCAATAATAAATAAAGAGATCAGTCACAATGTCAGACCAAAGGATATTTACAAGGTACAAAGCAAATGAAATTAGATCTGAATTACAGATGGTTGATGTAAAAAAGATGAAATCTGGTGTCACCAAAAAGAAAAACGCGTTAAGAAAGATAATTGCCAATCTAACTTTAGGTAATTATTCTGAAATGTTACTTCTTTTACCTGAGATTTTAAAATTTTGGAAGATAGAAGATGATATGGAGGTCAAACGAATTTGCCACGAGTATATTAGAACGATTGGGTCAATTAAACCAAGAAGCACTGTAGAATCCTTGCCATTTATAATGAATGATCTGCGCAGTAGAAATGAAAAAGTTCAAATTATGGCATTAGAAACATTAGTATCTATACCATTCAGTAAATTTACGGAGGAGGCATTTGATTTTATTGTTCATCTAACTAGTAAAAAATCAGTCCCTGAACAATTGATGAAGAATGCAATTTATTCCTTGGTTCAACTGGATGATTATGATCATGAAAGGGTAGCATCATTATTAAATCTATTGTACGATATTGTTACTAATCAAATAGAGAAACCAACCATTCAAATAGCTGCTTTGAATGCACTTTGTATGATTCATGAGGTAGATGGGAAAACTCAGCCAGTTCATATATCGGTGGATATTGCTTTTAACATATTAGAATTACTTCCAACTCTGAATGAGTGGGATACAGCCACATTACTAGAAATTTTACCAATAACAGTGGTGCCGCAGACTCATGATGATGCATATGATATGATTGATATGGTATTACCACAACTCCAGCATGTTAATTCGGCAGTTTCATTGAGTGCTCTAAAAATTGTGCTTTATTTATTAAATTATATTGAAGAAGTCAACCAAACTATTATTAAAAGATTATCTAATTCTGTGATAGCACTTTTGGAAAAACCGGCAGAACTACAGTTTCTAGTTTTGAGAAACGTAATCCTGTTATTATTGAGTAGAGAACAATCACTATTGAAATTGAATGTACCATATTTTTTTATCGAATACAATGACCCTATATATATTAAAGACACAAAACTTGAGTGTCTTTACCTTTTATCGAATGAGGAAACATTGACCCAAATATTGGATGAGTTGGAAGAACACGCTACCGATATCGATATACAAATGTCTAGAAAGGCAGTTAGAGCTATAGGTAATCTGGCAGTTAAACTAGGTGAAAATTCTGCAGGTAAATGTGTCGATATCCTTTTGCATTTACTTGAATTCGGAGTAGATTACGTTATTCAGGAAATAATATCAGTGTTTCGAAATATATTGAGAAAATATCCAAAAGATTTTAAAAGTGACGTAAGAGCTTTGGCGAAGTATGCTGGTTATGCCCAGGAAACGGAATCAAGAAATGCAATGATCTGGATTATTACACAATATTCTGATATCCTTCCTGATTATTTGAAGCTCTTTGAGACTTTTTGCACCAATGTATTGGATGAGGCACCTGAAGTTCAATTTTCTGTTTTAACCTCAAGTATAAAATTTTTTGTTAGATATCCTTCTGTTGAAACCGAAAAACTGTGTATACGATTATTACGTGAGTGTACAGAAGATGCTAATAATCCAGATCTTCGAAGCCGGGCATTTATGTACTGGAGATTACTGTCACTCGCTAGGGAAGATGGGAATAATGTGACGAATGAAATGTTAAAAGATATTGTCGATGGAGAACTACCAAAAATTGAACTTAATACAAAATTAGACTCCGCTATTTTAGAGGAATTGGAATTGAACGTTGGTAGCATTACATCCATCTATTTGAAGCCTACTTCGCAGATTTTCCGCATGAGTAGTATGAAAAGTTTACCAAACAGTCCTGTACTGAACTCGAACAAGTCCTTGTTAAAAGTGATTGATGATTTAACATCAATAGGGGTTTCTCACTCGAATGACAGGGTAATCGGAAAGAACCATAAATCTATCAAAAATAACAAACCAGTAGTACATACTATGAACGACTTTGATAAACCAGCTGAAACGGTCAATCACTTAAAGGGTAGCAGAAAATCAAGTATTAGCAGTCCATCTAAACTAGCGAGAAAGCCATCAATGTTAATGCGAAAATTGACTTTGAAAAAGAAATTTTAAATAAATTGTATGTAATACATTTTATAATTATTTTTATAATGATTGCATCGAGTGAACTTTATTGGTACAAATAATGAATTTTTGAATATATTAGATTGTTTTAATTAGTTGAATTTGACGATGATTGAATGTTTAACATTCAAAGTGTGGCTTTTGATAGTTTTGTAATATGGAGTCGTTTTTCTTATGGTATTTGATACGCAGGATTACTAGTGTCAAGTTACTCATATTCGATACATATCAAAATTGGACTACGTTACTCAAATATATCAATATTATGTGAAATATAGGTACAGTATCACAGAATATTTTAGGTTCTAACTAACTATGGGTTACTTCCCCATGTTGGTCGGTTGAGTTAATATTCCGATTTTCTTTTCAACAGGTCTTGATTCATATATTTACTTTATAAACTGTTTGATAATTTCAATATTATATATTGCTAAATTAACGATGAAACAAAATACATCTTATAGACAAAATATTCAGATATATCCCTTACTCTGGTCATTTCAATAAACCTCCTGATAGATTTATTAACCGTTCTTCAGTTACTCTAAAGGTTGATGAGCTGAAGCAGGTATACTGGTGTTAGACTTATATTCGTTCATTATTTATAGGGTTAGGTATATAGGTGAAGGCGTAGCTTGAGTTTAAATGTTAAGGAAGCAAAATATATTTGTTATAACTTTCTTATATTTGTAAGTGATTTTTTTATATTATATATAATTTATAGAACGAATAGAATCTAACTTAGGATGTAAGTTCAGAATTCTTTGCCTTTATATATTATTTATTTTCTCAACAATCTGTTTCTCTAATACTTTCTTAATAAGATATTACCTAATTAATAGAAATGATATTACCTAGTTATTACGTAATCTTTCATTCTTATTAGGGCATTTTAGATTTCTTGATTCCACATAATTTCTGAACTTACATCCTAAGTTAGATTCTATTCGTTCTATAAATTATATACAATATAAAAAAATCACTTACAAATATAAGAAAGTTATAACAAATATATTTTGCTTCCTTAACATTTAAACTCAAGCTACGCCTTCACCTCTATACCTAATACCTTAAATAATGAACGAATATAAGTCTAACAACAGTATGTCTGCTTCAGCTCTGTTAAACAGAGTTGCTGTTGTTAAATTGCTCATCTTTTGTACATAGTAACGTTGGACTATGTAACTCCAATAAACCCAATGTAGGGGGAACAAATACTACATTATGCAGTATATATCATGTGTTATTATATATACGGCAGTGCAGCACAATCTAAATTCTACTTATATTAGCTACCTTCTCCTTCAGATAGGTTAAGCTAATGTTAGCTTTTTTAGTGCTGCCGCTATATTTAACAGGATTATCATTGTCGTGATTGTTGTTACCATAATAAGTATCGCTACTTAATATTCCCACAACATCGTTCCCAATTCTAATTCTATTAGGATCTACTCTCTTCCCAATCTACGTCAACACAATATTGAACCGTTATTAATAATTTCGTACTAAACATTAAATTGTAATAACTAAGTATTGGTACTTTCTACATTGTAACAGTTTCAGATACAACACAAATCACTGTTAGCAGCTTTTATGGCCAAGTTGGTAAGGCGCCACACTAGTAATGTGGAGATCCTCGGTTCAACTCCGAGTGAAAGCATTTTTTTAAACTGTTTTATTTAGATATAAAAATCCGGCGGCAATTCTTTTTTCCATTTTTGACAAAGGTATGATTCTAATTCATTCTAATCTTTTTTTAATTTAATTAAGAAAATTTTACTTAGAAGACCCAATTTTTGAACGATCTTCAATAATTAAATAGATAAAATGTTAATTTAATCCGATACTATGGTTAAAATATAACTCAACTAGTATACGAAAATATATATTTATATTGAAGTCTATTAGGGTATATAAATCGTTAATTATTTAAAAGTAAGAAATAAAAACGATATAAATTGAATATTGAAAAGTTCTGAATGAATTGGAGAAAATTCTTGTTGTTCGAAAGAACTGTATATGAGAGGATTTCCTTAAGATTATGTGTTCCTTTATTGTTATGATAAGAAACTTAATAGATGTATCTAAAGTTTCTATTTTCGATGTCTGTCATATCTAAGAATTGGTATTTTTCCTTCTTTTGACCCTCTTGTTCTTTATCTCTTTGTTGGTTTTCTTTCTTACAAAGATATCCGACATATAATTGAGCTGGAATACAAACACATTGAGTAACTAAAAGACCAATCTTAGCAGGAACATATCTTGGGGCTTGGTTAGCTCTAAACATTTGTGGGGCGATGATACAAGCGACGTTATAAAAAATCATAGTGATCGCATTCCTGAAGACTCTCTTTGTATAACCTGAAGTATTACATGAGTTCCAAATATAAATATTTGTAATGACACAGGACCCACTGTACAATAGATACAGCGATAATAAATTACCAACTTTATGAGATAAAGGTAGTGAAATTAATACTATAGCACCAATAATAGCAGGGATATACATTGACGTTGTAATCAAAGTGATATTCCCCCAACGAGATATCATTTGAGTGGTAATGATGATGATCATTGCTGTAATGGCACCGATAGGTAATTGTAATAAAGCGGTTTCATAACTATCAAAACCAAAAGTAGCTGTAATTGTTACTGAAAAGGTACCGATAGCTCCAGTACAAATTTGAGATGCAGTGGTGATGAATAACATTGGCCATGTAAGTTTATCCTTTAAGAACAATTCTTTAACTTGGCTCATTTTGAATTTCTTTGTCTCTAAACCAGTTTGATTACTTCTAATATGTTCAACGACTTGTAATTTTTCTTCTTTATTTAAAAACCAAGCATTAGTGACATTATCAGGTAAATAGAAAAATGTTAATAAACCGAATGCAACAGTAAATAAGCCAACCACTAAAAACATAATCTGCCATGAAGTGAAATCTTTACCATGATAATGTTGGAACCCAAATGAGATTAACCCACCGACAATATAACCTGTCCCAGCTTGAGTGGCCCAGAAACCAATTCTAGCACTTTGTTCAGCTTTTGTATAGTACATACCACTGATGGCGATACAACCAACAGCACTTGACGATTCAAACATACCTAATAGAGTTCTTACAATCATTAGTGATGCATAACTTTTACAAGCACAATGACAAGCTAATACGGCACCCCAAGTCATAATAAAAGCACCTAGAATCTTAGAAATTGGATATCTTTGGATTAAATAGGTAACCAAAGGTTCCATAAATATATAAGAAGCACCAAAGATAGTACTTAAATTAGCAAAATCATTACCTTTCAAATGATCCTTAATACCCATTGAAGCAGCATAATTCAATAAAGCTTTATCTAAAAACATTAAAAGATATGTCATACATAAGAAAGGTAAGACAAACATATCTAATTTTCTCAAAGTCTTCTTTGGAAGTTCATGAGATCCATAAAAGATTGCACCTTCTGAGTCATTATTATCTTCAGACATCGAAATCCTTTCATCTTTATTTTCACGTAAGAATTTAGCGGCAACATCAACATCTCTATCAGAATCTAACTCTACAGATGAGGTAAAAGAAGAGACTTTCTCTTCTGAAGAGTGTTCTTTGATCGATGAAGAAGATGAATTTGAATGTGATAATTCATGATTACTAGCAATAGTCTCTAAGACTTTTTCGTTACTATATGGTGACATGATCTATGGGGTTGTATAATATGGTGTAATAGTAGAATAGTATAATAATGAACAATCAACAAATAAAGAGTAGTAGTGGTAGTAGTAATAGAGATACATAAAAAGAACGTGTATCTGAATTCCTTAATTTATATTAATTAATCTCAATTTTATATTATTATTTTTGGTAACAAGGTGGTCTGACTTTATATGTCATAAAAAAACTTTTATATATCTTTCTCAATCTTATTCCATTCATTCATTAGTTTTATATTGTGTCTTAACAAAGGGAAGGAAAGCAAGGGAATATCGAATGAATGAAGAACAAGAACTAGAAATATGTGGTCGGAATAGTAACAAATACGATATTAACTTTCGATGAGGTAACGTATCTCTACTTCTTACTACTGGAAGTAATCGTAGCATTGCTCTTGGAACATTATTCTCTCTAGCTCTATTGTGAAGAAGATGAGAAAGAAAAGAGAAGAATACTATTCCAGACCGTCAATTACAATAAAATCATCAGCATTGTAATCATCATCAGCAGCAGCAACATCATCAGATCATTCCTGTAAGATTCAATGAGTTGGGAAAGAAAGTATATGGCAACAACTAGGGCCCTCTTTCTCTCTTCCGGTGTCTCTGCCCAATACAAAAACCTCGAAGTCATGATTAAGAAATTCGCTTTCTTTTCTCGGCCGAGAAATAAATTACTACATACATTATATAATTACATTCATTAGACGCTCTTTTTATTCATCAAGACAACACGCCGCGATATGCAAATAGCGAGCTTTGCGATGTATGCTTTTTTTAATTTAGTATCAACTGAAAGAACAGCTGATATGTTCTGTTTTTAATTGGGAGAGCAGAGTCAACTATATAATCAGATAGTTTTTTGCAAAAAGTTGATGGGTGGTTCGATGTATATATAGATAGATAGATCGGTGGATGGATGGATGGATAGACAAAGAGTGGGTGTGAACTGGGGGTGGAGAAGCTTATTGCTAAAGTGTAGAATAACTTATCACTTAGCCGTTTTTACAAACTTCGGAGTTGAACTATCGTAAAGGATCCTTCCTATAGCTCTCTCGCATGATATATATATATTGAATTAGAAGATAGTCATACACGCACTATCTTTCTTGAGTTGTGTGTACATGATATATAATCTTGCTAGAGTAGAAGACCCTTTTTTATTTTTCACTGTGTACGTAGTAATTATTATACCTTTTTCCTCTGTGCGAACACGAAAATCTATTCATTTACATCGTACTCAGAAATTGAAAAATTTCGTAGAGACATCAATCATCACATCACAATAACAGATGAAAGATTTGAAAGAGCGTCAATATTCACAGTATTTGTTGGTGAATAGTTTACAAAAATATTAGGATATGTTTATTTGCTTATCTTAAAATAGGTTAACCCATAAAAACAGTTGTTCGTTATACAACCATATATAGATACACAGTTGAGAAACGATATAATGGATATTGATTTAAATGATGAGTTGCAAAACTCAGTGCAAATGACAAAGGATGATAATTCAAAATATTTGCTACAATATATACTGGCAGTACAAGGTGTTTGCCATGAAAACGTGTTACTATTAGCATTAATGAAATTAAAGATAGATCAACAACAATTCGATAAGAGTTGGTCTATAACCCAATGGTTAGATTGCTTGAAAAAATATATTGAAGAGATTAACGTTAAATTGAGTCCATTATTGTATAAATTGGTATTAGTGAATCATGACATTGGGAAAGATGCTGTAGATGCACATATTAAACAAAAATTCCAACAGTTTATATTAAGTGTAAATCATATTAGTCTTAATGATTCTTTAACAAGTAATATGATAGATAATGAAGCCATGATGCAAGTAGCTTCAGGATCTCTTTCTTTACCACAAAGTAATAAATACTATGTATATATTAACACACAATCTACTAATGAAACCAAACTTGCAACAAAATTTACTACAAAGGAAATTGAATTTATTAAATGGGCTATTGAACAATTTGTCACTCAAGGAGATATCATTGAATATAAGCCTCCACAATTAACCTCTAGTATCATTGGCAATGTAAATAATATTTTAAATGATATCGATTCAAATGCATTGACGACAGAAGGTTGGAATCATTTTATTACTTATTCAACTGGGTCTACACAATTATCCCAATTTGCAGATATGTCTCCATTAGAAGTAGAACATGTCCTTCGACAATTATGTGATTATAAGTGGTTTTATAGGACTTCCGAAGGTAAATTTGGTATGGATATTAGATGTATAGCAGAACTTGAAGAATTCCTCGCATCCACTTATAACTTAAGTGCCTGTAACATTTGTAAAAAAATTGTTCAAATTGGTGTTACTTGTGGTAATATCGATGAACATTTCAGTAAAGAATACGATGGTAGTGATGAAGATAACGATACTGATAATGATAATGATAATAGTCCCAAAAAAATGGTATGGCATGTCGATTGTTTCAAATATTATTTGGCTCATGTGAGTCATGATTGCAAAGGATGTGGAAAATCATTATTGACTGGAGGTATGTATATATTATAAAATTTTGTCGTCACTGGACAATGTTTTTCTGTTTTACTTAAAGTTAATTTGTTTAATTGATTATTTACATTATTATAGATATACAGATGTGGAGGTTTTTTCCTCATTAATTTGAATCCCTTCTCACTTGTCTCTTTAGATCGATAATGTATAATATGGTATTATGAGTCAAAAAAAGATAAAGGAGTAGAAGGGTTAATGACGTTCACAACTCTTAATTACAGAAGAAGCAAAATGGATGAGGAGAACCAAACTTGTTCAGAGACTACAAACAAAAGAAAAAGTACTAAGATCTCACTTACTCAAACTTCCTTTCTTTTGAATGAAATCCTTAGCTTCATTGATCTTAGTAGCAAGGTATGGAGAACCACCTTTATCTGGATGATTAGCTAACATAATTTTTCTATGAACTTCCTTCAATTTTTTCTTACTCAAATTATTCTCAGTCAAATTTAAAATTTGTAAAGCTTCTTTCTTATTCATCTTTGGATCAAATCCACCTTTTAAATATGTCGCTACGGATTTCCCACCATTCATTTTAGTTTGTACAGTTTTATATATGCCTGCAGTAGCATATAATGCGAAAAATGCACCAACACCTGTCAATACAGGGTGTTCGCCCATATAAGATAAAGCGTTATCAAAGTATAGATCCATACCACTCTTTTGAGAAGGTATCATAGGTGTCACTTGCGAGTTACCAATTGGGATAGCACCAGCACTAGCATCAGCTGCTAAGTTATTCTCACCAGGTATAGGTAATTGTGGAGCAGCATTCTGTGGAGTACTCATCGTTGCTGTAGAAATGTGAAGGGTAGTTGATAAAAATAAAAAGGGTTATTAACGAGTATAGGTTATTATTGTTCACCTATTCTCCAGTTTGTCACAGCAAAAATATTTATAACAATAAAGTATAGGGATAGACAGGAATACCTATATAGTGGTGCTGTTTCTAATATCAGTCTACTAAGTGCCACTACTCAATAACAATAACAATAACAATGACCTATATACATGTTTATATGCATACTTTCTTTTCTTGTTCCTTCTCTCAAGACCTTAAGTTTCATGGACTTGTCTGACTGATTTGCCCATGGCCTTCCTCCTACTACCAAAAAGCCCTTCAATGAATCAAATTGTTCAAGAATCGACCTAATTTGATCAGACGAAGATGGGGCAGGAAGAGAGGGGCCGAAACGAAAACACTACACTACACTACACTATATATGGCCGCCATATAAGTTCCGTTTTATCTTCCTCACAGAAAAAAGCGAAAGAAAAAAAGATGAAAATTTTTTTCGCTTGAAAATATTGAAGTTGAATGAAAAATTTCAATGCTCATCTCTAAATCTTGCTAACTTTTAAACACTTTTTTAAATTTTGAATTGTTATTATATTTGGAGTGTACACACAGTTGTTGGTTACATTCTATAGTTGCATCTGTTAAGTAGTTTGAGAATCAGTGAGAGAGTATCCACAAGCCATATATATAGATAAAAACAGTTCAACTCACTCTAATATACATCATTTGTCATGAGAATCTATCAATGTCACTTCTGCTCATCGCCGGTTTATCCAGGTCACGGTATCATGTTTGTTAGAAACGATGCTAAAGAATTCAGATTCTGTCGTTCCAAGTGTCACAAGTCATTCAAGCAACGTCGTAACCCACGTAAGTTGAAGTGGACTAAAGCTTTCAGAAAGGCTGCCGGTAAAGAATTGGCTGTTGACTCTACATTGACGTTTGCTCAAAGAAGAAACGTTCCAGTCAGATATAACAGAGAACTAGTAGCTACTACATTGAAGGCTATGGCTAGAATTGAAGAGATCAGAAAGAAACGTGAGAGAGCCTTCTACAAGAACAGAATGAGAGGTAATAAGGAGAGAGACTTCTTAAGAGATAAGAAGTTGGTCGAATCTAACCCAGAACTATTAAGAATTAGAGATATCGAAATTGCAAATGTTCTTGCTAAGGAACAAGCAAGAGAAGAGATGGCAGAAGAAGAATCAGAGGAGGAAGAAGAAGATATGGAAATCGACAGCGAAGAAGAAGATATGGAAATCGACAGCGAAGAAGAAGAAGAGGAAGAACAACAAAAACAAAAGATAATGTTGAAGAACAGAAAGAGAAACTCAAAGAAGATCGCATTCTAATTGTAAATCTAAAGGATTTATTTTTGTATTACTTTCTCCCTTGTTTTTGCTCACTGTTTTATGCTAATAAAAATAAACTCGTCATTTAACTTATATCCTCATTCGATAATATTACACTTCATCTCAACTTTTTTTAAAAAAAAATAAAATATTAAAGAAAAAAGGGAACTAACTAATATATCTATATATATATATATATTTATATATAACATATTTTGTATACTAATCACATAACTATTAAGACAAAACAACAGTTTTCACTGTGGCTTTTTATCTGTATTCATTTATTAACGATTTGAGTATCTCTTTTGGCAAAACACCTACCCAAACTGATAAACATTCTTTGTGATAGAGGTTGTTTAGGTAATATTTTGAACTGGATTTGATATCTCCAGGAATTGTCTACCATTATCACTTAATAAAAAATTATGTAAAGTTTCCACGTCCTTCAAGGTAAGGAACTTCATATCAACTACTTCCCATAGATCGGTAGTACTGTCACAGTTTTCTTGTGGGCTCCATGTTACGAGAGTCATCTCACATAAGTCACCTCTTTGTACTGATACAGTCCCTTTGCGGAACACAGAATCATATACATTTTCATCGATCTTAACAACAATACTAACATCCTGAGGCTGTTTGTTGAAAATGTCAACGAAGATTGGAATGTTCTTAATTTTTATGTTACACATGTAAAAATTTGCTAATGAAGTGGTCTTAGGGTCCATAAACTCCAGTTCCTCTATTTGTGTTAGCACACGACATCGAATTGGATCAATGGTTGAATACTGGATCCTATTATTATTATGGTTGATATCATTATATTGTCTCAACTTTTGTAAATCATTAAGATTTATTATTAAATTACTCATAATATATGCTATATCATTGGTTTTGTTATTCTTAGTCTAATGAGTCTACTTCCAATGGTGATTAAAGCTAAAAAGATTGTATAACTGATGATTATCACTTTTAAGTTTTTGTTTACTCACAACTCATATATGTAACATTTCCAATTGAACACTAAACTTAAAAAAGTAAAATAAATATCCGAAAGCAGAAAAAGAAAAAAACTTTAGTAGAATTAAGAACTGTCACTGTGACAGTAAACAAGAACATAAACAATAAATTTACGAGGAATTTCATACTTGTGATAATTCAAAGAATTTAAACCTTGCTTATTGCAGTATTCATGAATTAACAATACTTAGAAAATTTCCTACATAGTTATGACTACGATCCTTGTATATATAAATCAGGTCTCAAGTGTTAAAATATTTCTATTCTTTTATTGAAAAAAATTAAAACAGAGTTTGATTAGAATCATAATATACTCTAACAAATAAAATCTAAACCAAGTTGTTTGGTTTAATTTTCATCCTGAATCAAGAAACTAAGAGCAAATTATATTGGCATGACTATTAAATATGTATTTTTTTCAATTAACTTATTACACAGGGTGGAGTTCTAAAAACAAAGATATGTATAAAAATTTTGTAAATGCACTGAAAGTTTCGAATCAAGATTTTTCGACAGACTCGAATAAACCCCTAGATCAAATAAAAATAAAAAAATTAAAAAATAACGACAACTGCAGGATTTGAACCTGCGCGGGCAGAGCCCAAAAGATTTCTAATCTTTCGCCTTAACCACTCGGCCAAGTTGCCACAAAATTTTAAAATGTTTCGAAAAAGTTGTTGATTATCTTTTTAAATTGCGATCCGGGTAATGAATTTAGTATTTGTTGAATATTAACCTTATTAAGCAGGCATAGTTGATAAAACTTACGTGGTGTTAAACAGAGTTGCTGTTGTTAAACTGCTCATCTTTTGTGCATAGTAATGTTGGACAATGTAGCTCCAATAAACCCAATGTAGGGGGAACGAATACTACATTATGCAGTATATATCATGTGTTATTATACATACTGTAGTGCAGCACACTCTAAATTCTACTTATATTAGCTACCTTCTCCTTCAGATAGGTTAAGCTAATGTTAGCCTTTTTAGTGTTGCCGCTACATATTCAACACATTAGTTAAACGATTGTTAAGTAATGAACTTATTTTCTAAACGATTATGACCTAAACGACTATTACTTAATAAATGTTTAGTTCTTATTAGGACGTTTTAGATATTTTGATTCCAGATATTTTCTGTCATAAAGATATTTCTTTACTTATTGAAATTAAGTGTTGTGCATATTACTCTTAATTTCTGACAGTTTCAAATAAACAACTAACATATAAACTTGGAGAATTCTGAACTTACATTTTAAGTTAGATTCTATTTGTTGTATAATTTATATATAAAACATAAAGAAGTTACTTACATGTAAAAGAAAAGAACAACAAATATACTTTATTTTAGTTAGATATCAAGCTACGCCTACACCTCTCCACCTAACACTATATAAAATGAACGACTCTAAGTATAATTCTGTTATGCAAGCTTCAGCTCAGAATTAAATTATGGGGGTGTTAAAAAGCGACTTTTCCGAGGTACACCCATAATTTCTGATGGAAATTTGTGTTTGAACCAGAGATATTGTTAGTCATACATTTAGATGTGTAACTAATTAATCGTTTATATTTTTACATAGTTTATATAACGTTGAACACATAATATTCTTCATATACAGTACTTCATCTTTAATTTTCATCTCGATTTGACAATGTACATCATCGTTTATTGTGATAATACTTAGTGATGACACAAAATAATAAATGTGCCTTTAGTTAGTACCTGTTTGTCAGAAATTAAGAGTAATATGCACAACTCTTAATTAAAATAGGTAAAGAAAAACTTTGATAAGAATCAAGTATTGATAAGAATCAAACAAAACAAAAATGAAAGGTGTGATTGAAGAAAGAAAAACCTTTAAAGAAAATGATATAAAAAGGAAGCTCTTAATATAATATAAATAAAATATTAAATGTTCTTTAATATGTAACTTATATATATTATACATTATAAAGATATGGATCAATTATCATATTATAAAATGTCCGAATTAAATAAATAAAAGCTTGCAGAGACTACTAGAGGCAAACCCTCTATCTCAGATTCTCTACACTGTTATATTTCAACAATTTCTCCTAACAAAAGGTAACCAAAGATAATGAGTGGAAGAGAAATAGTTTACATATATCAAAAGAGCGAGATTAGTCCGTATTCAAAGCAGTTTCGGCCGCTTTTGATTTACCCCAAAGGTTAATATTTGAGATTAGCTAGTTATATTCACTTCAAGTGAAGTTCGTCAGTTATCGTTGAAAACCACATTTATTTATTTTGAAATGGACGAAACCACTTTGAAATAATTTTTTTGTAAGTCTCTACGTGCACCCTGATAAATATCTAATCAGTTCTGAAATGTCTTTTATGTAACAATGAACGGACGGTATCAATCAGTCGCATATAATTCTAAAAATTATAAACATCTATTAAAGTGTACCATATTTTATAAAATATGGTACGCTACCTAAATGATCGAAGTAACTTTTCTAGCCCCAATAATCTTAAGGATAACTTAAAATGAAGATTTAAAATATAGACTTCTATGTTGAAAAGTTTCCTTTTGATTTGGAAAAGCCCACAGTTTACATGGAAAATACAGGAACAGTGAAAAATTATTCAGATCCACCATAACTTCAAAAATAGTGTTGTTGTCCTTTTCTCACCTCCAAAGAAATACTTTATTTACTATGTCATTTGTTAAATATATGTATATATTTATATATTACCTATTATAAATTTTCATACTCATCTGGATAAAAAACTAATCTCTCGACACCTTCCTTTGTTAGGACTACCATTCTAATAACACCACCAGAGGAACCATCCCATTTAATTGCCTGAGATAGAGAATGCTTCATGAAGTTGACTGTCTCATCTTTGGACATATCGTTCTTGTAATTCTTATCACAGTAACCATAGATAAAAGCTGACCCTGAACCTGCAATTGCATAATCTTGTTTATGGACGGACCCACCTAGTGGGATACTAAACACTTCACCTTTATTAGTTTTGTCATCAAATCCTGCTACAATGATACCTGCGCTCAAACCATCCTTGTTTTCGTAACATATCGTCTTAAAGATGGAAGCTGCTGTCTCCGTGGAAGGAGTACCGTAACTTGATGTATAAAGATCTAGATGATATTGAACAATGTCAGCAACAGCTTGTGTATCGGCAGCGGAACCTGACCTACAACACCAAATTTTATCGTGGACTCTAGTTAATTTATCAGTAACACGGTTAGCAATATAGGCACCAGTTGTTGTACGCGAATCAGCACCTAATATCACACCATCCTTGAAAGTTACAGCCATACTATTTATAAAATTTTCCTTCATATCCAACCGTATGGAGGATACGCCTATAGAATATTGTTAGTAAAGATATCATTCATAATACTGTTTAATTGATAAAAATTAAACAACGAAGTAAACTTATATTTGCTTTTGTAACATACATAGAAGTACCTAAACTTACTTCCCCCTTCTTTAGGTGGTTAATATCGACTTGAATACCATTCATCTTTTCTTAATCCTGTATTTTTTGTTTAAAATAAAAATTGGGCTTGCTGGTATTGAATCACAATCAAAAAATATAATGAGTGCACAATTAACTTCAAATTTAGTGTAATTCAACAAGAACACTGAATAAACTATGATCAATAAAATATTCTCAGTAATGAATTGAAAATTGATATAGCGCCTACTGTAATAGTTTCACTCTTCAATATAGCCTGTTTTTAATCTATTGATGTGTGCTATTTGGGATGCCCCATAATTTCCGTTTTTTCTTTTGCCACCCTAAAACATCAAACATTACCCGGGAAATATCACGTGAACAAATAACGAATTATATATATATATATATATATACGTATATATATATTGCTATCGAATCAAAGCTGACGAGTTTTGCTAACACTTAAGATATATTCTTATACCTATAAAAATTGTTTCCATAATTTGATATTTTACTATTTCTAATAAAGGTACGATTTTGAACTAATCGTGGTTTTATTGAATACCGTGAAATTTCTGAACTAAGCACAAATGTGGTGGTTCACAAGAACTCTTTTATCTCCTCTCCAATAGGGGATAATTTTAAATCACAATGGGTTAATTTTTTTTTATTATATTTTTATTAGAATATTATTACAAAATTATTTATGTTTTAAAAGTCTTGTTTCTTGGGGACCCATTCAAGTATCCCTCTTCATTATAACTGTCCGGATCACCTCTCCTGGGACTGAGTCTCGACGAACTGTAGCTAGATTGATTAGGTCTCAGAACTGCCATATTTTTAAAGTCTAATCGTGCTGCCCTCACAGGGGATATAGTATTTAAAGATCCTCTAAATTCATCTACTTCATCTTTTACAGGACTAGGAATTGGTTTACCTGCTCTCCTATAATGGCTAATTCTTGCATCCATCTTATACTTTCTAACTTTTGAAGATCCACGAATAGTATCCTGGTTTTGTGGAGGGATTCTTAGAGGAGTTTGTGTTCCTTGTTCAATATCTTGAACAATTTTATCGGTCTTTCTGGGGGATTGCCTTTCTTCATATTTCTCCTTCCATAACATCAGTAAACCTCTAATGGTGGCTCTATCCCATCTTTTTCGAAATACTTGAACAGATTCGTTATTTCTTGTCCTTTTCAAAAGTTGCATACTCCATTGACTTACATATGAGGATAATATGTCGATGTTTCGTTCATCAATGTAACGTAAAGATAATGTATCCAACTCCTCATTTTTATTATACCTTCCTATCCAAAATAACATAAATTCTTGAAGTAAATGATCCTCGTTAATATTCGATGCCATATCTAACTGACGTTCGAATTTTTCGAATTTTTTGATTATACACTTGAAGAAGAATTGACTCCTATGTCTTTTCTCCAAAGTTAGAGCGCTCTTAATATACTGTTTACCAATTATTGTATACTTTTTCTTAAATATTGAAATGTATTTTTTTTGTAGTCTTTCATGTTTATATTTTTGGAATGTCTTTAAAGTAGCAGCTAACTGTAACGTTTTCTTTTCTTCAGCAAGCAATTTCCATTTAGCAAATACCCTATTCAACACATGAATTTCTATTGGTTTATTATTTATAGTATCAAAATGAAGTCTTTTAGACCTTACATTATTGTAACTCTTCACAATCATGGTGAACAATTGCAAATCCCTAAATAAATCGGCCGTAATCTTAATGTTGTTATTCAACTCTACTCTTTTAGTCCAAACAGTTACTAATCTCTGTTCTTGCCATTGTCTTTGGAAAGTTTCACTAACAGAAATATCATCTAAATGTATCTGGGTTGTTTGTTTCCATCTATTGAAAAAATTTCGAAGGATTGAATGATGCTCATATTTCTTATAATTTGTCTGGCGAATAAACTTCTGTTCCCAAAGTATGAATGTTGATTTCAATAAAGTCGTATTTTTTTCTGCAAGTCTTTTTCTTTTATAATGATTTACTCTCCATTTATTCAAATATTTTTTAGTTAGTGCATCAATTTCAAAATTTGATGAATTTAAATTTAGGAATAATTTCTTCTTAAGGATATTAAAATATTTTTTTTTTAATATATCCTCTTTTATTTGTGTAAAAGAATGGAAATGTAACATATTTTGAAATTTTTGTTTCCAAAATTTTGAAAGATAATATTTAATAATCATCGATTTTCTTTTCAATATAAAATTGCTTTCAGTTTGAATTAAATTGTATTGTTTAACCATGTTTGACAAATATTTCAATTTAAGGATATGACCTTCAGTGTTATATAATCCTACAACTTTTTCGGATCTTCTTTGGGTTACCAATTTCCATTTATTAAACGTGCTGTATAACAATTGATCAGATCTTGCAACATCAGAAGTATTTACCATTTTTTGGAATGTTTGTAACCTTTGAGACCATGATTTCAAGACATGACGTTTTGTTGGTATCGAATGGCATTCAATCAACTTTTGGTTTAATTTCCATCTATTCCAATATAGTTTAGTTAATTGTGAGTCCTTCGAATGATTGAAATCAATGAATTTTCCATTTAATTTTTTTTGTTTATCCTTAAAATTTTGGAAAATATGATTAAGAAATTGAGTATTTGCCAAATGTTCCATTTTATCAATAGAATCATATTTGTATAAGAGTTTATCGAATGCAAATGCTTTCAATCTAAATATATTAGCATCTATAGCTCTTTCGTTATCAATTGTAACAATTTGATCATATTTTTTTGACCAATGATTAAGAAATTTATTCTTAATATAATTTTCATATAACTCTATTAATTTTTGTTGATAAATTGAAGTATTTGAAGAGATTCTCCATTTTAAGAATTTTTTTTTCAAAAGATGATAATTTGAATTCATTTCAAAATGTGTTAATTTCATTAATAAATTTTGTGGATTTAATAAGAAATATGAGATTAAAATTTCTAATTGTGATGTCATCAAACCATGATTATTAATTAATTCTGTATTTAAATTCAAAATGTATTCATCTTTCAATGGATCGACTCCTTCATTGACCAAATGAGATATATATAACTTTAAAGCAATAAGAAATGATTGAGACATTTCATTTTTAGTTAGAAATTCAGAAATGTCTTTAAAGAGACCGTTTAATACACTATTATATTGACTTTCTTTCATACCTATATTTGTGTTATTGTTAATATCACTATGATCAGATAAATGAACAAATTGAAATTTATTACAAATATCGTCATCATCATCATCATCATCATCATCATCATCCTCTTTCTGCTTTTTACCCCAATCTTCATCATCACTTGAATTATAATTATATTCAGGGGTATGAACAGCATCTCTATCTATATGTGACCGATTCATCAATAATGCAGTTGTAGAGAATCCCTCTTTCTTGTCTATATCATCATGATACTGATGATTACGATTATCGACACTATTTCTCCTGCTTATACTTCCTTTTAACAATTCCTCTGTAGAATCATCAATCATATCCTATACATAAAAATAACCATGTATACACACCCAAATTGCAGTTCCTTTCTCTCTCTCTCCTCCCACTCCCAAATCCCTAGAAAAACACATAACAATAACAACTTTTCTCTTTTATATTAGTATAAGTAGATATAACTAGCCTATGACACTCAAACTCGGCTATCCCAATAAAGCAACTGCCGCCCAACCACTCCCAACTTTCCTCAATTCCATCCTGATTCCTTGAAATTCTTTGAAATTCTTCACTCACATTGCATCCATGGAAACACCCACACATCCCTGAACACTGACGCGTCAACCTTCAATCAAAATAAAATGATAGTACTTTAACGCGTTTACCAAACACACAACCACAAGATGTCACGCGGCACGACGCAGTAGAAAACCAGACACACAGACAGAGACATAAACCGAACACGTCAATCAGAAAGAAACGAAAAAAATTAATAGAAAAATGCGTTTCGTGCTCATTTTACTACTGCACTGTATGTGTGAGAAAGGGAATACACATCTCTCTTTCTCTTATTATTTGTTAGGCTTCGTGGCTTTAACGTATTCCTTTATATTGCTTTACATATTGCAATATAATATATAATAAATTGAATAAACAAGATAATACTTGAAACTTAGATATAAATTTTAAGATTTGATTATATAATACTGTGACTTAATAATAAAAAGGGACAATTAATTTCAAATTAAAGAATCTTTAAGAATTTATACTTGTATTTCCACTCCTATAATTTCAATAGTTATTTCATTTTATTTTTAACAATTGAATACTTACAAATAACGATATAGATTTGGGAATTCAAGAAGAAGAAAAAAAGGGAAAAAAGTTGTTCTAATAATATAGCATAATATAATATAATATAAAGAAGATGCTTTTCGCTCATTATTGGTTTTTAACAGCAATTGTTCTGTTATTTAAGAGCGTAGTCTCTGAAGAATTCGTACCTCCAAACTCATGGGAAAATAAAGAATTTAAGAAGACTATTGAAATATCAAATTCTTTCACAGCTGAAAATTTGGAATTAACAATCGTTAACATAGATTCCGAACCAGTAACTCAATATTTTGTTCCAATCCCATCCGATATAGTACCAATGATCTCTATGTTTACCGCCGCTTATATGTCTGAAGAAGCTTTCATCCAGTGTATGATTGTCCCAGGTGTTCATCAATTAGATGATGGTACTGAAATCAGTTACGGTGTCATTCAATTCGAATCTCCTGTAGCTCCAGGTGAAGAAATCGCTTTATTGGCTAAGATTCATTATGCTTTAAATGGTAACCCATCACCAGAAGAAATTGGTATGGATGATACTCAATCCTTAGCTTTAACTGTTAACAGGTACCCTATATCTCCTTACGTCTCTAAGACTTCTTCTGTTGATATTTCTGGTGCCGAAGATTTCATGGAATTAACTCCTGCTGATAACGATAATGAAGTAGGTATCCTATTGACTAATCAATTCAAATACGGTCCATTCCATGAAGTTCCAGCTTTCAAAAGTTCTTGGGCTAACGTCAGCTACCCTGTCGACTACCCATTGATCACTGTTACTGATTTAAAGAGAGACATTTGGGTCTCTCATTGGGCTCATACTGCTGAATTCCAAGAATATTACGAAATCGTTAACGAAGGTGCTAGATTAAAGAATGGTTTCAACAGAGTCGAATTCATGAAAAGAGTTCAAAGAACTGAAGGTAAAGGTGGTAATTTCATCGGTGTCCTTGGTCTTTCGTTGACTGAAAACAGTACTGACGCTTACGTCACCGATAAGGTAGGTAAGGTCTCCTCTGTCATGCGTGAAGAAGATAAATTATTGGTTAAACCAAGATTCCCTGTCTTTGGTGGTTGGGCTTATAACTTTACCGTTGGATGGACTAACACCTTGGATGACTTCTTACATATCTCCGGTACTGAACAGGATTCCTTCATTATTTCCTTGCCAGTATTGAACGGTCCTCCTGACACCATCTACAGAAACGCTGAAGTCTCTGTTATTCTTCCAGAAGGTGCTGAAGTTTTAGATGTTGGTTCTCCATTACCTTTTTCTAACGCCACTGTCACTCGTGAGTACTCTTACTTCGATTTGGCTGATGGTCATGCTAAATTGACTTTCTATTACAGTAACTTAATCTCTGAATTAGGTACTGGTGAGTTGGTTGTCAAATATAGATTCAACACTTCATCCCTATACCAAAAGGCTTTGTACATTTCTTACTATGTCTTTGGTGGTCTGATGACTTTCTTTGTTTTAGTTAACTTAAACTTGAACATCAAATAAATCTAATATTTATCATAATATTTATGTAAGTAATAACAAAAAATTATATATAATAAGAAAAATCAATAAAAAAAGAATTAAATAAAACATTTATGTACTTAGAATTTATCACCAAAAATTCTAAAGTTCAACATTACAAAAATATGATGCTTATATTATTAGTTTAATCGAATTCTATTCAATTTTATAATTACATCTTAAATCACTCTCTTAAAAATATGTCAGCAAATATTTTATAATTGAAAGCTTTCCAACCTCTATGATCTTTTTATTATACCCAATTTATATATACCAATAATATACATTTACATACCTCTCCAAACATGCTTATCAACAAAATCTGGATTTTTAGAGAGTGTGTTCGTTAATCCCATATTATCATAGTCATGTATACCTTGCATAAATAAAATCAACACCACTTTATCAAATATTATGCTGTCATCATCACCATTATTATTTATAAACTTCTTTAAAGCCTTATCTTTGGTAGAATAATCTCTGATAAATTCCAGAACTCGTTTTCTTGGAAGAAGTACCTTGAACGTTGTATACAGATCAAATAAATTAATTACAATTGGTGCTTCTCTATAAACTTTAAACAATTCACCAACTATGGGTCCTAGTTCACGATTCAACGCACTAAGAGATTCAAGTTCCTGTATATCCTCCAGGGATCCTTCATCATTTGCATTTATTACCCTTTCCCAACATAATAAATCATCTTCCATGTTACCCTTGTATTTTGGAAACATTGCTTCAGATAATAAATCATTCTTATTACCAAGCGTGAATAATTCCTTGAAAATTGTATCTACAGATTCAAACGATAATTCCTGTTTGTATAACATACATTCAGGCCATTTCTTTAAATAGTTATCCAAATTATCGGTAAGTAAGTTATAATACAATTCAATTAAGTTATAGTTCTGAGCATTGCATTTTTCTTCCAGAATATTTGCAACTGCTTTTGCGTGTCTATTTGTGGGATTATCTCTCACTAGAAATTCTGCAAAAAATTGTTCTATTGCATCCTCCTCATTAGTTAATAAATTGGATATCTCATTTACTGGTGCACCTTCTTTAACTAATTCATCCAAGAAAAACATATAAGTTGGACATTTTTTCAACAGTTTTAAATATGAATCGTTTAGGTATTTCACATTAAATGGATCAATAAAGACTGCGAATGGATTTTCATAAAAATACGACATTAAGGAATAATCCAATATTTTGGTTAATAGTTGCAAATTATGGTGTGTGTTATTAGCCATTTTCTCGAGAATAAATTCTATAAAATTTTCTGATAGATTAAGTTTATTATCGACAGTTTCTAAAAAACATTCGAATACCTTATTTGCGTATTTAAAACCTCTATTACTAGATATATCCAAAATAGAATAGTTTCGCTTTAACAATCTTAACGTTGACTGACTCAAATTCTTTTCCATGATCGAAATGTTAGTGTTGATATTAAAAACCAAATGGAACATAACTGACTCATATTTAAGAGCATTTTTTAACAACTGAATAAAGGCATCAAGAGCATGGAATGAAAACGAATCAACATCTTTAAAATTTAACACAATATTTAAGTCTTTTCCGAATATTGATTTAAAATTTTCTATTAGAGACAAATCATATGACACCTCAGTTAGCAATTGTGGCATACCGTTCAAGGCTTCAGAAATTGATTCATTATCGCCATTCTCTTTAATAACCGCCTGTATATTATTATAATCAGCCTGCGCCGTAGAGAATACCTTAAACATTGCTCTTTTCAACATCATTCTAACATTCGGTGATTCTTTTGCAGTCATATCTACCAAAACATTTACTGTTTTGGTTGGATCAATAATATCAAACTCAATTGGGGTATCACTATCAGATCCTAATAGAAATAACGTTCTGAAAGTTTCTTTCGTTTTTAGCGAATGATCGTCACTGAAAAGTAATTTCGTTATATTATGCTTTAGTTCTATTTCTCCATTTGAAACAATGTTGTCAACTTGCGAATGGAAATGGATATATAATTGGTTATATAATTGCCATCTTTCATGCATGATCTCAGTCGATTCGTCGCCATCTAGAAGAGGAACAAACGGTATGCACCTCTCGTCTGATCCATGATCCTTAGGCAGGATAGGATAAATAACATTATGTGTTTTTTGAGCATCTGCAAATTCGTTAATATTCATGCTGATAATTATTTATGGTTACCCAAGATATGTATCAAAATGTTTCTTTGCAAAGATGCTTCATTACTTTATGAAGTAGCAATAACTGATCATTGTTTTGTTTGTATATACCAACAAAAAAAAATAAACGGCAGAAAAAGACAGGCCTGTTATTGACATACCTAATTCGGGTCATTGAGTCCGGTCAAGCTCAAACTGAAAATTTAGCGTAGATTAAGTAACACACAATGAGATTATTAGATCTATTAAATATCGTATTGTTGTTCATACACTTGTTTTGTTGTTCATTAAGGTCTTTTAAAGCCATACTGTTACCAAGAACTATATAAACTTTAACAGAGATATCGAAATAATCTCTTAGAACATATCTTGGCACTTCTTATTAATATTACAGTATATATCACCCCAATGAACTCATTTAGGGTTTATACTTGTAAAATTTAAACCGACCCACGTATTCCCTAAAAATGTATTCGTCAAAAAATTAAAAAATATAAAGAGTCTTATATAATTTAATAAATTATCTATCTCAAAATCTTATCATTATCCATTCAATTTTATTTCTATTCATAATAATTATGAATTGGTAAGTTCATTAATGTATCAAGATCATAAAATTCATCATCATCATCATCATCACCAAGACCTACAGTTGCATCTAAGTCAATCCTAGTATGTAGATTCACCATCTGAACATCTTTCCTCAGTGAAATCAAATCATTCTGTTGTTTCTTTGTATCGGCTGATAAATTTTCTTTAACATCATAAGGTGAAAGCAGTTGGAGACCATCAAGCCATATTGATTTCTTTTCTTTCGTATCCAGATACACCTTTAAAAGTCGTTTTCTATTTTTATCAAGTAATTTAACTTTAGTATAACCAACAATTTGACCTAAATTAACTAACTTTGTTGAAGAATTCCCCAGTTGTGACTTTACAGATACATCTTTACTTTCAAAATGTGAAATACAATTCAATGGTATGACAAGAGTGACAGATTGTTGTAAAGGTTGTATATGTGTTGCGGTCCTGCTTACAATTTTCATTCCTTCCACGTAAGGTTGTGTTTCTGTCTTAGTTTCAAATTCTCTAACCAGTAGATTTGATTGATTGTCAGATATAATGGTAAAATAAAGTTTTGGAACCTTGAGCAATGTATCTGTTGGGTTCTGAGAGTATACCCAAACACCCTTCTGAAGACGTATCAGTCTTTGGTTTTTCACAAAATCATGAACTTGATTTAATAATATCGAATCAAATTCGACCATTTGCTTTTCCCATTTATCTAATTGAGTCCGTCTCATTCTTACAAGTTGAAAGTCCCTTGCCTTTCTATAGTCTATCGATTTTATAAAATCGTTAACAATATTTGGAAGTTCATCTAAGGGGACGGTTCCATACACTGCTTGTAAAACCTCATCTAATTTTTCTAATAGGACTGGGATCAACATAAATACAGACTCTATATCTTCCTTTGATTTTGAACCAGATTCAATCCATACTTTCAATTGCACTTTCATGATACTTTCTAAAAATGACTCCTTGTTCATAATAAATGATATTAAATACGGTTTTTCTTTGACTTCTGATTGATGTTGAATAAAGAATTCATGAAGCTCGGCAGAGATTCTAGAGACTGCTTTATAAAATGGGAATGGGTTTCCTCCAAAGAGTAAATGTTCAATAAATATCCGTTTAAATGTTAAATCTGGTTCCTTCAGGAATACAATTACATCTAATACTTGCAACAAATTTAATTCAGAGGCATCAACAGTCAAATTTTGAATACTATCTAGTTTACTCTTCAGATCCTGGTCTCCATCCATAGATTCTTCAATAATTTGTGATAATTTATCCTCAACGTATTTGCAATCCTCTAATTTTGTCCTAGCTAAAAAATTAGATATATCAATCTTTTGATTAATTATTTGTTGGATAATATTATGTCTAGCTTTACTGTTGTCAGATTGTAACAATAATTGAGTGATTACTATTGTGAACTGGCATCTAATCATTTCAAAATATAACTCTGATATTAAGATACTTAATCGAGCAGGTCTATATTCTGTTAATGATAGGATAGTTGTTAAATATAAACCTAAGAAATTCAAACATTCTGTCAATTTAGGATCATCAATAGCTATTGTCTCCAAATAATACATGGAAATATTCAATAAAAGATGTTTTTTATTTAAAAATTCGAGGAATTGAAGGAATTCTTCCCTATACCTTGTTGGATCATTAAGAAACTGAGAGAACATTGCTCTAAACACCGTTATAATTGTTGTAAAATCACATTGGGGTAAAATATTGTATAATATACTATGTACTTTTTTGTCTGTTATTACGACTTCAAATTCGAATGATATATCTGAACAAACTAAAAAGGACATAAACAATTCCCTCCGTGTTGACGGTATTTTATCAGGGTCAATGGTTGTTAAATATTGAAGGCATTTACTTGACTCGACCCAACTTAACTTATCATTCACAAACGGCAGTCTCCTTTTACTCTGTATCAATTTACTAATATTTTGAAAACTCACGGTATCATTTATTTCATTTTTAGAAGGGATATTTGAAGAAGACATGGCATCTCTTTGTTATTCTTAATTATTGCTATAAAATTGAATTTCTTGTTTGGATATTAAATTTAATTTCTTATTTTAGTATGCATATGCATTCTCTACTCTATGTTTTCAATCCTTGTGCAACAAATATGTGTGTATGAATAAGAACTGTTTCAAAATTTACTCAAACAAACGTTCCTGATTTCTACTATATCCTGCTCTCCCCTGTCTGTGATACAACTTTAAAAGTGGCTGACCTTATTTAAATTCACTTCATAAATTGAAAGATATATCTATATATATATACATTTGTAACTTGAAAGATTATCTAAACGCTGGCAAAGGTATTCAGAAAGATAGCAATTGTGTGTATGGCCTTCCAGTTGGACTGAAATTGTTTCCTTCTCTTCGGGGTCTGAACTGGAGATATTTCCGGACTGATATATTTATTTATTATTTATATTTTTCGTTATTTTTCAGTAAGGGAGAAAAGTACAAATAAGGAAGAAGTAAACTAGACATATACCATGGCTAGTTCTGAACTTTAAATGGGTCCTCCTAGGGATAAAGAAGAAGACTTTTTCTTTCTTGATAATCAGGGAACGGTTCAGCTCGATAATTCAACCATTTAAAAGTATCCTACTCAATTAAGTTTGCTGAAAATATATACGTCATTACACCTTTAGTAATACTATTACTATCAACTATGTTCAACTCATCACAGTCAAATAGCACTATTTTAGATGCTTTAAAGGGAGAAAATAGTACTGGTGATTTAGTGAGTCTCGACGATTACCTAACGAGTATACTACCTTCGCATTTCCAAAACTATTTTCTCGAAGATTTGGAGGCATTCAGACAACATACACCAAGTGAATATATTGATAAATTGATTAAATCCGTTAAAGCTGGGAAGTTAAATGAATTTCCATTGAACAATAATTTTATTCAACAATATGAACACCTGAAGGGATTATCTTCAAGATCGTCATTTTCTTCATTATCATTTACTCAAGGTTTGATAGTTGGTCAAGTTAGTGTGATCATCATATTTGCCGTTTTTATGAGATTCTTTATATTTAGTGAAGGTTCTTCAAGACATAAAAATCCTCCTGTAATTTCAACCAATGCAAATAATTCAAAAATAATGTCAAACGTTTTGAAGAGAGGAGGTAAAAATAGATCAGAGATACAATCTTATAGCTCTACTAATGATGATTCCCAAAATGAAATGACCATTCAAATCAATAATATTCTTCAAAAAACTTATTATGATGTAAATACACATAAACATGAATCCCTTGATTGGTTCAACGTCTTAATTGCTCAGATTATTCAACAGTTTCGTGATGAAGCTTACAATAAAAATAATATTTTGAATTCATTAAATCTATTTATGCAAAATAATGCAACAAACTTACCTGACTATTTAGATACTATTAAAGTTACAGAGTTGGATATTGGTGATGATTTCCCAATTTTCTCAAATTGTAGAATTAAAAAGGAAAAAAGAAAGTTAGAAGCAAAAATCGATATTGATTTAATAGATAGATTATCACTAGGTGTAGAAACCAAGTTATTGTTAAACTACCCAAAGCCCGGATTTATGGCATTGCCAATTAGTTTGACAGTAGCAATCATTCGATTCCAAGGCTGTTTGACCGTATCACTAACGAGAGGTGATGAATTTGTTGAGACAAACTCTCAGAATGAAGAGAAAACAAAATCAACAACAACAGATGACTCAGATGATGATGAATTAGATAATAGTTATTTCTTGATGTTTTCCTTTTCTCCAGAGTATAAGTTTGAATTTGACACGCAATCCTTAATAGGTGATAAGTCAAAATTAGAAAATATTCCACGTATCCGTAGTCTGATTGAATATCAAATTAAGAAATGGTTTGTTGAACGTTGTGTAGAACCGAGATTCCAATTCATTAAATTACCAAATATTTGGCCTAGAAGTAAAAACACTAGGGAAGAAAAACATAATGAGGATAATAATGCCAAAGCTGCTTAAATATCTATTCAAATTTAGATATTACAAAAATTTTCTTTTAACGAAAGTGTAGATTCCCGCAATCATCAAAAAAGGCTTTATTGGTATTGATCATTATACCATATTTTTTCTCCATCACGGTGATCTCCTTAATTACACTTTCAGCTCGGTATGTAGGTAACCATATTTCACCATACATCTTAGTTTTTCGTTTCATTGGAGATCTATATGAATCCAATGTGGATTGATGGTCATCATTATGAATATATGTATTTTGTTCGTGATCATCCGAGTGAAATAGAATGGGACGTAGCATACTTTTCCAAACATAAATGTTACAGATTAATGTGGCAATAAATAAGCAAAAGGTGCACAGAGCCAGCCTATATGAATCTGATAGAACGAATAAACCCAACAAACAGAATTCCATGAAATAAATACCAACATAAAGTTGGAGCAGTGTACGCTGATATAATTCACCGAATGTATCAGAATGGTTTTTTTTTGTATATTGGTATTCAAAAAGATATTTGAAAGAAAAGTATACCAATGAAAGTGAAATACATGATATAGGTAAAATAATGGGACTTATTATGCCGTATACTATCCCTATACATCCTAGTACCGAGAATAAGGGGTATATAGACCCCCAATTAAAGAATAAAGAGTTCTTGATTCTGTTAATCCGAATATGCGGAGAATAATTTATAAAGCTATAATAAATGATCTGGATTAAGAGGTCTTTTATTCTAAGTATGTTTCCTCCAAAATAAGAAATCCCTCTCAACATAATAAATGAACAAAAAAATGAAGAACTTTTTGGTAATTCATGTGCAAGTATTATGGGAATGCTATTCGGGTTATTGATTAGACGATCGATTACTAAAGAAATACCAGATGAAGCTGTGACAACTAAGAACAAATGAACAAACAGGAATACAAATAACCATGTTTGAACATCTTTCTCAATTTCCGAACCTGTACGACACCCCTTTAGTTTGCTTAAAATTCTGAAAACATATGGAACAAGTTCAGTCAAAAATATTAATGTGACCAATGGTAAAATATTCTCAATACCATCTCTAATGAATTTTGACTTGAATATACGAAACGACAGAGGTTGAAGAAATGTAACTGTAATATATGGTATATGTGCAAAGAATCCGACAAATGCAATCGGTATTACCCAGCCTATTACGATAGAAATACTGATAATTACTGATAATATTCGCATTATTTCTTTGTAAATCAGGTTACTGTATATTACAGATAACCATTGGATATCGCAGGGATTTGGATTTAGTGTAACTTGAGAAACAAATGCTACATTGTTTTTGCTTAGGATTAAACTTATTGCATGAGCTTCCTTTGGTGAACCGAACTCCACAAATGCATCTTTAGGAACATACTCTCTTTCAGAGTTGTTCTTTCTTTGTTCCTGCTCGATTTTTTCATTTTGTTTCTTTAATAACACCACGGTGTTGTTGTATATTTTGAGTGCTATTTCTAATTGCTCGTATCTGTTAGAAATAAATTTTGATGGTAACTCAATATTCTGATTTATGGGATTGTACACTTTATTATCATATTTACAAATTTGTAATAGACATTTTAACCTAACCACAGATGTTCTGAGCTTGAATAGCACATAATTTTTTTGATAAACAATATATTTTAGAAATTTAAAGGTAAAATTGAAAAAGGTTGTTCTTTTTTCACAGAGACTAAAACATTTAGATCTATGTTCAAAATATACTTCTGTAATTATATCTAAGGTTATCCTTTCAATGTACTTTTCTAGGCGATATACTTTGTTCCAGGTTTTGTATAATTCTCTTGTATCCTTGTGGATTTCACAGATATCTTTAACTCTATAACCGTTTCCAAGAGATTGGTAATTTTTTAGAAATGTATTATTAATGTTTTCAATAAATAATATTGAACTGAATTTACTCTGAAGAATCCTCTTTTTTCTGATTGAGAATATTATCTTTGATTCTTTTAAAATTAGAAAGTGAAACCAAATTGCATCAAAGAGGCATAAAGTTAGGTGTATAACCATCTTTTTACCATGAATATTAGAAACATTAAATTTATCTAGAGAGAAGCCTAGCATATTATTATTGTAATAGTAATGCAACGGTAACAAAATTGGTAAATGCACCAATGAAATGGTGAAGAAATAGAAGGATAGAAATTTGAGAAATCTCAATAGAAGATATCCATCTAAATCCGTCATATCATTAAAGTCTGAACATCGTTTCATAAAAAATTTGAAGAAAGGGAGCTCTATGCTTCTCTCTGAATGCAACATATTTTTAGATCTGTATATATCCTTGTATAAAACTCTCATAATCAAAAATATAATAAGTTCTATTACTAAAAAGATAATTGATAAAATAAAAGTCCTAAAGAAACTTTCAATTGTTATTTCTTTACTTGTAGAAACCATGCTGGATATCCGACTATCAAGTATTGTTTTTATTAGTCCATTGGTATAATATGTGTTATTTTGATATTTGGTAGAGTTGTTACAATTGAACATTGGCACCAGTCTTAAAGCAAATTTTGAATAACAAAAGTTTTTCTTGTTAATTAGTTTTTTAACTTTTTAACATTTAAATATTCTAATATGTACAATTTATATTTTTATAATGTGTATTATTAGTGTATTTATAATCTTTTAAAGCCGTCACATAAGATTGCGTCGTTTTTTTTTAAATTATGCAAGATATATTTCAAAATCGAAAACCAACATGATATTACTATATGCTTGAAATAAATGAAATCAAGTGAATTCATTTATTTCAAAGTTGGTCTAATAAATGGAGGTGAAATGGTTTTAGAAACATAATTTAATAATAAGGATAAAAATAAAAAGGAATATTTACCTTTTCAGGGTCTTCTTCAGAGAATGTCAAGAAGAAAATCGGCCCCCACTTAGTACTATCGAGATTATCCTTTTTTTGGTAATTACTAACCTTTCTCTTGTTAAAATGATGTAAAACATGAAGTTTTCTTACAATTGCTGTCATTTTCAGACAACTACCATTAGGAAAGTTCTCTGCCTCGATCTGAGAAGACACACAGGAGTCATTTCGGAACTAATTTAACAAGTTATAGCAATTAAAACAAATAAAAGCAAAGAAAGAGGTCAGCAGATTATTACTTGAGTACCTTCCCACTGTTGTTTAACCTTCTGAACTTCACACACCTTTCCTGGGTTGAAAGGGTGTCAGGTTAGTTAAGAAGGCATACCTCTCTCGCTGAGTCATAGTCTGAAAGAATCGGCGGAGATCATCGAGAAGTTTTCTCGCAGACCGAAAAATTCAATACAGAGCAAATTATTTAAATAAGCACTACAACAATAAAAACATTTTCAGATATCGATCAGATACAAAAAATCATGTAATAAAGATATATATACTTTTAAAATTCGGTTTAGTATTACCCAATTGAACATTCAAGTGAGTTCTAAGTCACACGTTACTATTTTCCATCTTGTCATAAAACCATAAAATTACAAATAGAAACGTAATGCCTCGTCTTTTAGCAACACAATCACATGTTGTTCATGGCTATGTAGGTAACAAAGCAGCTACTTTTCCATTACAATGTCTAGGATGGGATGTAGACTGTTGTAATAGTGTTCAGTTTTCCAACCATACAGGCTATGGTATGGAACGTGTATTTGGTAACATTACAAATCAAAATGATTTAGATGCATTACTAAATGGAGTATTTGCAAATTTTGCAACAGATTATGATGCGTTGCTATCAGGGTATTTGCCAAATAAAGAGTCAGTAAATTGCATGGGGCAACATTATTCAAAATTTAAGGAAAAAAATAAGAAGTTGTTATGGTTGATGGATCCAGTAATGGGAGATGAAGGTCAATTATATGTCAATGAAGACGTGATACCTGAATATCAAAAACTGACTTTTTCTTCTAACGGTTTGGTTGATATTATAACTCCTAATCAATACGAGCTTGAAATTCTCTATGGAAAGAAAATTTCTTCAAAAGAAGAGCTTAAACAATCGTTAGAAGAACTACATAAAACTGTACCTGTGATAGTGGTAACTTCTTGTAGTTCGGAACTTTTTGATGATAAAGGACATATATACTGTGTTGCATCCATTAAAGGTGAAGCTCCTCTGGTATATCGTATTCCATATATCGACACATATTTCACCGGTGTTGGAGATCTATTTTCAGCTTTACTACTAGATAGGATAATAAAATTATATCAGGATGAAACAGCCACCTTGAAATTTGCAGATCAAATCGATGATATTATTAACGTACTTCAGAGAGTTTTAAAAATGACAAAGTACTATAGTAAAGAGAATATAAAAAGTAAAATGGGATCGGTGATAGGTATGAAAGATATGGAACTGAGGATAGTCGAATCTAGGGATTTATATCATACAGTTCCAATAATAAATAGCAAGTTTCCCATAGATTTTCCCAAGAAGAAATATTTGTATAAAGAACTTTGAAACTTTTGTTTACAGATAAATAGAGAATTATAATATTAATAAAACTTATAGAGTGTATTCATCATGACTATTTATGATACCTTATAATGATTTTAATTATTTTGTTCTACTAATCCATATATCGTTGGCCTTTTTCAGTAGAGGTAACCCCTCAACCAAATCATTCTTACTATTCCCATAACCAATTCGTAAAGTCCCTGGGAAATTGAAAACTTCACCAGGTACAGCCAATACATTAAATTCTGTGGCAAGAAATTCAGCAAAACCGTACGTATCGTTTATCTCTTTGGTTTTTAAGAGACACACGGTACCACCTTGTGGTGTGCCTACATACTCGAAGTCTTCCTTGTTTTTGTTGATAAACTCAGTAAGATAGTGATAATTCTCTTTACATAAATTCATATTTCTTGCGATAACCTTATCAGCATTTCTTAGAACATATTGTGCAATTCTATCATCTATAACACTGACTGATATAGTATTATAATCTCTTCTAGATGCAGCATCCCTTAAAACTTGTTTGTCCTGTGTAATCATCCAACCTAGCCTGATCCCAGCAACTGAATAAGCTTTTGACATAGAACATGTGACTATAGCCTTCGAATATAAGTCGCATGCACTCTCTGGTAGATCAAACCCTTCTTCTAATGAATGAAACATTGGACGATATACTTCATCCGAATGAAGATATATATCATGTTTTTCACATAATTGGCAAATATCCTTCATTATATTATTTGGGATAACAGAACCTAGCGGATTATTCGGATTATTGATAATGATCAGTTTAGTATTTTTCTTAACCATTTTAGCCAATGTTTCGACATTTGGTATGTAGTCATCTTCTTTGGTTAGTTTCAAATGATCAACTTCAGCACCAAACATCTCTGGAACACTATACAGCTGACTATAGGTTGGATCCACACAGATAACATGGTCACCTTTCCCTACTAAAGTGTAATACAAAAGATAGTTAGATGCAATGGCACCATTTGAAACCAGAACATTATCCTTTGTTAAGGTATTACCATAAATCGTTGCAATTAAAGCCCTTAATTCTTCACTTCCTTTTATATCACGATATGTTAATCTCATCGATCTGTCCAATTCATATCTGTTACCAGAAAGTTGTTCAATATCGTCTAAACTCAGAGAGTAGCAGCATGTTTCACCAAGGTTATACTTGGCTTGGGTTTCAAATTTGTCCATAAACTGTTCAACAGCGAAATCTTCTTGGTAAGGCATCTTTCAGGTTATTCAGATGGTATGCTAAATGGGGGTGGGGAGGATGATCGATATCTTTAGATACAGGCTAATGATTAGAAATATATGACAATGATATTTGATTTAATTTCAATTTCAAATTACTCGAATTACGATGCCAATTTATAAGTTTGGAAGTTGTTCATTTGAGGGTTCTTTATTACTTGCTCGAAGTTTCTTTTTGCGTATACAACTACTATTTCAGGGAAACCATAAGCGCGGTCACCCATTTTTCGATGCCGCTCTCCCTGTTACAGGAAAGACTAAGCGAGACACCCCCACTATAACTCTATAAAAAGATGAACTGCAGGAGGAAACCGGAACTTGTTTACTTGGACAACCATGAAGTGTCATGCACTATCGCCATCAGTTTCTTCTAAGGGAATAACAAGACATTCATCAGTACGTAAGGAAGATTTTCGATTAAGAATAAAAGCACTAATAATAATATGTAAATGTATTTTTTGCTACATAAGATTCCTATTATACAAAATAGTACAGAAAGAAGAAACGATAAGAATTTATAGACATCCTAAACAAATATACAGAATATCGTGTAAATTGATTATCGTTTTGTAGAACATGATTATTTTTTTTTCTTTTATACAGACAGGTAGAAGTCTGTAACGTTTAAGCAATTCTAATCTTTCTAATAGTAATGTCAGCTGGTGTGTCATCCATAAAGAAATATTTAAAGAAATATTCAGCGCCCAGACTACCAAAGAAATCTAACAATAGAGTACCGGTTAATTTAAATTTAAATTCATCGGACATTGGTACAAATTTCATTGCTTCATTCAATTCTGGCATGAATTCTGTAGCACTTGCTAATGCTAAACCAACAACACTAACTAGACCATAGTACATACCCTTGTTGTTTCTGATATCTTCTCTAAATGGCTTACCCTGGTAATTGACTGCAAAAGTAGAAACTTGTTGAACTAATTGGATAATGAAGATACCTGTGTTCAGTAAAGATGGGGCAAACTCTTTCTCTAAGTCAACTTGTGGTTCACGTGGTTCTAATTTGTAAATTTCCATTGTAATGTATACCAAAGTAGCGATATGGACAGCGAATTGACTTAAAATGGATCCTGTAATATAAACATTAAAAATACCGGCTTGAGGTCTTTGTCTAGACAACTTTTCTAATGGCTTACCACGAGAAATACTTAGGAAACAAACAGATAATAATAAACCAGAAACAGTAGCTTGACCATCACCAAACTTAACACCAGCCATGTATATTATGGATAAGGAGTAAGCACTAATCAAACAATTCAAAGCTAAGATCTTGTACATTTGGATGGTATTAACAAGAGCACAACGACCTTGACGAATGATATTGGTAACAGCTGAGACATTGGCCAATTTGGACGTGAATGGAGCAGCACAGGAAGCATCACCCAGTTTTAGAGTTGGAGCATCGACACCATCACCATCACCACCGGCACTATCCATCAACATAGAAGCAATATCGCCAGCCTTTGGTGCAGTGGCTGCTTCACCATTCGCATCAGGAAGAACCTTAACAGGGGTAGAACTCATATCAGCGGCAAATTTTCTAATTTCATCAGTAAGGACGGTACCTCTCTTTTCTAATGCAGTCAAGTAATGAGGATTATTAGAACCAGGTGGATATAGATGAGCAATAGTTTCAGGAATAACGGGTAGTGGTTGGCCCCATCTTTGCATAAAGGTACATTGCTTTTCATAAAGCATCTTTGCACTATCCATGCTACGTTTTTCAGCGGCCTGTTTCATACTTTCTTCCGTACCATTCAATAAAGCTACACCAACGTGAGCTTGCTTCAAAGCACCCACATCATTGGTACCATCACCACACATTAAAGTTTGGTAACCCATATCCTTTAGAGTGTTTAACAAAAATTCTTTCTGGCTTGGAGAGACACGCGCGTAAACCCAGGTATGACGAAGTAAATCTCTCAATTGGGAATGGTCCTTCAATGCCTCTAAAGCATAACCTGTAACAGCAATTTCATATTTATCAAATAATTCGGCGTGAACAAACTTATCCTTAGATGGATCGAATGGGATGGAAATACTTTCTTCTACATTACGGAATAATAACTTATTATCAGAAACATCAGATTCATCGACCTTATCACAAATTAAAGTTTCACCTTCAACAATGGCGACTTCTTTGGCAACATGTACAGCTGTAAGAGGGTTATCACCAGTAATCATAATGGATCTGTGACCAGATTCGTTCAACATTTTAATAGTTTCAATTGCATCAGGTTTCAAGGGACAATGGAAAATTAAGAAACCGTTAAACTCCAGGTCACATTCAATATTTTCTCTCTTTAAATCATCAACTTCAGATTGAGACATTTTCTTCAAGGATTTAGAAGCTAAAGCAAGAACTCTAGAACCAGAACGAGTAAAGGACTTGTAAATATCATCATAATTTGCAGGAACATTAACTAATCTTTCACGGATTGTTTCAGGAGCACCCTTTACGGCAGCATATATTTCATCGTTGTAGGATGCAATAGACGAGGATCTCTTCAAAGCTGAAGAAAATTGGAAACGACGCATAATGTGTACTTTACCCATATCAGCATTACTAATTACTTCATTTTTTTCAACTTTCCATTTTAAAGCTCTTAAGGTTGCTTTTTCCATTGGATCACCTACAGTTTCACCATCATCTAATCTAACCAAGGAGTGCGCAGCACCAATTACTAAATTTGTTCTCTCTGGGGCATCAATAGCAGTGAATAGATGGCGAGTATCCTTATTTTCAGAAGAAAGACCAGCTAGACCCTCAAACACAAGATCTTCACCAGTTAAAGTACCTGTTTTATCGAAACAACAAACATCGATTCTACCAGCAAGTGGAATTCTAAATGGTTCAGTACAATAGACAAAGAACTTGGATAATGCAGCTAAAGAACTGTTGACAGCCATTGTTAGTTCCATTGGCAATTCCGGTGGAACAACAGAGGTGATAATCAAAATACAGTCAAGAATTAACTTAGATTGGACTCTACCCATCTTAGTACCTTCAATCCAAACATACCATGAAGCAATAACAGCAAAAATCAGTAGGAATAAGATAAACATCAGAGCTTCTTTGTTATCAACAGATACACGTTCAGATGAGTAAATCATAACACGAACTAAGGACCCTTGAGATGTTTCAAACCCAGTCTTAGAAACAACAGCCAAACAACCATTGTCTGGAGGAAGTGGAATGCTGTTAGTCTTAGTTTCTGGAGGTGTAGCTTGTAAAACTTTAGTACCACCATGTAAGATTGCGTTCTTGTCTAGACCATTGACTTGTAGATCATCGTTGTCATCACGTAACTTAATAGATTCTTTTAATAAAGGAGTCGATTCACCGGACAGCATGGCTTCATTGACAATACAAGTACCATTAATCATGACCAAATCACATGGTAGAGCACTATCTTCTGCGGTTCTTGTGACAGAAACAATATCCATTGGAAGTAATTCATCGGAAGTGACAGTTGTCCATTTACCATTTCTATAGACGTTAATGGAATAAGGTGTGATACCCATTGTTCTAAATTCTTTTAAAGCGGTCAAACGTTGAAATACACCAGCAGCTTCCATAGTGATAATCATAAATAGGTTGAAGATGGAGTAATACCAGAATTCATCCAATAACCATAATGCAACACAAAATACTTGGAAAACAAAAAGAGGTGCTACAGCATGCTCTTTGAATAATTCCATAAAACTTGGGATTGGAATATCAAATGTATTTTTACCATATAATCTAATCAAATGAGTTAAATCACCTGAATTACCTTTAGCTTTCTTAAAGTCTTTAATCTTTGGAGATTCATCAATAGCGAATTTTGGAGAGGCAAAAAATTCATCTTCAGATTTCCATAAAAACTTTTTCTTTTGGAATTCGAAATAAACTTGTAAAGTACCAGCTTCTAACACTCTTTGAATTTCAACAATACCATCAGTACCATTGTTTGGAGTAGTATAAATCAAAATATCAGTTGCAGCGTTAATATGATGGGCTTCATTGAAATTAAACCAAGCAGCCATCTTAACGTTCCATACAGGAATCAGTAGAACTAGGATGTTAAATGAGATAATCGTACCTAAGAAGACAAAAGTCCATTCAGAACCACCAATATAACGATCATATTCGGTAAAATAAAGGTGGAAAAAAGTAGCATATAAAGGCACAAATGGTAAAGTGTATGGTCTATATAATATAGATTTAGGGACTAATAGTTTTGAGTCCCTTACCAGCGGACTATTCACATACGATTTAGATACCATCTATATATAATCGTGTGATTTTAAACTAGATATTTTCTCAGTTTGAACAAAAAATAAAAATATCACACAATATATGATGAATAGGCTAGGTACTTAGTTAATCTTTTTAAGTAAATTGATTTGTATTACAAATAAAATATATTAAACTTTATTGAAAAGATAGGAATAAACATCTACTACTTTGACAGCCATAAGATTAAGAATTGTAATCTTTACCACAGAGGTTGTTCGATATAAAAGATAAATGGGCCATATGACATTCAGGTTAATTTTTCAATTTTCCGTATGGCGTTTCCCCGCTGTGTTGAACATGAAAAAAAAATTGAATTGAGATGAAAATTGAAACTGTGAAGGTTTTCGCTGTCGCCAACAAAATGCGATCAAGGCGTTTTGCTGTTAATTAGGTGCTGTCAGTTTTTTGTACTAAACGCATAATAATAAGGCTTCGCTGTACTCTTTTTTGCAATTATAAAGGAATTCACGATCTAATGTCACACTAACCAAATAGAGTTCGTAAGACTAATTTATAAGAGCTGAAAAAATGCGCATTTTCAATGTCGTTCGTGTGAACTTTTCTTTCTTTGTTAACAAAATGATTAATATATAAAATTATAAAATACAACATAAATAAAATATGTAAGAGTGCATAGACTCAATGGTGGGAGGTGAATAATATGAGATAATGAGTAAAAAGGGCAGGATTTTCCTAGCAATGCGTATACTTATTGCAGAATGTAGAACATCAATGCTGAAATAAAAATAAAAATAATATTAAAATATGGTAGTTTTGCAATCCATGTTCACACTCTCCATACTTTATCTTCAGATATCATGATATTATTTCTCTCAGACAAAATTCTTAGACCAGCCATATATTCGGACATGGCAAATTCTTCCTCATTGTCTACTTCATCATTAACTTTCCCGAAAAGAGGTTCAATAGGGTAACAATCATCTTGGAATAGATCAGATTGCATTAATGCAGCCATGACACTTGAAAAAGTAGCTAATCTGGCTGTAGAGATGGAACCAATAGCTTCTTCAGTTAATCCAGTGTCGTCACTGAAAGAGGAAATATTTGACAACTTTTCACCACCTGCTTCAGTCAATGGACCACGAGAATCTATCTGTCCTCTACGTCTTGGAGAGACACGTAAACCGGAACGTAACCTTCTTTCTAAATCTTCTTGTTCGTCTCTTGGTAATGGAGACATTGCAATATAGTCGTCATCGTTATTGTCATCATCATCTAATTGCAATCTCCTTCTAGTAACTAAGCTTTGGGTAGATGATGGTGCACTTGATTTTGAAGGTGATCTTCTTGATGGAGTTCTAGGCTTGATAGGTGACTCTGGCCTACTTGTATTCGCGTATACTCTTTGTTTCTTCTTTGGAGATTTCTTTGGAGATCTTCTGAATGAAATATTTTCTTCATTTTCATCCTCATTATAAATGTCATCACCAATATCTTCACCTAACAGAGCAAACCTTAATAATCTCGAAGCAATACGAGCATCTGATTTACTAACTGTCTTAGACAGTCTGACTTTAGCATGAGCTGTGGACAATCTGATCAAAGTTTCAAGAGTTCTTGCAGTAATTGGAGATTTCTTAGTATTTTCGTCGTTTCTCAACTCTGCATATTCTTTAACAATGATGTCAATTGCCTCTTGGGTTAATTGAGGGATAACTCTCTCCTTAGCATATTGAATATATTTTCTTAGGAAAGGAATAGTGACTAAATTTGGAATCAAATCACCATTATGATCACCCTTGTTCATGGCTAGTTTAGCACCGGCTTGTAACAATGGGTTAAATTTCTCAAAAACACTATCTTCACTCTCTTCCGCACCGTTAGCATTATTTTCTGTTTGTTCTTCAGGGTTTTCGATACCAACAGCAAGTGATAGATTCAATCTTTCTCTTATAGGTTCACCTTCTAAATAGCCCGGGGGTAAATATCTATGTGTTCTAAGGACATGCTCACTAATGGCTCTGTCCTTTATTTCATTAATATCATCAGTCACCACAAACAATAAATCGAAACGTGACAACAAAGAATCTGGTAAAGCAATGTTTTGATGAGGATCCTTTTGTACATCATATTGACCATACACTGGATTAGCAGCGGCAATAACAGAACAACGAGCATTCAGAGTGGTATGAATACCTGCCTTTGCAATAGTGACGGTTTGTTGCTCCATGACTTCATGAATTGCAACTCTATCAGTATCAGTCATCTTATCGAATTCATCAATACACACAACACCACGATCAGCTAACACCATTGCACCTGCTTCAAGTCTTCTTTCACCAGTTTCTCTATCCGTAGTAACAGCGGCAGTTAAACCAACACCAGAAGAACCTCTACCAGTTGTAGCAATGGCTAAGGATGCAGTATTTAACACAAATCTTAGCAATTGTGATTTAGCTGTGGATGGATCACCAACCATTAAGATATTGATATCACCTCTTAAATGAGAACCATTATCCAAATTTTTTTCAACACCTCCCATCAACATCAATAAGATTGCTCTTTTAATGTGTTCATGACCGTAAATAGATGGAGCCAATGATTGAGATAAAATATCGAAGATATCTTTCTTCTTAGCCAATTTATTGATATTTCTAATATCAAAATCTGTTAGTACTTGCTGGGCTGATACACCAGTCGATCTAGCATGTAATGGGTATACACTATTACCAATAATTAAAGTTCTAAATGCATTACTACCTTTACTGTCGCTACGACTCATACCACCAGCACCTAAGGAGACAAATACACCGACAACGTTGACTCTGTCACCGGGTTTAGTCCTATCAACTAAATCGTCATCCAAGATTATATCTATGGATCTTGGTAATTGCCCTGCTGGAGCCATTTCTGGCATTTCTTGGACAGTAATACGTTGATGATCCATATAAGTAGAATAACCATATTCGGTAGTTAATTTATTACCATCTGTATCTTCAGTTGGATATATGGCAGGTGTTGGAATCTTAGTAGTCAATGATGTTGTAGCGTCAGTGTATTCTCTATAATGAAATCTTGCAGTCTTTTCTGCATAATGTACAGATCTTATCAATTTTGGTCTAACCAATGAGGTCTTTGTCACGATACCTTCTACAGATATCAATTTATTTAAGAATTGAGAATTTAAAGTACGTGGAGATAACGCATGAGAACCAAATGAACCCTTGAAGGATAAATTCCAAGGACGACTACCATTTTGGAAGTTTCTAAAATTTTGATTTGTATTTTCATCTAAGACATTAGCCATATCAGATAAAGCTTTTTCAGCAGGTGGAATGAAAAAAGCAGGTTCCATTAGAATACCTGTCCAAAAGGATCTATCGAATTCTCTTAAATCATCCAATGATATTGTAATTCTTTGGGGTAAAATGTTTAAAGCTTTACCAGAAGCCTGTTTTTTGTTAAGGTCATAATCTTCATTAAAGTTTTCTTCTAAATCTTTAGCATGATCATATAATTCATCGTCTAAATTCTTTTCATCATTTGTGTTGAAAGCGTTATTGTACAGCTGAATCTCTCTAACTTGGTCTTTATAAGTAGAGAACGTGTCTAAAAACTCTTGGAATCTACGTACTCTGTCCGAGAAGACGGCATCTGGTGCAGCAAGTTGATTTGCATCCAATTCAAAATCGTTAGTGGTTTGATTAAAAGTAGTCTCGTCCATTGTTGAGTTGGTATCTTTATTTGAAGTTTTAATTGAAAAGAATGAAGAAGAAAAGTTTTTAAAAAATAAATTAAAGAAGTGAATAAGTAAATAAATGCAACACGAATTTCAAATGATAATAATAAATGCACGAACCTTTACCTCGAGTATATTAATTAAAGTGTCTCTCTTTTCATTTTATTTTTTCCCCCAGAAGATGCCTTTCGCCGAATGAAGAAAATGAATAAATTATATTTCCTAATTAGGTAATCTAATTGGGTAAACTAAATTTGTCATCAACTTGGTAGCTCATTAAAAGAGAGGAAACTAAAAAGAGCATATACAGAGATAGGGGAAAATGTGCCAATGTGATTAGAGTGGATTAGTATACACTTACAGTTATACAAAATCTAATATCTATCTTGGTAAAATAAAATAGCAGCAGAATGAGGGATACAAATAGTTTTATTAAGCAAAAAATGGTAGTGCATCCATACGTAGCCTGACTGAATATATTGAAGTTGTCTTTCCCAACATCATGATAGGAGACCCCCGTTTATACTCGATTAAATAAGTACATATATAAAATTACTATTTGAAGTTCTTTGTATTTTTTTATATTTTATTTTGTCACTTTCATTTTTTTGTTTATCAAAGTAACTTCATTAAGACGTTTGGTAATCGTTACTAAAATTAAAAAAAAACAAAAACAAATATTGTAATTGATAATAGAAAAAGTAATATTATTATTTCTTGTGTTGTTTGGGTTATAACTTTAAATAAGTTTAAATATAATTATATATAAATGCGTAATGATAAAATAAATTATATATAGAGATATAATATATTTTTACCTTTAAATATAAATAGATGCAATTGATTATTTTTTTTTTTATTTGGATTTTAAAAAAAAAAACAAAGGATTAGATTAAAAAATAAAAGGAAAGAAAGTAATTAATTTCTTGTTTTTAAAAATGAATCAAAATCTCTAATCACCTCTAGCAGTTTCCTTGAAAGAAATAGCAGCTTCTTCACCCATGGCGGAGATAATGGTGACCATCAAGTCCTTACCTTCATCGAAGGAAGCTTGCATGGTTTCACCTAATTCACCTTCTGGGTGTCTAACATCGTCCTTGGTTTCACCGTCCATGGTCATTAGGGACAAGAAACCATCATCGATATCCAACAATTGGAATTCGGTTCTCTTAACAACTGGGACTTCCATGTTGTGAGTAGATGGGGATAAATCTTCTAGCTTCTTTTGAGTGAAGATATCGATGGCGACCAAATGGACTTTGGCGTGACCATGCTTACCAGTCTTGGAAGTAGACATGTCGACAATCTTACATGGTCTACCCTTGATGACAACGAAACCGTTCTTTCTTAGAGCGGAACATTGCATTGGGAAGGTGGCGGAAGAACCGGCATCGGCAGTTTCGAAAGTGTGTTGTTCGTCGTCAGACATTGTAGATTATATGTATGTATGTGTGTATGTGAATTTGGATTGAATTGTTCCTGATTGGTTCTATTATAAAATATTATATAATAAATAAATAAATAAATTAAATAATTGAATAAAGGGAAAGAAGAAATTGAAAAGTTTTATAATCTCATCAATTTCATGTACCCTTTATAGCTTTTTTTTTTGCAGTTCCATCAACGTAATTGAACCAAAAAAAAGGAATAAGAAAACGTTCACCCCATCAACGACGAATGAAAATTTTTTTAGGGAGATTAGATGAATTAAGATGAGTATAATACAAAAGTTCCTCTAACGTCTATTATTATTAGTATTATTAGTATTATTCATCGCTCTCTCTCTATGTGCATTTGTCTATCGCTATCCCTAAACGCACCGTGAAAGAAAAACTGAAAAATTTCCATACCATATATCGCTTGAAATGATTTTTGTGGATTTAGTTGCTGCTGGGTACGTACGTTCTTTAGTAGAAAAACTGAAAAACTGAAAAAGCGATATGTTTCTATATTGTTTTTCATTGAGCCGTTTTTACCACTACAACCAACAAAATTAGCAAAATTATTCTTCCGTTAAGAGGACAGAAGCGACAAATGAAATTTAATGGGAATAAGCATAAGAATAAGAAGAAGGGGATGCGAGAGCGAGGGAGCGTGTGGTGTATTACATAAACCGTATATTTACTACGGAGATTGTTACGTTGAACAAGAGAAACTCTCGCTCTATCCTTATTTTTCATTTCATTTTGAAAATATTTCTATAGAGCGATAGATTGCCGCGACACAGAAACGGTGCAGACTACGCCACGTACGATACATAAAGTCTCTGTAATTTTGTACGGGGCGAGAGAAGCAAAGTAACTAACGGAGTGTGGCTGCCTGATGCTACTACCTCCCCCCAACAAAAGAACCGTAGAGAGCAAGAAGGAGATTTAACGGGTTGGCAATAAAACTGAATGCAATTTTTTTTGTGCGTTTAATTTAATTAGGATTCGCAGCGCAGAAAAGAGCAAATCAACAAAATAATACTAAAATGAGGAGCATTGCTTATTCTTCTTTTCTTTTCATAATAAAACCGACAATTTTCCGTGGGGTGAGAATTTATTATTACAGGAAAGAAACGAGGAAAAGTAGGGTTTCACATAGGGGTAGGGTTGGCAGAATAACCCTGAGGGTTGGGGCGACCAAAGCCCTAAGGGTTTTGAGTGGGAGTGTCACAGATATATATAACTCAAAACCAATCTATGTTGACAATGTATTATTGATAATAAAAAAGTTGTATTAAATACAAACAAAATAAAAATAAAAATAAAGAACAGCAACAATTGCCTTTATTTAAATATAAAGGGAAAAAAAGATATTTGGGAAAGAGAAAATGTAAAATGTATATTTATTAATCTCTTATATATGAAAGAAATAACTCGAATTTTATAAACAAGTAATAATAAAAAACGTGTGTATATCAAATCCATTATAAATATATAAATATATAAATATATAAATATATATATATTGTCTTTCCCCTTAATGTAAATTATATATATATACAAATATTGCCTCGGATGAACTATTAATTAGATGTACACTTACCACATACATATGCTGTTCAATTTTCTCTTGAACGTAAATACGAATAATGAATACAGATGTATTGTGTAAAAGAAATAAAGATAAATATAAAGATTAACCCTATAATGTACACATTCTATAAGATATCTATGTACAAAACCTTGAATATCTATATTTTGCCTCTTCCCTCCTCCTTGTCGGTATTAGCCATTTAATAAATATATATGTTACTATTCCTTTGATGATAAATAACATCAACAAATACCGAGAAGAAGAGAAAGAATTTTAAGGGAAAGAAAGAAATGACAGTTAAGCAGTAGAGAAAATAAATAAAAGCAAGGACGATCCCCTTTAGCTTTTACCACCATGTATAATTTTAAAGAAGCTAACTAATTGAGAAGATATTGTGTGTAAGTTGATAAAAATTAAACTATAAAATTATTATACGTAAAAAAACAACAGCCCTCTCTCTCTATCTATTATTGTTTATAAGAACTATGTGGATGGCATAAGAGAGTGGTGCTATACAAACTTTTAATATGTCTCCTTTTACAAGTAACCACGAAGCTAACTAGCCACTCCCCCCTTCTCCCACTTCTCTCTCTAGAGTTATTATGACAGGCATTACGTATAATAATTATCAAAATATACACCTTTTAGGTATTGTATATGAGGTATATTTATTTTATATACAAGACAAACCTACCTACCTACCATCTTAGGGTTAAAGTTTTTATTAAGACTACTTAGTATTGCTGACGCAGTCTAATTATGTATCTTAGTGCAACCCTGTATTAGGGTTATCGTACGTTAATAGTACCACTTTTACCCTAAGACAGGGCTAAATGGAAATTATTTAGGGCTACCGAACTTTAAACAACCCTATCTATGACCTAGAACGAAGATGAATATCTATTGCAAAATTTAATTTTTATCGCTTTTATCATTCTTTGTCCTCCTTTTTCGTCGGCCTCCAACTACGAAGAAATATACGTGCAGCGGAGAGGGAGCAGTCTCGTAGATGATTTTGCTCCTCACAGTTTGACAACAACGAAAGAAATACTTCTCCAGGCGTTTGCCTGTGGGTACCGATAACTTTCTTTATTATTTATTACTTAATAAAATATTGTAAGAAGAATTATATGCGATAGAGAAAACCGATAATTTTGCTGTTCTTAGGAAATTAGATCTTTGGTCAAAATTTATTGTAACTTTTTGAATTGCTGGTCACATGACTCTAAGTCACATGATCAGAACCGTAACATCGTGTCACACGAATGTATCATGATATTCCGGGTAATCTTTTCCAGTGGCAAATTTATTTTGATTTCAATTTCAATTTTTTCTTTAAAAAATTTCAGTTTCTTTCGCTTTGTCCCGTCATCAGCAAGTAAAGACGAAAATATACACAGACAGACAAATGGGGGAACCTTCACGTAAAATTGTTATTACTGAACAAAGACTAAAGTGCCATTACTGCAAGAAATGTCAAATAATGTGTTTTTTACTATACATCTTTTTCTTGAACCCATTACACATAATACTAAGGAACAAAAATTTTAAATCTTAATCTCTGCACACTCTTATTATTAGTTCGAACATTCTAACATCATCGTCTGTCCTTTTTGGTTTTTGTTTCTCTTTAGCACCAATATACTCATTACCTCTTTTTATATTTTCTATTTTTTTCATTTAATTTAATTTTGGATCACACTACTGAACAATATTTAAAAATTTATCCAGTGAAATAAGGCGTCTTCAAATTATTACATATACAAACATACACACATACATACAATATGGTTAGCATTACATTTAAGAATTTCAAAAAGGAAAAAGTGACTTTAGATTTAGATCTTTCATTAACTGTTCTCGAAGCTAAAAATGAATTAGCACAAAATCAATCCTGTGAATCAGATCAAATTAAATTAATCTTTTCTGGGAAAGTACTACAGGATACTAAAACTTTAGCTGAATCTGGTTTAAAAGATGCAGATCAAGTCATAATGATGATATCAAAGAAGAAATCTACAACTACAAAGGTTACAGAGGCTCCTACTGCTGCAGCTACTACCACTACCACTACCACTGCTACTACTGATACTACACAAACTAACACCACGGCCGATATTGAAAGTACTCCAGCAACAACAGATGCTAATGCAACCACTGCCACCCCGGTTGCTGTTGCAGAAACAGCTACTGATGAAACAGCTTCATCTACAGGGTTTGTTGTAGGTACTCAAAGGAATGAAACTATAGAGAGAATAATGGAAATGGGTTATGAAAGAGAGCAAGTCGAGAGAGCATTGAGAGCCGCATTTAACAATCCAGACAGAGCTGTAGAATATCTTTTAATGGGTATTCCTGAAAATTTACGTGATACTCAACCACAACAACCAACACAGAATAATGCTGCTCCTACCGAAGCACAAGCTGAATCCACCGCAATGGAAGTGACCAATGATGATAACACAGAAGATGATCTTTTTGCTCAAGCAGCTCAGGGGTCAGGGAATGGCCCTAACGGTTCAGGTGCTGCCGGTGCCGGCGCTGTAGGTTCTGATGGCATAGGTGCACCAGGTGCTGCCGGTGGTCAAAGTTCAATTGGTCTTACGGGAGAAGATCTTCTTTCTTTAAGAGAAGTAGTCTCAGGTAATCCAGAAGCATTGGCTCCATTATTAGAAAACTTGTGCACAAGATACCCACAATTACGTGAACAAATAATGGCTAACCCAGAAGTGTTTATTTCAATGCTATTGGAAGCTGTTGGAGATAACCTACAAGATATTGCTAACTTAGAAGATGGCGATTTAGGTGCTGCACAGACTGAAGGTCAAATTGAAGGTTCTGAACAAGCCCCTCCATTCAACTTGGAAATGTCTGAGGAAGATGAACAAGCAGTTTCTCGTCTATGTGAACTAGGTTTCGAACGTACATTAGTTATCCAAGTATATTTCGCATGTGATAAGAATGAAGAGATTGCAGCTAACATGCTATTCACTGATTACCAGGAATAGATATAAAAAGAAGCTTAATAGTATTTTTTTTTGCTTAATTTCTCATGTTAGTTCATTCAGTTAACATAACAACATCATCACCAACATCAATTATAATATTAATAATAATAGGAATAAAAGTTTTAACTGTATAAATATTTTTTTCTTTTTCCTCTCTTTAGTTCTTTGTTTGAAATAAACATATATGAACTGTATTTTTTAGTCTTCCTGTATAATTTACATGCCAGTACAACCATCTAAAATGTAACAATAATATATGATCAAATAATGTTAGAGATAAGTATTGCAAAATAGTAAAAATGATATGTATATATACTATAAAATTTTTATAAAGTGGAGTAATTCTTATAACCAGTGTAATCATTAATATTTGGAACAGGAGCATTACCTTCTCTTATGGCAAGTCCAGTAATTAGACCAGCTTCTTTAGCTGCATCAAGTTCCTTTGGATTATCACTCAAGAATAAAATTTTCTCAGGTGTAGTTTCCATGTTAATATCTTTCAGGATATTAACATAAGACGACGATTCAACCTTGGCACCCGAAGTATTAATATCAAAATATCCTTTGATCTCACTATTAATATCAATAGATTTTCCATTGGAGTCAGCCACATGACCAAACAATAATTTTTGAGCCTTTACAGAACCACTAGAGTATATATAAACATTGTTATGCCTCCTGATCAAATCAATGGCGTCTGGATAAACAGGAGCTTTAATCTCCCCTGAGTTGTAACCTTCTGCCCATATGAAACCTTGTAATTGTTTTAAGGTTGGATCCTTAATATCTGCAGCAACTAAACCGAGGATATGCTTTGCAAGCGCATCTTTATCCTCAACATTGAATTGAGATATGATATCCTTCACTATATTGCTTTGTTGCTCAATATTTTGTACTATTATTGGAACCTTTTCCACAAAGTAAGGGAATAAAGTATCCTTAACGAATGATATCGGACAAACTGTACCTTCGATATCTAATACTAATGCACTGTAATTCATTTTACTTTTCCACTGAGAGAAATATTGTCTAAGTTTGGAATATGACAGATTTTGAATTCCAATAAGTACGCTATAACAAAGAGAGCAGCTAATATCGGCCATAGGTTATGAATTCTGAGATCATCGCCAACATTAATTTTATCGATGCCTTTAAAATTGTATTATTACCGTCTTATTTTTTTGGATTTCTTAAGGTGGCCCTCCCAGAAAATATTTTTCAATCCTTCTTCGCGCATTTTGAAATAAATATAATATTTGGTTTGTTCTTCTCCTGATTTCCGTATTGGACTATGTCACTCTCTCTGTGCGGATTTTTCTTAAAAGGTTGAGAATTATGATCCTCGAAGGCACTAACAAATACACGTAATAACGTTCCTGTTTAGAATAGTTCCAAAGGGAAACCTAACAAGTAAACTGTCGAAGTAACCTGTTTAGATTGAAACTTGAATTCAAGGTCATATGTCCGTGAATTATTTAGAGTCCACTAGCTTCTGTGTGGCCTCCCTTGTGTCCCTTAAGGAAAATGCTGTACTCCTTCGCCCCTACCATTTTAACGGTTATCTAAAATGATGATAATGGCATCTCTCGCCTGCTTAGATATTTGTATGCAGTCTCCTCATTTCCGTAGGTAAAATTAGCCCGATAGATAGATAGATAGATATATATTTTAAGAACCATTATTTTACTCATCATTCAGCATCGTTAACTCTCTGTAGATGCTGCTGACCCCTTGCTACTTAACGAATTAGTACTTTATCATTATTTCTAATATGGTCGAATAATACCAAAGATCTTGGGAAAAATGGATTTAACGCTATATTAAAATCCTCCTCAATGAGAGGAGAATAAAATTTTTCTGCAGTGAAGGTATATATACAACTATATTTATCATAGGCCCCTGATTTAATTGAAAATATATAAAAAGGGACCTCTAATTTGATTAATTATTGTTCCATCATAGTATTTTATAATCATTATTTATGTCTCTCAATAAAGTATTGAATTTATTAAGAAATAAAATAAAACTTTTTAATTTCAAACAAAATAAAAATAACTACTACATTAACAAACACAAATAAACAATGGCTGCTGATAAATCTACTGGTCCAGGTAACGCAAAGAAGGGCTCCACTCTATTTAAGACAAGATGTCTACAATGTCATACTATTGGTGAAGGCGAACCACATAAAGTGGGTCCAAATCTACATGGTATCTTTGGTCGTCATTCTGGTAAAGCTGAGGGTTATTCATACACTGATGCAAACATTCAGAAAAATGTTGAATGGAACGATCAAACAATGTCAGACTATTTGACTAACCCTAAGAAGTACATACCGGGTACGAAGATGGCCTTTGGTGGTTTAAGAAAAGAGAAAGATAGAAAGGATATTATTGCTTATATGAAAGATGCTTCTAAATAAGTATAAACTTCAATTAATAATCGAATAATTCTTTTCAAAATTCTCTATCTTAAATTTATATACATTTAAAATATGATATGGTTGATCCATATCTTTATTTAATTTTTTCTTATTCATATTCTCTATAACTTATTAATAATATTTATTTTAATAATTTTTTACTTTATTTTAGTGTTTATTAATGTGATTAATTGTATATGCGTATATAGAAGAATAGGTATTATGATGTAATATTTATGTTTAAATATCGTTGGAAATCAAGATGTTTTCTTGATTAAATGAAATGAGAGTCTATAGTAAAAGACCTAACGCACTGAAGAAAATGATAATGTTGTTAAATGACAACAAAGAACCAGAATTGGCAGATGCAAGTCTAGATGTAGTTGAAGAACTGGTCTTTGTACTTCTGGATGAACTATGAGAGGAAGAACTCTTCGATACTGATGTAATAGACGCACTAGAATGATCGCCAGTGGAAGAAGAATTCTGGTAGGCAGTAGAGGTTATAGTAGAGGAAGAATTGTGGGATGTACTTGAGGTAATTGAAGTAGAAATATGAGATGTGCTAGATTCAGAAGATGTAGAGTTGTGAGAAGTTGAACTAGAAGATACAGTTGAACTAGTTGTAGCACCTGCAGTAATGTTTAGACCAGTACCTTCGTCAGTATCCAAATAGAATCTCTTGTTTGAGATCATAACATCTTCCTGTAGGAAACCTTTACCATTCTTATAAATGTAAGAATCGGAACCATTTTGAGAAGTACCACTTGGCGCATCGTAACAAGTAACATTGATTTCATTAACAATGGCATAGTAATAACCTGGATCAGTGATATCATCTGCATTCCAGTCGATTTCACCCCCAGCCCAAGCAATTGTACCTGGAGCGTTGGTAACATTACCACCTGGCCAGATAGACAACTGAATTCTAGATGGAGTTTGAGGATACTTATAAGCTTGTAAAGTTTCATTCCAAGTTTCATTCCTAAACAAAGTTCTACCAATGACACCATCAATGGACCAAGTAGTGTAATCTTCATGCCAGTCAATTTCATAAGTGTGGTAACTATCAAATGTGTCATTGGTGGAAATATTGGCACTGTTATGATAGTCCAAAACACCTTGCCAGTAGTAATTGGTTTGGACTGTGTTTAGATCGGCACCTACCCATTCGAAATCAAATTCATCTTGAACACCGGAGAAGATAATGAAAGCGGTAATAACACCAGCCAAATGAGAACTCTTTAAACGAGCACTGATCTTACCGTACCAGATATCTCTAGAGGAAGTCAAGACACTACCACCTGAGTTCTTTGGCATAGCAAGGATCATGGAACCTTCGTCGTCATAATCTAAGATTGTACCAGTGTATAACCAGTCGGCGTCATTTGCGTTACCTAGATAGGTATTAATGTTAGCAACTTTAGAAGTATAATTGTCAAATTTGGTAGAGATATCCTTACAGACAGGTCCAGGTAGACAGGCATCGTATTCATATGAGAAAATTGGGTTACAGTTAGCGATACAGTATTCACCGGTACCACATTGGCCGTATTGGGAACAACATGGGAATTCTTCAGGACAGGAGACGGTAGCGTTACAACTGTAAATTTCTGTGGCATCAATAACTTGAGCTGCAGTAGCAATCAAACAAAGCACACTGGCTAAGAATTGCATTATGTCTTGTTATAATATTTGTTTTACCCTTTTGGTAGTGATATTGTTATTGTTATTAAGATAAAAGTTATAAATATATTACTATTGAGAAAGAAGAATGGAAAACAAAAAAGAAATATGATCGAGATTGATACAATTTATATAGTTTTCTTTTTAATCATCAAATTATGAAAAGTTTTACAACTTTGACCATACCGAAACTGAGGGATACATACTGTACCTCAAAACGATTACCGTTCTTCAACCTTTACAATAGGATAAACTCTCTAAGTTTTACCTAATTTGGCGTTAAGTAGGATTCTTCGAGGGCTGAACTTTTCGCGTTGGCGATGGTGATTTTCATGCCTGTCTTTCCTTCTAAGAAACCACGAAAAAACGAAAAATAATAGAAATTTCAATTCCCAAAATGGGAACACGTTTCCCAAAAGGGATATATATGGGGATGCTTCGAGAGTGCTACAACACGTTTACAGCCACGAAATATTTTTAGATTCGAATAGTTTCGCATAATTAATTCTCGAAGAGGTAATCCAGTAAGCAAGCACACGAAAATATTAATAGTTAAATAACCTACAAGCCAACTATAATAGTGCAACTAACAATCATTAATTTAGATGTGAAAAAGTGTCGATCGTATTTTAGGATACGATACCACTTGAATAGTTGAAATACTCTATTAGGAGATATATTATATCTCTTTGAAGAAATTTTGGCGGTCAACTTTCAACTTTTTTTACTTAAAACGGTAATGAAACAAAATTGTTAACAGTAAAAGAATAGCTTCTAGCATCAAATTCTTTCTACATTGCCATTGTTAATTACTTTGTTCCCATATTTTTTCAGACACATTTCAGTTTTATCGTAAATTATTCTTATTATTATACCTGTTTAGGATGTTTAATATATGTAATTTTACTCTTGAAGTTTCTATATACATATTATATAATGGTATATATATATATAAAAAACAGTAGTACATCAAACAATAACAACCCCCCTCAAAATAAAGTAAGATAATGACAATAATAATAGGAACAGTCACTGCGGTCCTTCGATTCAACAAAAAAGGAAGGATTTACAATGGAATCGCTGAGCCAATATAATTATCGTTAGCATCATCAAGATCCTGGATACCTTCACCTGCTATAGAGTTCTTTCGTATTACCCTAATTTCATCTGCAGCTACACTCTCGTCATCGTCGTCATCGTCACCGCCGTTGTTATCGTTCATATTATGATTAGGGTAAAGTGTACCACCCATATTAATAGTATTATCTTTTAATTTTGGTGTAAGCCTCTTCTCAACTATTAATTCTTCTTCACTACTATCACTACGATTGATTAATTCGTTATTGAATTTTTCTCTATTCTTTGTAGATAACATATGAGTGAATGATTTTTGTTCTTCTCTAATGTTCCAATTCAAAGATCTACTGATACTATCAATAAATTCTGTTGAGGAGGCCTCAACAGTTGGGAACACATATGGACTAGATGATATAGTAATGAAATCACCTCTTTGTAATTCGACTCTACTCTTACCATCAAACGCAACCCAAGCACCACCACGAGCTTTTGGAGACACTTTAATCTTCAAAGTCATACTTTCTGGTAATATAATAGGTCTAAAACTCAAAGTGTGAGGACAGATTGGAGTCACTGAGATTGCATTAACCGTTGGGTATACAAGAGACCCACCTGCACTCAATGAATATGCTGTGGAACCTGTTGGTGTTGCAACAATTAGACCATCTGCTTGAGCTACTGTTAATAGTGAACCATCACCATATAACTCTAACATTGACAAGAATGGACTTGGACCTCTATCAATTGTAATTTCATTCAATATATGATGTTCACTGACGAACTCCACGTAACAAATCTTCTTCCCTGTCACTGGATCTATTTCTGGTTCATGTCTACGATATACTTTACATTGTAATCTCATTCTTAAATTTGTCCGTACTTTATCCTTTAACACAACGGGTAATTCTGATTTAAAGTCTTCAAAATCAAAGTTTGTTAAAAATCCTAAAGAACCTAATGAGAATGATATCGTTGGTGGTACATGTTTTTGAAATAATGAAGAGACAAACAATACCGTACCGTCACCACCTAATGTGATACAAAGATCAAAGAAAATATCATGTTGTTTAACAAACTCTGCATTCCAATATTTGATTCTTGATTGTTTACATTTAGAATCCATACATAATTCTGTAGCTGCAAATCTTTCTGAGGATTTAAAGACGTCCTCAACATAGACTGTCATAGTTGGATAAGTCTTTAATAACCATTCCACCAATTCTCTTGTTAAAAACACCAATGAAATATCGTTTAATTTTGTTACTAGAATCAAATTTTCAACATTTAAATTCACTCTAGCATTAGAAATATCTTTACTTAACATTCTAACACCATAAGCAGTTGATGCAAATTCATAATGACTCTTACTTGATTTAATACTAGGTTCTGACATAGTATCACTATTATTATTGTTATTGTTAATATTATTATTATCACTATTATTATTGTTAATGTTATTATTTGAAGAAGATAATTTTCTAATCATATCCTTTGCAGATGCAATATTTGATAAAGTCTTTTCATTAGCTAGTTCTTCATCGACCACTTCAATACCATCATTTCCTAAATGGAAAGTTGGAGCAGATTTATTCATGTGACAACTTGCAGATTTCAATAAGTTTAATGTTTCTACCCTATCGTATTTATAACGGTTGTTTTTACTTCTATCAGATTTAGAAGATGATGATGTAGCAGAACTTGTTGACTCTACCCCTAGACTATGTCTACCACTGATGGTTGTGTTTGAAAGAGATGAAGAGATGTCATCTACATCCTGAGGGTGATCTAATGGAGTTTTAAACATCGTGATAATACCTAAATAGCAAAAAAAAACTAATACTTATATATCCAGTGTTTTTTTCTCTCTCGCTTTCACTCTCACTCTATATCTTAAATATAAATATAAATATAATCAGATCTTTCTTCAGTTAAAATTAAAAGATGATAGTACAACTAATTGTAGATTGTTATATTTTATTTATGTAATTCTTATTAATATTAGTAATAAATAACAGTAATAGTAATACGATAAATATTTCACTGCAATATTCTGTTGAGTTTAAATCTACTCACCTCTTTTTATTATGCTATCTGGTCCCTCTTCTTCCCTGTTTACCCTTTTTTAAATATATACAATATATACATTTTCCAGTACGTTGAGCTAATTGCAAAAAACATGAAAAATGAAAAATACCCACCGCCTACAACCGTAAAATGCCCATCACCCCCACTCGAAGCGCTCTCTCTCTACTTTCTCATCTCAGCCATGAAAATATATATATTATATAACGAACGTTGCCACACCTACACCCACACCCCGCACACACACAAATGTATTCCGTTCTCCGTGTTGTTGCCGTCCACTGCTCCGCTTTGCTCATCGTTCATTTTGTTTAAACGCAGAAATACGTAAGTTTTTATGAGCACCGCAACGTACTAAGTGACACGCGGAACGTATGCTGTGATGTTCCACACTCGGGAATATATTACTTACATAATAACTCGTGATTTATAACCCCGTTTCATAAATTATTATTAATAAACGTTCACAAGATAGGTTGAACCAATCTAATGGTTACTTGTTAGTTTATGATACATTTAGTGATTCATATATACATACATATGTTTAAATAATAAGGTATGAACGTCTGTCTGTGTGCTTAAAAGTTTAATATGGGAATCTTATTAGTTGACTTTGGACACTTGACATTTCCAATCGTCACTTTCCAATAATGGTAATGATGCACCTAGACACCAACCAAGTTGATTACCGTCAATATCTTCACCGGTTTTCAATTCTCTATGTAATGGAATATCATAACCTGTATGTAATAACGAAACTTCGAAAGATAATTCTTGACAGAAATTTGGATCCTCTTTCAAGTTTTTCAAGGAATCTCCAAGGTTTCCAAAAACACTCTCCCATACTTCTTCACCATTGCAAACCATTCTTGTTAAATCCATCATTTCATTTAATGTAAATGATAGAGGCATCCCTAAGGAATGTGTCTTATCATAAAAAAATGAAAAGAGATAGAGATCATTAGTCTCCTTGAATGTACGAACTAATGATGGTTGATGAACACCATTGAAAGAACATGGTGGCTGCTTACATTTAGCATCCTTATGAAGAATTTGATCAGCTAAATATCTACATTGTGCACCAGCAGCAACTTTTGGACCTTTGAAGGTAACAAAATAAACAGCTTTACCATCTAATTCTACTCTAACTTTCTCGTTAGTTACATTTGGTGGTAAACATGGAGATGACAATTCATATACAGTGGTTTTATCACCTTCAATGATTTTACCATTGTTAATAGCATTCTCAACTAATAATTTATTAATCTTTTTCCTACCTTCATTCAAACCATAACCTAAATGAGAAAATTGATATAATGTATAATCATGACCACCAAAGGACAATTCATATTTATATTCACCATCAACCATCTTTTCATTTGATGCAAAAGTAGGTTCAAAGACAATCTGAGTAGAACCACCACCTAAATCAAATACTGCACTTGTATCCAATTTCTCTTTGTTACCAATATTACCCAATAAATAATTAGTAGTAATCCAAGCATAGACACCTTCTTGCTCACCTTCCATAATAGAAATACCATTACCATCAACAACAGCAAACGGATAGTTGGTCTCTAGATGAACTCTAACTTGATCCAAAATTTCGGAACTAGCCGCTTCACCTATCATTCTAAGACCAGCTGTAGCTTTAACCGCAACTGGTGTACAACCTCTCTTTGATTCTGGAACAGTATCTAAAGCGACCTTTAATAATGGATCTAAAGATTTAGCAGCTTCAATAGGTTTACCTTCAAAAGAGGATAGACCAGGTTTCAACATTTCAAATTTCTCATCGATCAAAGTTGGTGGCTGAGTACACACATCAAATTCATAAACATGAACTCTAGAACCAGAAGAACCAGCATCAATCATTACAACATATTGATGGTCTTTACCACATTTTGAAGAACTTTTACTTGCTGCGCTTGCGGCTTGTTCAGTTTGAGACTTTACTGCATCAGCAACTTCAGAGTTAGTGTTATCAGTCTTTGAATCGGAAATATAACCTGAATTATTTGAAACTGGTAAAGTAGAAACATCTGGAGGTGTTTCTGGACGGTTCATAGTACTAGCAACATTTCTGGCAATATCCATAGAGCTACCAGCAGAAGTTGATGTTCTGATCAGAAAGAATAACATCATCACGGCAAAAGCACCGATTAAGAATCGGTAATTTCTGAGTAATGGAGCCATCTTATTATAGTTTTTATGTACCCTCTTTTTTCTTTGGTATGTTATAAACTCTAATCTGAAAGCACAACAAATAGATACCGTTTATATAATGAGTTTTATGTATAACTTATATTTAAACTTTAAAAGTTCAACTTGAGAATTCACCATTTTACGAATATACTATACGCGCGTCAAGTCTTGCAACAAATAATAATTTTTCTTTTCTAGCAGCACGTAAACGTCGTGTATTATAAGTGCAACCTATATGTATTGATTGTCCTTTCAGAATATATGCTATAATAAGAATCTTTCACGAATTTATCATAAGAATCAAATAAGATATTTAGTATGCATATGTATTGAACTTTATATACTATTGATTATGTAGATGATGTTGGTTGTTGGGACTCATGGCCTGGTAAGTTAAATAAGTTATTCATACCACTCTTAGATAAAAGTCTTGTGATACGTCTACCACTAGACCCTGATCCAGTCTTCTTACCTACCGGTTGAGCAATGTTGGATGCACCTGAATCAATACTATTGTCATCTTCACTAGCATTGTCTTCAACCACTGTTGACGTAACGGATTGACGACTCTTCAACGAAAGTTTATTACTCCAACTAGAAACACTACCAGCACTCTTGTCCCTCTTATGCGTTCGATTACTATCACTACGTTTCGACTTGATTGGAGAAGATATCATATGTTCTTTTTTAGTTTCCGGTTTAGTTGGAGAAGTCAAATTTGGAGTTAGACCATTCGTTTTATTACCATGACTCTTGGATGGGGAAGTTGTAGTTTGCCATATAAAATTAAAGGAAGGTGAATGAAATATCGAATCGTGGGTACCGTGCTTGGATTGATTAGTATCCTCTTCTGTAATGGAATCTTTACTATTTGCAACTAATTGGCCAAAACCGTGATCCAAATTAGTTGTCTTTGGAGTACCAGTGAGCAAATGTGATGAAAATGGTTGTGCAGGCTGTTGACTATAATTTAATAATTCTACATCTTGGGTAGCACCGCCCAAGGATTGAGAATTATGAGGGGAAAGCGGATGTGCTCCAGATAAAAATGTGTCCATAGCAGCCCCGCCATTGTTGAGTGTATTTCTAAATGCAGATTCGGACTGAGACATGGTTAGATTATTGTCTTGAAATGGTGACATAGTTGCAGGATCATTCAAGGTTGCTGCAAGTAAACTTTGAGGTTGTATTAGATTAATGGAAGTATTAGGAGTATCATTCATTATAGCTGCTGTATGTGTTGCCAAAGGGGAAGACGAAACAGGAACATTCATCTCATTTGTGTAGGAAGGTAATGGGTTACCCATTGGCACAATATCATTATTAAATACTAAACCCGCACTAGCACCACTTCCATTATCAAGACTATCTGTATTCCTTAAAGGTACAATAGATCCATTACTAGTGTCCTTTTGATTCGTCCAGTAATTATCCAATTGGTCATTGGTGTAAATCTTTGAATAATTACTAACTTTATCCGCATTTTCATTCTCATCATATATCATGTTTTCCAAACCTGTAATAAGATGATTAGTATCATTATATTCAAATCCATTATTAATATAATCTTGTTTGGGCAAAGATCCAGAATATTGAACAGATTGGTTCTGTTGATCAGAAGATCCCCATGGAAAAGTTCGGGCAGCAATAATCTCACTGGTAGCTGTGGTAGCTGTTCCTCTCCCAAAGGAGGAAAGAGCATTAATAGAATTGTTATTATCAATCATACTACCAGCTGTGCTCTGCATAGGATTCACAAATTGGGACTGATTAACTGTTGGTGATACAGTCATCATGTTAAAGTCATCATTTAGGGACTGATCCATAGACATTCTTGGACTTGTATTTTCATTAAGCGTAGACACATTAAATGCAGATAATAAAGGGTTTATTTCCCTGGTATTGGATGTATTTATGAATTGAGGAGATTGGTTAGACATATCATTGGAAGGCATAGCATTCAGGTCAGAATTACTGTAGGTAGTATTTACTTTTGAGGAATTGTATGAAGTAGTTGGCACAATCGGAACAAAATCAGAGGGCAAATCATTTTGTTGTTGGTAGGTTCTTGCAAAGACACTAGTTTTTAATTGTCTACTTTCAGTGCTTGCATTGTTAAACTTATTTTCTAGAAATTTAATCCTTTTGATTAGTCTAATCTTTTTAGTTCTCCATTTTTGTTCTAATTCCTGATCAATTCGTAATTGTTCCTTTATTAGTGAAACCACAGGACTATTTTGATTTAATTTGGACAAATAGTATTCACCACCGTTGTTAAGAATACCAGTCTTCTCAGATATACATTCGTTAATTTTCTTCAATAGTTTAGCAGATTGTTGATGGGAATCAACCGTCTTTCCAGATTGTTGATTATTACCATTACTATTATTGTTATTATTATTACTCGTGTAATCAGCTAAATTAGTTGAAGAAGAAGATTTCTTAAGTGAATTTAATTTTTTATTTTCTATCTCTTGTTCTGCTACATTTTGTTGTAAAGTGTCAACTTCCTTTGTCGTAACAGAAATTTTATTTTCCATTTCTTTTATCAAGCCATCGTATCTTTTCTTCAATTTATCAATATTCAAACTATCTAATTCGCTGGCTTCCCATTTCTCAATATCTTTTTTCATCTTGTCTATTTTGGAATTAATTGTTTCAATTTTTTGATTAGCCTTTTCAAATTTCAAATCTGATAAAAGTTTTGCATTTTCTAATGATTTAATATTAGATTTTATGGATTTTCTAAGATCATTTTCATGGGACCATTGAGATTTTAAATTTTCTAATTCAAGTTGTAGATTTATTTTATTTTCATGGAAATCCTGTATAGCTGTGGTTTGTTGAGATAAAACTTCATGTAAATCTTCCTGGGCACAAATAAGAATTTTTTTCAAATCATCTATGGAAAAATTATCTAAATCTTGTAATTTAGCTAAATTTGTATAGGAAGGAATATGCGAAGCCACTGGAGAAGCTGAATTTATATCAACCTGATTAATGGAAGAAACTGTATTTCTTCTCCATTTTCTTGTCTTTGTGGTAGATGGTGAACCAATAATATCATCACCTGGTAGTTGGTGGGCAGTTAAATCAACATTTTTCTCTAATGAATCATTGAAATCTTCTAATTTATTTTCGTTGGCTATTGATCTAGTCATGCAATATAATGAAGGTAACTTATTAACAAACCCCATTTCATTTGTAGTGACAAAATCCAATTGATATTGTTTATGCTGTTCCAATCCGGTAATTAGGCAGCATGTGTACAACAATTTTGGATCATTTCGAAATATTGCTAACTGAATATTATTTAAATATAGAATAAAATGTGAAATATGAGAAGTTCCTTTATCTAGCGGTTCGTTTTCCCAATGAACGGTTATGGAATCATTGGTGATTCTATCAATAGAAGCCTTTATTGCTGGTGGAGTACGAATATTCAAATCTGATATTATCTTATACATGGGTATTGCCATGAGTTTATAGAACCTGTAAGCGAGCCATAAAGAAGCGACTATAGTACAAATTGGGAAGAAGTGCATTATAAACGTGGTAAGACCATACATAGGAATAAAGTGTGCAAAATTAGGATGCGTTCTTCTTCTATTTGGAGAGAGTAAAACTGTTGTGAATATATGCTTATTAAATGCACTTTTTTTCAGAAAGCAATAACAAACTAAATAGTCCCTCTATGTAAAATCAATAGCAACTGTGAGGGAAGAAGAAACAATGCTGTGTATTTGGCAGTTGCTATTGGTTAATGTATTTGTATAGCTATTTATATGTTTCTTTCAATACAATTATTTGAAATGATTCAATTTTGACCTTACGTATAGATATATATATGTATTTATTTATATTTCGTTTCTTTACGAATTAAGAATTTCACCAATTTTTTTCCAGTCAACGCTGCGATTTGTTTGATGTGTGCTATTGCCGTTTGTTACCAACGGATGCTAAATATTAACTAATACACATAGATATGCTAAATATATACATATTTGAAAGTTATTTAAATATCTGTAGAGATAGATAATTCAACAGTTGAAGACATATATTGTCGAGGATTATATATGGTATTCCTACATGTAATGTTTGAGCAATAAGGCAAACACATTATCAGATAATAATACGCACAGTCATAATATTTCAACATTCCAATCAATATAGATATTTCTAGTCTTCTACTAAATAACATCTTACGCCCAGTTACATTCATTGAGTATCAAATACACCGAATATTGAAAGAAAAGTCTGCAATGTAGTTCTTGCTATATCATACAAATTTCTGATATTTTTTTTTCCATCTAGTTGAGCTACAATTTCTAAAACCATAATAGCAACATCATTTTAATACGAAATTTGCACCTCTTAATTTTAAATATTCTTGATCTACCCCTGGTGCCATTGGTTTTACGATAAATTGATATATCTCTGAATTATGATATCTGATATTATTTGTTGGAGATTTATAAGGCCCATTCAGTCCCGTAATATCGCAATAATGTTTTGTTGGCTTAATTGAAGGTGGTGCAGATAGATTAAAAAATGTAACTTTGGGAGTCTTTCTGACATGTGAATTATCCTCATCATATAGTTGTTGTTGTTGTTCAAGGATAGCATTAATTCTTTTAGTCTCCTCAGAGATCAATTGTCTAGCACCTTTATGTCTTCTATATGATTTTTTTTGTGCTTTTTGAGGTTGCCCTGATTGTGCTTGTTCGATTTGTAATTTCTTTAAAGGTTTAGCTAGAATATTCTTTTGAGCAATGGTTCTAAGAAACTCAAGTCTTAGATCGTTATTCTTATTTGGTGGTGGAGGTGGTGGTGCCATTTTTTTTAGCTTAAGCCTATTATTCTGTATCGTATTCCGTTGCCTGACTTTAAATTAAAAATTGTAAGAGTTTTAAAGAAAGTTGTTTTTACATTCATATATATGTTATTCTCAATATATTTTAAAATTCGGATATGCCTTGTTCAGTTGGAAAGAAGCCCTAACAGGGGCTTACGTACAAGACGATACAAATACAAATACAGATATACTCATTCGTAACCCTAACATAGGGCTGCTTGCGGATGCTACTTTTTCAGACCGCCACGGCACTTTCCGTTTTGGGACACTGATGTTGCGGGTAGGAACCCCATAGTAATAGATGAATTTAGAATACTATATAATGGACCAACATATATGAAGTGATTGATGCATTTTATTCCAATTTGTCGCCCATTAGAAAGAATATCAAGACTTTGAAAGAGTTTTTATGATAACACCAAGATGAATTTACCATTAAAACCATTTCTTTTGATATTTTGGTACCATTCACGTCACAAAGAGACCCCGATTGGAATTAATAGGCGGTAGTAGTTTGAGCGAAAGTACTGGCATAAAACTATCTTAGCCAAATAGCTGACACTGTATGTAAATAAATTTATAAGGTTGTCAGACAGCTACGTACACCCATACACCACTTGCAACAAAATGCTCAACGTTTTATATATTATGCAAACAAATGCTGAAGAGACAGAGACGAAGAGCTAATAAGTTGCGCTGTTTTGACAGACTGCTTATTAAATAATCGTAAAGCTGCAACTCGTTTTGAAAAATATTGAGAGAAGAGAGTACACGGCCATATTTGCCATCAACTACTTCTTATTTTGTCCTGTATTAACTTCACAGTGTATATGTATACATGCAAATATGGGTCATCGTCTTTTATTCTTATTCTTATTATGAAGAGCGGTATTGTGCTCACATTGTTCATTGAGTGAGTCGTTAATTTGTATGGGATCGCACTAGTGAATGAGTAATACATATGCCTCTTCGCCCTTTACTGGACAATATTTTTTTGTTTTCGCTATTTTTTTTTTGCTTATGTCATATTGACTTACTCAGCTATATTCCACACTACGTTTTTATATTTGCTATTTATCATGAGATCAACTTGTATTTTTATTATTTTTATAATAACAATATATTTATATATAAACCCTTGATTACTTAACTTATAGATAGTTCATTCCAGTTTTCCCCCTTTTTGTTTTGCTTAATATTGTTAATCTTTATTTGATAAATACACCAAACATAACAGTCAATCAAGTAAGTGATTTTCATTTCATTTCATTTAATTTATCTATTTCTGTTTTTATTTAGATTACGATTTTAGATATAGTAATAATAATAAAAAAATATGACTGCTTCAAAAAATTCTAATATGGATTTACCACCAGAATATATTTCTGCTGCTAACGATTTGCGTTCTGATACTTTTACTACTCCTACTGAAGCTATGATTAAAGCTGCTTTGAACGCTTCTGTTGGTGATGCTGTTTACGGTGAAGATGTAGATACTGCTAGATTGGAACAAACCGTCGCTAGACTAGCTGGTAAAGAAGCTGGTTTATTCTGTGTCTCTGGTACTATGTCTAACCAAATCGCATTAAGAACTCATTTATATCAACCACCTTACTCCATCCTATGTGACTACAGAGCTCATGTTTATACTCATGAATCTGCTGGTCTTGCTATTTTGTCTCAAGCTATGGTTGTTCCAGTCATTCCATCCAATGGTAACTATTTGACTTTAGAGGATATCAAGAGTCACTACGTTCCTGATGATGGTGATATCCATGGTGCTCCAACTAAAGTTCTTTCTCTAGAAAACACTTTACATGGTATTATTTACCCTCTAGAAGAACTGGTCAGAATCAAGGCTTGGTGTATGGAAAATGGGATGATATTACATTGTGATGGTGCTAGAATTTGGAATGCTGTCGCTGAGTCTAAAGTTCCATTGAAACAATTCGGTGAAATATTTGATTCAATTTCTATTTGTTTATCTAAGTCCATGGGTGCTCCAATTGGTTCCATCCTTGTTGGTAATGCAAAATTTATTAGAAAGGCAAACCATTTCAGAAAACAACAAGGTGGTGGTATCAGACAATCCGGTATGATCTCTCGTATGGCTCTAGTTAACGTCGACAGTGATTGGAAGGCCAATATATTGAAATCACATGCTTTAGCTCATGACCTTGCCGCTTTCTGTAAAGTTAATGATATTCCAATGGAGTCTCCAACTGATACAAACTTTGTCTTCATTGATTTGAGAGCAGCTAAGATGAATCCAGATGTCCTTGTCAAGAAAGGTCTGAAATATAATGTCAAGCTGATGGGTGGTAGAATCTCTTTCCATTACCAAGTCTCTACTGAATCTCTAGCTAATGTGAAACAAGCTTTACTAGAGGCCTTTGAGTACGCCCAGGAGCATCCATTCGATCAAAATGGTCCAACCCAGGTCTACCGTAGTGCATCTACTGAAATTGATGTCCATGGCAACGCTATTCAGGACATCAAGGGCTACAAATACTAGAAAGTATATTAAAATAAAATAAGTGAAAATTTTCTCCTATTTTTTATTAACTCTCTAGAAGTTACAATCTTTTAACTAATATAATCGTGGCATTGTCGAATAATATAGTTTATTGCATCTTTTTAAAGTATCAAATGGTATAGTTATACCGTCACAATATTGGTATAACTAAAATAATACAAATCATCATTGTATAGATTTGTTTTCCTGGGTTTCCCTTTCTTTTGAATTTACGTCGTTATTATATAACAACAACAACAAGAAGAATGTGATTCGTTTCGAAACCGTACGTGTTCAGTATTTAGAAAGTTACAATTAAAAATACAGACACATACATTACCCATACATTTGAGGATCGATGAACCATCTATGACATATCTGTCATATATTGGTTTCACCCTATTGCGGAGGGACGAAAGGCGATTGATTAGCTCCAGAGGTAGGAATGTATAGACTTTGTTTAGTTTTCTACCTACCTGTTTCAGGCGCTGCCGATTGGCCGAATATGTTCGATTTTTTTGGTAATACGATATCACCTGAAAACCATGACTACTAGTACTCATCAGCTTTCCCAAAATTTATCTATTGATTGGCAACCTGTTTCAACACAGGTCTCTAAATAAAACCAGGACGCTCCAGTCCATTAGTTGAAACCAGTAGTCGTTATCTAAAATACATACATATATACATATATAGTGTTCTCTTTATAAAGAAAGATAATATTAAAAATGTATTCAAATATTTTCAAACTAATAAAAGAAACGTTTTTAGCACCGTTTCCAGTAGCAACCACGTGAAAATAGGCACACACCCTTTTAGATAATTACCAAAGAAACTGGCGCACAAGAAAAGTGTGGGCCGTTTAACTAAGAAAACGCGTTCGAAGATCCTAAAAAAATAAAATTCGCCTCGATTATTAATGAGGATTGAGGATATTTTCATGTCTTCAAATGGGGGAAAAGATTATATAAGCACCCATTTAGAGTAGAACAGATTGTCACTACTGTTGAAACTGTTTTCTTTTATTTCTGTTATATATTATTAGAGTAATTATAAACCAAATATATATCCATTTATAAATCGCAATATGTCTAATCCGGTTGTTATCATTGGAACTGGTCTAGCAGGTCTAGCTACTGCTAACCAATTAGTTAAAACACATAATGTTCCAATTATTCTAATTGATAAAGCTGCCTCTATTGGTGGTAACTCTATCAAGGCATCCAGTGGTATCAATGGTGCCCATACTACTATTCAAGAGCAACAACAAATTACTGACTCTCCAGAATTATTTCTAAAGGATACTGTTAAATCTGCTAAAGGTAAAGGTTCCGAACCATTAATGGAGAAACTATCAAAGGACTCACATTTGGCCATTGAATGGTTACAAGGAGAATTTGACTTGAAATTGGATCTATTAGCCCAACTTGGTGGTCACTCTGTCCCAAGAACCCACAGATCTTCTGGTAAGCTTCCACCAGGGTTTGAAATTGTGTCTACTTTATCTAAATATTTAAAGAATTTAGCTGAAACTAAGCCTGAATTGGTCAAGATTCAGTTGGACAGCAAAGTTACAGATATCACTATCAATGATGAAAGAGAAGTCACTGGTGTTCAATACGAGGATAACGAAGGTAACAAGCATACCATCGATACCTCATATGTCGTCTTTTGTTCAGGTGGGTTCGGTTTCTCCAAGGACATGTTAAAGAGATATGCCCCTGATTTAATCAATTTACCAACCACCAATGGTTCTCAAACTACAGGTGATGGTCAAAACATCCTAGAAAAGTTGGGTGCTGATATGATTGATATGAACCAAATTCAAGTTCATCCAACCGGTCTAATTGATCCAACTGATCGTACTGCTGGCTGGAAATTTTTGGGTGCCGAGGCTTTAAGAGGGTTAGGTGGTATCTTATTAAACCCATCTACCGGTAAGAGATTTGTTAATGAATTGACTACAAGAGATATTGTTACAGCTGCCATTCAATCTCAATGCCCGAAGGATGACAATAGAGCTTACTTGGTGATGGGCCAAGGTATTTATGAAGTATTAAAGAACAATTTAGATTTCTATATGTTTAAGAAGTTGATCAAGAAGGTCACTTTGGAAGATGCTGTAAAGGAGTATAAGCTTCCAATTACCGCAGAAGAATTTGCCAAGGATTTAACAACTTACTCCACTTCCAAGGAGGATGTATTCGATCGTCCATTGGTTACGAAAAACTTTGGTGATTCTATCGAAACTTCTACAGAGATCTTTATTGGTGAAGTTACACCAGTTGTTCATTTCACAATGGGTGGTGCCAAAATTAATACTTATTCTGAAGTTGTAACCAAGGAAGGTAAACCTCTAGCTAAGGGTCTATACGCTGCTGGTGAAGTTTCCGGTGGTGTCCATGGTGCTAACAGACTTGGTGGTTCTTCCTTATTGGAATGTGTTGTCTTTGGTAGAACAGCTGGTAATAGTATTGCTAAAGTGATTAAGAATTAGGTAAATGCTTCTTTTTTATATCTTATATAATACAATGCAGTACTTTTAATATATAGCAAAATCGGCAACTCGTATATTCTACTTCTTGAATACTCTGGTTGATTGTGTATTCGTCCGTATCATATATGTTCTGAAAGTCCAACTTGGTATAGCTTGTGCCATTGAGTTCAAACAGCATGGAAACAACACGACATCTTTCCATTCAAACATGGAAGTTAACAATACATTAAGGATGATACCACGCCATTACAAATTGATGACCCTTATAAATTGGATTACAGTAGTGCACATAACCGACACTTACTAATAATTGTTGATATTTTAATGTATCGCAAAATAATGACACAATATAAGGATCTAAATAAATTATAGATATTTCTTTTTCCATAAGGATAACACTAACACTGTCACATTTGTACTTCGAAATCGGAGAATATATTGATACCATAACAGTTGCGGTAAATTTATTTAGCATGATAAATGACAGAAATTATGTGGAATTGAGATATCTAAAATGTCCAAATAAGAATGAAGAATTACGTAATAATTAGGTAATAACATTCCCATTAATTAGTAATTTATTACCTAATAATTTCATTACGTAAAAATTAGGTAATAATGGTTTTTACTTAATAATTCATTAGGTAATATTTTATTAAGAAAGAATTAGAGAAACAGTTTTTTGAGAAAATAAATAATATATAAAGACAGAGAATTCTGAACTTACATTCTGAGTTAGATTCTATTCGTTCTATAAATTATATACAATATAAAAAATCACTTACAAATATAAGAGAAATATAACAATTATATTTTGCTTACCTAACATTAAAACTTAAGCTACACCATTCACCTCTATACCTAACACCTTTAATAATGAACGAATATAAGTCTAACCACGGTATGTCTGCTTCAGCTCAATAAAATGCTATTAATGTCCCAGGTTTGTCTGTGTTAAACAGAGTTGCTGTTGTTAAACTGCTAATCTTTTGTAGATAGTAACGTTGGACAATGCAGCTCCAATAAACCCAATGTAGAGGGAACGAATACTACATTATGCAGTATATATCATATGTTATTATATATACGACAGTGTAGCACACTCTAAATTCTACTTATATTAGCTACCTTCACCTTCAGTTAGGTTAAGCTAATGTTAGCCTTTTTAGTGCTGCCGCTACATATTCAACAAAGAAACAGCGATTTATTGAAATAAGTTCTAATTAGTTAACAACATAGTAATAGTAATTAAATATAACCGTCTGTTATATTTTTGTCTTCAACCATCCGAGATCCCAATACAACAAAGAACTATTGTTAATCTCTAGGTAGCCAAGTTGGTTTAAGGCGCAAGACTGTAATTTTACAAGACATCTTGAGATCGGGCGTTCGACTCGCCCCCTGGAGATTTTTTTGAAACCGTTTGCAGTTTTTATCTTTTTTCACAATGGAGGTTATTAATTTTGATTTCAGGGTATATACTTATTGCGCAGATTATAATTAGATCTATCTTTCTTGTAAATTTGAGTCAAATGATAATAAGGAATGTGGTACTTTCCATTACGGCAATAGATATATTTCAAAAGATATCTGTTAAGCGCAAAATACAATACACTTATTGTGCTAAGCCATTCAGAAACAAGAAATCCTTCTATGTTAGTAATACTGCAATTGTAGGAAGTGATCACATTATAGGCGAGAAATGAGTTAAATCATTGATTATTATAATATTTGAAAGTCTTTTGAAGAAAATGCTTTATCGACCTTTTCAATAAATAACACTATCAAGTCAATATAGATTACCGAGGATTATATAATCATTAAACATCTAAATCACATATTCTGACTCTATTACCATCATAATGTGTCGCTCATTCAATATTATATCTATAAACGTACATATACTACGTCATAACAAATGACGGTAATTCCCAAGTTGTTCTCAAGGTTTTTTTTATTCTGGCCCTTGAGGTTTTGTATATTACCGCATTCGGTAATATACAAGGTATAAAAAATTAATGCTGTCTTAGCTTAAAATAGTAATCAAGCGATGATAATTATAAAATTATAAGCAATATTTCTGGGGTACGACATATCAACTTTTGCCTGTAAATGGATAGATCTTTTAAAAATTACCTTAAATACAAGAATAATGTTAAAAGATATTCAACTTTAAAGGTTAGCAATGCCCTTAAATGACATGCGGAATTGCGATGCACAATTATTTACCCCATTTTCATATTCGAATAGAAACCACAAACTTTGTGTTCTCCCAAATGGTATATTAACTTTACTAATTTCTGATCCAGATGATAAGATGTCATCGTGCTCTTTATCGGTTGCAGCAGGCTCTTATTCAGATCCGAAAGGTATTCCAGGTATCGCACATTTATTTGAACATATGCTACTTGCAGCTGGTTCAAATAAATACCCTGTTCCCGGATATTATCATGACATTATTGCAAAATATAACGGCTTTCAAAATGCTTTTACTACGGGCGAACAAACTACTTTTTATTTTGAAATACCAGTATTATCAGTAGATGGCGAAATGATTTTTGATAAAATTCTAGATATATTTGCATCATATTTCGACGATCCCATTTTTAATCCCCTAATTATTAACAAGGAGGTATATTCAATCAATAGTGAACATGAAAATAATATATCATCAATATCTAAAATGTTGTACCACGCTACAAGATTGTTAGCAAACAATAACCATCCGTTTAGTCAATTCTCAACCGGAAATATGAATTCCTTGAGTAATGTGTCCAATACTCACCTAAACGATTTACAGTCTTTATTGATTAAATATTATCGGGAGAATATTTCGAGTCATAAAATTTCATTGTGTATAAGGGGTCCACAATCGGTAAACTCATTATCGAAGTTGGCTTACCTAAACTTTGGAAAAATGCTTTGTAAGAAAGCAAGTTTAAGAAGATCTCTGAGTGCAATAAGATATCGGACTTACTCTAAACCAAAGGCGGAAAAAAACTTAGTTAAAAAGAAACTAGATGTTGAAACTTTCCACATCTTAGAAGATGTATGGAATAGTAGATTCAACAATATCACAGCATTTGATGATGGTGTCTCAAAACGTAGCAATATAATATTTGTTAAATCAAATAAATCATTTACTGTACGGTTTTTATTTCCTATCAACCTTAATAATAATAAACTACCTAACCAAGATATCAAAACATTTTCTAGAGTATGGTGTGATTTGTTTGGTGATGAGTCTAGATCATCATGTTGTCAGTATTTTATAGAAAGAGAATGGATAACAGGTTGCTTTGCCTATGTCTCTGATTTTACAATTCACGATATTGGGCTTGTATTAGAACTAGACCTAAGCAATAATGGATGGTGCCATTTGGATCAAATAACTGAAGAATTATTTTCTAGTATAATACCACAATTTACGAAAGGAAATCTTCATAAGCTATCAAAATATCTTCGAGATCAAAATTACATTGATATAATTTCATTTATTAATCAAAAAAAAATAAAGTCACCAATGGAAGAAACATCTGAAATAAGTAGTGTTTTACTAGAAAATTTAAAGGAATTAAATATTGCAAATATTTTTAAAGGTTCTTCTATATTAAGTGAAAATAGTGGTCATTCAAATATAGAAATTCTAGATGACAAAAGTCAGGAGATGGACAATTGGTGGTTGGGCCAAGCAATTTTATTTCAGAAATTCCTTACAGGTTGCATGACCATTACGAATGTACGTGTGATTGTTCTTGGAAACAATCTTCAAAAATGTGGTTTAAAGAATAGTTTCATGAAAAAATTCAAATGTGATGAATTTTATGAATTCGAATACCAAATGAAATATATTAATTATTCTAAGTTATTTGGAAAATTTGAAACAGAAATTAAAAAAAATATCGATTACCCAAGAGAGAATGAATTTATTGTCGCAGAACACAGAAATTTAACAGTTTTAAGACAAATTTTGTTGGAAACTAGTTTAAGATCAAAATATTCTTCATTAACACCAAATACAATGGAAAATCAAATATTACAATTACCGAGGCTTGTTAGTTTTAATTCCATGTATGAATTATGGGTATTAGAGGATGGGGCATTGAACCAACCTCTAGGTAGAAAAACTATTGTCACCTTTGAACTGGCATCTACGACCATTGAGCCTAGTCCCCGAAATACAATTCTTTTAGAAATCTTAGCCCAACTATTATTCAAAATTATTTCACCAGGATTATATCCAGCCGTTAAAATTGGATATGTCTATACGATAGCAGCATCAGATAGAGGTGAAGTTACTATAAAATTTACAATATCCGGTTTTGGTTCAGGGATTATCCAGGTCATGAACCATATTTCGATGGGGATCAAAAAAATATTGAAAATGAATAGCAACTCTAAACAGGATAGGGAAATGTTTAGGAAAGGCCGTATTCTCACCAGAAATAAGTACAAAAATGCTTCAATGGAAAATTGTATCAAATCCAGTAGCATTGGTCTTTTAATTGTGTTGGAGAAACATATGTGGACATTAGAAGATCGTACTGATGCTTTGGAAGGTGTCGATATGGATGAATTTCTAAACTTTTGTCAAATGTTTTTAAAAGGTGATACTAATTTTTTAACGTTATTTATTCAAGGTGATATGAGTGAGGCAGATTCAATTAATAGTTATTTGGATAAAAATATTACAGGCCATTTTTCTATTAAGAATGGTTCCCCTGGCAGTCCACATCGTGTCACAAATAAACTGTTAAGAACTATTGTATTGAAACCTGGTACCAATTATGTTCTAGAACATGATGGTGTATGTGACGATCCAAGCAATGGGATTACATTCTTTATTCAAATGGGATCTCGATATGATTTAAAAATTAGAGCTCTAACCTTTTTCAGTGGATATTTAATGTCATTAACATTAATACCGGAACTAAGAAATAAGAGACAAGTTGGATACGTAGTAATGGGTGGTGTACGAGAATTGACAGATACAATCGGGATACATATTACTATAATGTCAAGTTCTAATACAATGACATTGGAAGAAAATATTGAAGAATATTTAGAATATTTTGAGGAAGACGTACTAGGTTCTATCAATGATTCATTTTTCTTTAAAGAATATATTTTAAAATATATTCAAATTATTAAACATGATCCATCGATGTTAGAGACTAATGGTGCATCAGGAGAAACTACAAGTGGTCCAATGAATTTAATGAATGAAATTATACCTAATGTGAGAGTTGGTTCTAATGATATCTTAAATAGTTATGAAATGAATAACCATAATAAATGTATGAATAAAATAATTGATGGTGAGGTCATTTCAATTAAAGAATTGCAAGAATCTCAACAAAAAATCCTAGAGCAAATAACTTTAACGGAATATAGGAATTTTATTTGGGAGAAAACTTCTGAATATTCTGCAAAGAGAAGTAAAATTTCAATCATGATTAACAGTGTACTGTCACAGGATGCAATTAGAGAACAAGCATTATTATTACAATTGGGCGCGTTTCTTAAGATGAAAGGGTTATTGATTGAAAGTAAAGAATTAAAAGATATTGTTGAGAAAACTCATGGTAATCCATTTTTATTATTGAAGGGACTTCTGGCATCGTTCCACAACAAGAAAGAAGGTTTGAGACTATGCTCAGTCATCATGAAAGAAATATATAATTCATTAGAGACTGTGAGTTATCAGAAGCTTATCAAGACACCCCTGGGGGCCATCCAACGAGCCAGTAGCCGTTCTTTCCATCAATGTATTGAATACTCTGGGAAGAATACCCACCAAGAACGGCAGCAATGTAATCAACCAAATGAACCATCAACAATTCAGCGTATCAGAGTTCCGCCAGTGCAATTACCTGGACCTAATGCTTTCCGAAAACAAACCTCATCAATCTAATACTAATAAATAATAGTTATGGGGGTCTGACACCCAAGTCACGTGCCACAACCTGCAAAAAGAGAGCGAGATAAAATGAGCAAATAAACTCTCAATGAAAAACAAATATTTGCTCAAAAATGCTCACCACTAAAGACATTACGTGCAACACAATAAATGGCGGCAAAAAACAACTGAGAGAGAGAGAGGGGTAGCCGCTCAATTTGTCGGAGTAAGAAGAATATGCGCCATATACTGAGAGAGCACAGTAAAGTTTCCTTTTGGTTGTTAGAACTCTGTCCACCCCTCAAAGGCGTTATTAATCTAAGATCCTTTAAAGTGAACAAAAGAGCACAATCTCGAAGGGTATTTCGGTGATTATTGTAGGATATAAATTTCAATTATAATGTAAAAGGTTGCATCATCACAAGCATAAAAACCACAATTGCAGTATATTTTATTAATTTCCTTTGCACACACACATATAAATAAGTGTGCATTGTTCTACTTTTTATTTATTTCAATATTTTAATTTTCTGTATTTGTGAAAATACGATATAACCTACTGTAATCAATATTTATTTGAGTTTGGAAGTTTCAGTGAACTATTTATTTTTAATTAAGTAAAAGCCTATAAATCTGAATATGGATAGTATGTCAATGTCTATGCCTACTGGTAGCTCCATGAGCTCGATGGTAATGTCCATGTCTAGTGATCACACAATGTCAATGCCTAGTAGTAGTAATAGTCCAATGGTATCAATGGTAATGTCATCCATTTCCAGTACCGCATCGATGGTTATGTCTACAATGACTATGGATTCAAGGTATATTGTTACATCTGCTTCAACTTCTGCCATGGATATGTCACATAATCATGGCTCTTCCAGTACAAGTATGGATATGTCTAATTCCACATCATCTTCTGGTATGAGTATGGAGATGGGTATGAATTCTTATTTGACAAGAAAATATAAGGATTATCCTGTTTTATTCGAAAAATTATATGCAAAAGATAAGAAAGGTGCATTTGGGATCTTTGTATTGATCCTAGCTGCATGTTTTGTTTATAAATTTATCCTTTTTGTTAGTTGGTGTTTAGAAGTACATTGGTTTAAGAAATGGAATAGATCTAAAAAATTTAATAAGAATAATTCAAATAGCAATAAAACTATAGAGGACTATGATGACGACGATGATGAATACGACGATGAACGTACAGAGACCGAATATACAGAGGCAGGCGGTCAAATGGTAGCGTTACCAAAATTACCTAATTTAATGTTCGAGATTTTTGCACCATCTTGGAAGGATATGTTTCATGATATTGTTAGGATATTACTAATTTTCACTTCAACAATGTTGATTTATATGCTAATGCTAGTTGTAATGACATTCATTTTAACTTATGTCTTTGCCGTTATTGTTGGATTAACATTATCTGAAGTATTTTTCAATAGATGCAAAATTAGTACATTGAGAAGATGGAATATTCAACGTGAAATCAAAAAGGCAATGAATTGTCCAGGTGCTGCAAATTGTAAATGTGGTAGACATGTACAAAAACAACCAAAAAACTCATTTGATTCAACAGATTATAATGACCCTGTGACAAGTTATAATGAAAAAAATTCTAATAATGAATCTACTCAAAATAACAAGGGAAACGAGAATAAATGTGTTTGTGAACCTGATATTCATGATCAAGACAGACGCATAGAGAGAAGTATGCTTGAATCTGCAAGACAGCAGGAACAAAGTAACGATATGGATACAAATTTACTACCTGCTGAAAAATTTGCTTAATTATTTTGTCTTCTGTCCTTCCCCCATTCAAAAGACTATATCAGTTCCTAATACTTTTATATCTGTAAATAGCTAAAAAATAAGATATAGATATTCAATTCATTTGTAAACAAAGAGCAGTACATTTTCATATGTTTCTATGTAACTAAAGTTAAGTACCACATTTACTCTAGTTGTCGCTCCCTTCGTTATCACTGTGTACGTACTTACTATGTCGTAGTGCCGTCACTGAAAAATTATTGAGATTTCCAGCGAAAGTAAAAAAATCAAAAAGGAAAAAAAAATTAAACAAATAATGCCAACAGTGAAAAAGTTGGACACTGGTTAAGGACAAACAGGGTAGACTATAGCAAGTTTACTATAACTATCACTGCTTCACTATAAGAAAAGAAACAAACACTGAAAATCGTTGTATATTTAACAAGTACAATTCGATTTTGTTTACAAAAAGAACCATATTAACCATTGAACTTTGGTTGTTCTGGACTATATTTTCTTAAAATAACAAAACGAACTGTTAATAGATATTTTACAAAATTATTTGTCACTCTGTTCAAGTTTTTAATAATTTCAGCCAACCATGGACGAAAGTACAGAACTTCGTATTACTGATAACAACGACAACGTTATGAATAACGATATCGATGACAAGGCTCCGAGTAGTGAAGAAGAAGGGGAGGATGTTTTTGATTCTTCTGAGGAAGACGACAATTTAGATGATGATGAGGACGAAGCTAGAAAGGTGAAAGAAGGTTTCATTGTTGATGACGAGGATGAGGAAGATGGTACAATCTCTAAAAAGAGAAGAAAACATAAACGTAGAAACAGAGAAGATGAAGATGATCGTTTATCAGAGGATGATCTTGATTTATTAATGGAAAACGCTGGTGTCAAGCGTACAACCGCTAGTTCTTCCGGTAAACTTAAGAGATTAAAGAGAGTAGAAGGTAAAGAAGAAGAATCTTCAGAAAATGAAAAAACACAGCAAAAGACTAGTACTACATCTCAATTAGATAATATGTTTGAGGATATAGATGAAGAAACTACATCCAGAGGTAGAAGAAGTGACTCCGACTTAGAGGAGGAGGATGAAGAATCCCATAACGATAGAAGAGTTGGCAGAGGAGTTGCTCCAAAAGCTGGGATCATGGACGAATTAGACGATTTTATTGAAGAAGATGAATTTTCAGATGAAGATGAAGAGACTAGAGAGAGAAGACTAGAAGAACGAAGATTACAAAAACAACAAAGAATGAATGCTCCAACTCAGATATCGGGTCTTTCTTCTGATAAAATTGATGAAATGTATGATATCTTTGGTGATGGACACGATTACGATTGGGCATTAGAGATTGAAAACGAAGAGATGAACGAAAATAATGTTGTCGGTGGTGAAGATGGGGAGGAAGTAGATGAAAATGGTATCCCTGTACAAACAAAGAAGACTGCAGATCTACAAGATATTTATGATTTAGAAGATTTGAAACAAAATTTACTTACTGAAGAAGATATGTTAATAAGGAAGACCGATCTTCCAGAGAGATTCCAAGAACTTAGAACAGGTATCCAAAACTATGGTACTTTATCTGAACAGGATCAAGAACTAGAAAAGAAATGGGTTGCCGACAAGATTGCCTTGAACAAAAATTTCGACGCACAATATGATATGACTGAATTTAGAGAATCTATTGGTAATGCAATTAGATTCATCACACAAGATAACCTTGAAGTCCCATTTATATATGCTTACCGTCGTAATTATATTTCTTCTAAAGTAAGTGGTGGGTTTGTCTTAAGTGAAGATGATTTATGGGAGATTATTACATTAGATTTAGAATTCCAGAGCATTATCAGTAAGAGAGATTACGTTAAAAAATTCTACGAAGAACTAAATATTCATGATAGTGATATCGAAGATTATTTCCAAGGCCAAAATAGTGCATCTACTGCTGAATTGAATGCTCTTCAGGATATCCATGATTTCTTAGAGTTTAGATATTCTCAGGAAATCAACAAATCCATATCAGTTAACGAGGAGCATTCTGGGAAGAGACACTTGAAAAATTCAAGTTACGAAAAGTTTAAAAACAGTCCTCTATACCGTGCGGTTAGCGAAATTGGTATTACTGCTGAAAATGTAGGTGAAAATTTAAGTTCGTTGCATCAAATCAATACTCCAGTTGATCACCAATCCTTGAAGCCATATGAAGTCATCGAGTCTGTCATTCAAGAGAACCCTTCTGAATTGCAAATCTTCTCAACAAATATGAATTTGGCTGTGGAAACAGTGAGAAAATACTATTCGTTAGAATTATCCAAGAATATTAAGATTCGAGAAAAAGTCAGATCTGATTTCTACAAGTACTATTTGATCGATGTTGTATTAACTAAGAAGGGTAAAAATGAAATTCAAAGAGGGTCTTTGTATGAAGATATCAAATATGCCATCAATAGAACGCCGTTACACTTCCGTAAAGATCCAAATGTGTTTCTACGGATGTTAGAAGCTGAGTCATTAAATTTGATGGCCTTAAAGATTCACATGTCCTCCGAAGATCAATATACGGATCACTTGTTCCAAATTGTTTTAGAAACTACTAATACATCTGAGCTAGCAACTGAATGGAACAACTTCCGTAAAGCAGCATTCAAGGAAGCAATGAATCAAATTTTCTTTGACATATCCAGTGAAATTAAGGAAGGTTTAACCAAAACTTGTCAAAAATTAGTGGCCCTTACTGTTCGTCATAAATTTATGGCTAAACTCGACCAAGCTCCTTACATTCCAAATGTCAAAGAATCGAAAATTCCACGTATTCTAACATTGTCATGTGGTCAAGGTAAATTTGGTGCAGATGCTATCATCAGTGTATTTGTTAATCGTAAAGGTGAATTTGTCAAGGACTTCAAGATTGTAGATAACCCTTTTGACAGATCCCGTCCAGAGGCATTTGAGGATACATTAGGGAGTATTATATCCACTTGTCAACCTAATGCCATTGGTATTAATGGTCCAAATCCAAAGACAGAAAAGTTTTTCAAAAAAGTGCAAGATATAATTCAAAGGAAACAAATTGTTGATAGTAAGGGCAATTTGGTTTCTGTTATATATGTTGAGGATGAAACTGCCCTTCGTTTCCAAAATTCTAAGAGGGCACAAGAAGAATTTTCTAATAAGGCACCATTGATCAAGTACTGTATTGGTCTTGCTCGTTATATGCATTCTCCGTTGTTAGAATATGCCAATTTGTTACCTGAAGAACTGAAATCCTTAGCAATCCATCCACATCAATCATTACTGCCTACGGAAATTCTGGTACATGCTTTAGAATCTGCATTTGTTGATATTGTCAATTTAGTTGGTGTCGATGTTAACAAGGCCACTGATAATGATTATTATGCTTCAGTATTAAAATATGTTTCCGGTTTTGGTAAACGTAAGGCTGCTGATTTCCTGCAATCCTTACATAGATTGAATGAGCCATTATTAGCTCGTCAACAACTGATTACTCACAATATTTTACACAAGACAATATTCATGAACTCGGCTGGGTTCCTAAATATATCTTGGAACGAAAAGAGGCAAAAATATGAGGACTTGGAACATGATCAACTTGATAGTACAAGAATTCATCCTGAAGATTATCATTTGGCCACAAAAGTTGCAGCGGATGCATTAGAATATGATCCAGATGCTATTGCAGAAAAAGAAGATCAAGGTACAATGAGTGACTTCATAGAATATTTAAGAGATGATCCTGATCGCAGAACGAAATTAGAATCCTTGAATCTGGAGTCTTACGCTGAAGAATTAGAGAAGACGACAGGCCAAAGAAAATTGAATAATTTGAGTACAATTATATTAGAGTTACTGCATGGTTTTGAGGAATTAAGAAATGATTTTCATCCTTTACAAGGTGAAGAGATTTTCCATAGTTTAACCGGTGAAACTGAAAAGACATTTTACAAAGGTTGTGTCATTCCTGTTAAGGTTGAAAGATTCTGGCATAATGATATTAAATGTATTACAAACTCTGGTGTTGATTGTATTGTAAATGCGCAAAGACATATAGGTGCTCAAATTCAAAGAGCTGCTGGTGAGATATATGAAATTGGTAAGACGTATCCTGCCAAGATTATTTTCATTGATTATAGCGAGATATCTGCTGAGGTGTCTCTGTTGGAAGAAGATGTCGAACACGAGTACATTCCAATCAGTTACAGTAAAGATCCATCTGTATGGGACTTGCAGCAAGAATTGAAGGATAATGAGGAGGAAAGGAAAATATCCGCTGACAGAGCTCGCGCTAAAAGGGCACATCGTGTGATCAATCATCCTTATTATTTCCCATTTAATAGTAAACAGGCTGAGGATTATCTAAGATCGAAAAACCGTGGTGATTTTGTCATCAGGCAATCAAGTCGAGGCGATGATCATCTTGCTATCACATGGAAATTAGACAAAGATCTATTTGAACATATTGACATTAAGGAATTCGAAAAAGAAAATCCGTTGGCATTGGGTAAAGTTCTTGTTGTTGAAAATCAAAGATATCATGACTTAGATCAATTAATTGTCGAATATTTACAAAATAAAGTTAGATTATTGAATGAGATGACATCAAATGAAAAATTCAAATCTGGTACATCAAAGGAAGTCATCAAATTCATTGAAGATTACTCTAAAGTCAATCCTAAAAAGTCTGTCTATTACTTCAGTTTCAATTATGAGCACCCAGGATGGTTCTTTATTAATTTCAAGATCAATGCAAGTGGTAAACTTTATACATGGAACGTTAGATTGACTAATACTGGATTTTACTTAGTTAACTACAATTATCCAAGTGTTGTCCAACTTTGTAACGGTTTCAAGACATTGCTGAAATCAAACAGAAATAGAGCATAATTCTTCTACGTGTTTTGCACAGTTGCCTTTTTTGCCATAACGAAGAAATAATATTGTCTGTTTTATATTCATGACCTACAAAACCCCCATAAAAGTAAAGAAATAAAAAAGAATTCAAGAAACAATTTCCAAATATAGAAGGTACAGAATAGATGACCATTCTATCCTTATTTTTCTCTCTTTGGTTTCTTACCTAATAGACACATGTATACCTTTCATATAACCCGTTTTTACTATCTGTGTATTATCATTACAGGTTAAATTGTAATTTAAGAAAATAATAATAATAATAAAATAATAATGTATTAAGTTTAAAATCACACATTCTCTAGCTGTAATTTCACTTCCAAATTCACCTGTCTACGCTTACTGATTGGTCCTTTCATTTCTCGCTAATTTGGCCGTCTCTCGCTGTCATCTCGAGGAGCGAAAAAGGATCATGAAGTTTCGGATAACCAAGTCGTGATTATCTGGTTGTACGGTAATTTCTCTCCAATGGAAGTGCGGTTTTAAATATTGATCAAGTGGGCTGGTGGTGGCTTTACATTAGCAAGATGAGCTAAGTAAGAAGTAAATAATAATAGAATTTCACTTAATTTCAACGAAATTGTCTGACAACGGTGAACATTATTGAATTTCGTCAATGTTCACCGTCGATTCTTGATGTTTTATATAAGCAAGCAAGGTATTGTCGATTGAAAGGTTATCTGGTTTCATTTCTTTATTTGCTATTTTCTTGTTTTAATACAGTGTATTCATTCAAAACAGAAATATTTCATAATTCCGGGATCATGTTGAAATCTAGATCCCAAGTACTTCTGAAAAGAGAATTTAAATATAATAATGGAGCCCTTTGGAGTACACACAGAGTTCTAGGGTTGAATTCCAGTGTATCCAATACCGTTAAGTTACCTTTATCGTATCAATTTGTTCGTTTAAATTCTACCAAAGAAAATGATTCCAAATCTGTGATTGCTAAACCTAAAGTGAAGAAACCATTATGGACAGTCATAAAAGAAGGAGCAAGTCATTACTGGGATGGTACTAAGTTATTAGGGTTTGAAATTAAGATATCATCGAGATTACTGATGAAAATGTCAGCGGGTAATACTCTAACCCGTAGAGAAATGATTCAATTGAAAAGAACTACGCAAGATGTAGTTAGATTAGTACCGTTTGCTGCTTTTGTATTGATTCCATTTGCTGAGTTGTTATTACCTTTAGCATTAAAGATCTTCCCAAATTTGTTACCATCTACATATGAATCTACTCATTCCAAAGAAACAAAATTAGCAAGTTTAAGAAAGACTAGAGAATTAGTTACAAGTATTATTAAAGATAATAAATCACATTTTAAACCACAAGGTATCTCAGAAGAACAAAAAATGTTATTCAATAGATTCTATAAGCATGTTAGAGCTACAGGTGAAAGTGAATCTCGTAGTCAGTTGATTGAAGTTGCCAGATTATTTAGTGATGATACTGTGTTGGATAATTTGAGTAGACCACATTTGATTGCGTTGGCTAAATATATCAATATTCAACCTTTTGGGACGGATGTTATGCTTAGATATAGAATCAGATTTAAATTATTAGATTTGAAAAAAGATGATTTTGCGTTGTATTATGAGGATACAGAGCAACTAAATTCCAACGAATTACGTAGTGCTTGTGCCTCTAGAGGTATTAGAATTAAGGATACCACAGATGCAGCTTTGAGGAAAAATTTAAAATTATGGTTGAATATGAGAATCAAGGATAAAATTCCATCGACGTTAATGGTTCTGGCAACATCATACAATTATGGTGATGCTTCCTCGAAGAAATCCTTATACGATTCGTTGTGTGATGTTTTGAGTGCTATACCAGATGAATTATACCATGAGGTGAAAGTCAATGTAGTTAAGGAAGACAAAGCCACAGCCAAACAGAAATTGGTGCACTTGAAGGAGCAGGACGAGATTATGAAGGAAGAAGTCGAACAAGAAGAAGGTTCTATTGTGAAAGTTAAGGATAGTCTAAGTTTAGATGCAATTGATAAAGTTCAAGAAGAAGCCACAGAAACAGTAAGGTCGATGTTGGCTAAGGATAAAGAAATAAAGGAGAAGAAATCAAGCAAATAAAAAACGTAAATATAAATAACACTAACAAGACGCTTGTTAGTGTTTGTCTTTTTCTCGCTAATCATTGTCAATATTACAGTTTTATTTTTTCCATTCCTTCTTGTCATTATATTTTCTTATTTACTTATTTACTTACTTATATATATATATATATACACTACATTATGAATACCGAAATAGTTCACGTTGTAAATATCGTGAAATCTAAGAATAGGGATGATAATGACCTCTTGAGGCTCTCTTAGGTCTTCTTGAACGTTGAATTCAGCTAATGTTTGTGTTTATTTCAGTTGCTTGTTTCTCTCGTTCTCTGGCTATATCAAATACCACGGATACTGTTGTAGAAGATAGTTCGACGCGTAAATTCTAAATATGGCGAGAGACGCGCCGCGTTTTTTGCGTTCGTTCTTCTTTGTTCAGTAAACGGGGTATGGCAAGCATAGAGAGACGCGTCACAAAGATAAGTCCAAGAACTGAAATATTTTTGGCGATGACCAAGGAAAATAATCTTCAGTCAACAACTTCGGTAGGGATTCCCTTCTATTGATAGACTTATTTTATAAGATAAGCTTATACAAGTTTTGTAATTTCAGTGAGTTCGTGAGTTCGTGAGTTCGTGAAGATAAAACAGGTGTTACAGTAAGGTTGAATTGATACACGATACATCCATACAGGGTTTATCATTTGTATTCGAACATTTTTTATCTATTGATTTGATTTGGTTTGGTTTGGTTTACACTTTGATTTAAAAGTGTTTGTAGTTTTGGTGAAGTGATATAAGAATAGTACTTTAAAATATTTTGGTTTTTCTCTAACATTTTATTGTTGCTGTCTTTTGATTTTTCATAAAAGGTGTTAAGTAATAGTTGAACCACCTAGTTTTCAATAAGAGAATTAGCTACTGAGAAATATTACATTCACACTCAATTGCATTTGTAAACGGTCCGTTTTTAAGATAGAATACGAAACCTATAACTATAACTATCCAATTTTTTTTCTTCTAACCAATATATTCCGATTTTTAAGATGAATACTAATGATGAATCATCTCAAATACAGCATAAAACAGGTTTATCGCAAATGGAATCTATTCCTATAGGGAAACAATTGAAACCTTTAAAAAAATATAGTGATAGAGGTGCTCTTGTAGAGGTCAATGCTAATTCAAAAAGAATAAATGCAATCAAAAAGGATAATGGTCGTACAAATCCCACAACCCAACCAATGCCAAGAGTACGAAAGGATTTGGACAATTTGGATCGTAATACTTCAAAAAAAAGAAGAATATATAATGATAACGACGACATCATCATCAGTACGAATCAGAATAATGACGTTCTGCAGAAAGACTCACCTTGGTTTAAATTAGACGAACAAGATAAAAATGATCCTAGTATGGTTTATGAATATTCTGATAATATTTTTGAATATTTTTACAAACGTGAATCCGAATTGTTACCTTTGCGTAACTACACTGTTAAAACCGAAACTAAACATACTATTAGATCTTCAGTAAGGGCTATTCTGATTGATTGGCTAGTAGAAGTTCATGAAAAATTCCAATGTTTTCCAGAAACATTGTATCTGGCCATAAATATTATGGATCGATTTCTGGCAGCTAATAAGGTTAATACAGATAAATTACAATTATTAGCCGTTACATCATTATTCATTGCTGCAAAATTTGAAGAGATTCATTTGCCTAAGTTGGCTGAATACGCGTATATTACTGATGGAGCAGCTACGAAAGAAGATATAAAGACTGCGGAGCTTTATATGTTAACTAAATTAAAATTTGAATTGGCATGGCCTAATCCAATGAATTTCCTAAGAAGATTGTCAAAGGCAGATGGATACGACACTGAAACAAGAAATATTTCAAAATATATACTTGAATTTGCCTTTTGTTGTCCAAATTTTATTGGTGAGAAACCATCTTATATAAGCGCCATTGCATTTTTCATTGCTAGAAGAATCACTTCAAAAGATAAAACATGGGACAATAATTTTATTCATTATAGTGGAGGTATTGACCCGGTAAACGATATAAGGTTCCAATCAGCTTGTAAACAATTGGTTAATGAAATTGATACGCCTCGGACTAGATTGCCATCTTTAAAAATGAAATATAATGAAGGTGACCCAAAAGGTATTCATGACATTGTACTTAGATATTGTACTATGGAGGTCGATCATAGCTTCTCTACTTTATTCGCATTGTAACATTAAATAGCAAACAAATTAAAAGCATTCATCTATGTGCATATAAATATCTATATGATATATATACATCAAACGTAAAAAAGAAATAATATAACTATTCTTACTTTCATAAAAATCGCTCAGTTACGAATAATTAAGTTTTATTAAATTAAATATACATTATTGGACTTTATATTATAGATACGAAAAATATATTCGTAGTATTAGCTATTAAGGTTGAGTGGAATGTGAGTTATGTTGTATTGTGTTGGGTCGTTAGAAACCTTTAGGTCCCTCTCTTTCTCGAAATTGATCACTATCTATGGAATCAAGGGTTCATAGAGGAAAAGAAAAGAGATGTGGTTAGAAAATTTCAATTCAAAATATCGATTATAAAAGATCATGAACTTTCATTTTAATGTTTATGCTTTGGGTATTACAATGATTACCTATCAATTTGGAAAATAACTGAAAAAGGAATGGTCTCAAGGCTTATTAGGAGTGGAATTTGGTTACTCAAATACTATACTATTACCTCTAAAACACCAAACCATTTGTATTCCAAATAGATGTTGTGACCTATTTTTCTCAGAAAAAAGAGGCATTTATTCATGTAATGTCATTATATCGTAGTCATTCTTCCTTACTTTTAAAGCCCATTGTACCGATATTATGGATGCTTTCATAAATCTTCTAGATTGGTACTTTCTGTGGAATTCATCGTGAATAATAGGGCTAACTAAATAGTCCATGACCATGTGGCATACTGGAGCTAATTGAGTTTTTGTATAACCGCCACAATAATGAATTAAATTCCCATCCCACTTACCTTTACCTAACATTTTTCTTGATAAAAACATTGCAGCTGCGGCACATAGTGAAGGTAATATACCAATAAATCTAAAATCTACTAATGATATCTCAAGAAGAAATTTAGCTAATGTTCGTGATTGTATATCGTAATCGTCCGCTTTTGATATTCTTCTTAAGAAATTCATTGGATTTGGATAATTGAGACCAAAATCTAAAGTCTTCAGAATAAAATTTTCACCTTCTTTTATTTCTTCTTCTGTACATGCACCATCTGTTTCAGAAGCAAAATGTTTTATACTTGGAGAATAAACTTCTTCATATTTTGATGCAATGAATAGGCACGATGTACCCACTAATTGTAATTTATCAAGTTGAACTAGTTCTTTGCATAGGAAACGGTCCATGATATTAATTGCTAAATATAGTGTTTCTGGCAGTAAACCAAACTTATTATGAATTTTGACTAACCAATTAACCAAAATATCTCTATTTTGTCTGATATTTCTATGTTGATATAGGTCTTCTTTCCTAGGTAATGTTACAACTTCTAGATGATGTAAATAATCAAAGATATCGTTGACATATTCACTAACCATGAATGGGTCATTGGCGTCTTCGGCATCTAGATCTTCCCACTCATATTCTTCAGTACCATTTTCATCGCATACTTTGAATTTTTTAGGTTCTTCTTGTTCTACTACAGTAGAAATCGGTCTCTTTTTACCTACATTCATCTTCTCTTGCAAATCCTTTGAATTAGTGGTAGATACATCTTTTTTCTCAACAATCGATCGCTGCTCACTAAGGACATGTTGTGAATCGATGATTTCATTTTCCTCTTCGATGGATGGTAAACTTTTACTTGTCGTTATATAAGGGTCAAGATTTTCTTTATCATCTAAATTGGGTTGCTTAATTGGGTTTTGTTTAATATTTAATTCCGAAGATTTTATATTTGTGGATGTAGACGTGTTCGAGGATTGTGAATTTGGAATCGAGGAACTAGAAACAAAGTTTGACCTATCTATAGATTCTTTTAGGATTTCTTTCTTTGAAACGATGCTTGGTTTTAAATTTTGAAGAACATTCTCTTGTGCCAAAGTTGTGTTTGTAACATTATGTAAAGCTAATCTTTGGGCATTCCTTGGTACTCTAGAGTTGTTGTTACTGTTGTTGTTATTATTAGTCGATACGTTTTCTGAAGATGACATAATAGAAACAAAAATGAAATGTAATAATCAAAAAAGGAGAATAAATTATTGAAGTTATTAGATCGAAGAATTGAGAAATCAAAAGAGAAAAGAAAAATGATATTAATAATTAGGTTCTTGCAATATGACTAAAATGAATTGAAATTGAATGATAAAAAATGATATATTTTAAAGATATGCAAAATGAAAAATCAAACAATATATTTGGAATGAAACGAAATGCAGTGATGTGAAAAGAGGGAAGTTAAAGAAATTAAATGAGCTATGAGAGAATATTTGAAAATAGATTAAAAATTTGTTGAACGAAATTTATCTTATAGTTTTCAGAGAATGAGATTGTAGTTGATCAGAGTTAAACGGTTTAATCTTATAATGTTTTATTAGATTAAAAGGTTATAAACAGTAGGAAAAAAGAATGGAGAGTCTGGAGTTAGAGAGAATTTATATGGATTCTAACGTTCAACAATCGAAGATGAATAGACTTCTGATGTGATGAGGATGGTTTGAAGGGTTTTGTGTTCTTAAGTATTAAATAAAAAGAACTAAAGGTCCGTGATCTCTAACAAAAAAAAATTATTTAAATAAAATATATTCAAAAAGTTTTTAAAAACTGTTTTAATAAATACTAGAAATTCTTATTTAATAATTATATGATTTTTATTCTATAAAAATACAAGACCACCTCCCCGTTTGCTAAAGGGAAAATGATAATAATAACAAACTTATCCAAGAAATACAAGTAATCCCAGGGATGGGATCCTCAATTACTATAAAAAGTGAAAACAATAACAACAATTAAAGCCAAAATAGCATTCTTTGGCTGAGTTGCTTCCTTGCTCCTTCATCGATGCAATTAAATTGTAGAAGATCACAAGAATAATGGTAAATACTCTGTTTCTCTTTCGGTAGACCTAAAACAGTTATTGTGTTTCTGCGTCACTTTGAAACATAATTTTGACAATTTGTTTTGTTGATCAATTTCCTGATCTGTTTGTTTAGGTATTTCCTGATTAGGAACTAACTTTAATTCTTTGTGTTTATTTCCGTGTGTAGTGATAAGGTTTGTTTGTTGATGTCCCCCCCTTTGTGGGTCGTTAAAGATGACGTGATTTTGGAGGATGGAGGAGTAAAAGTTTTGTGTCACATGATTTAGGGCTTCTGTCAAGGAAATTAGGTCTCACAGGTAGTATTAACATATTATATCATATACATATATATATAATATGCAAATAATAAAGTGATGAAGGCTTTCCCAACTCCTACTTGTAAGATAATTCAACTATATTTAGTCTCAGAATAATTGATATCATACTGTATCTCTGTTTCATATAAGTTTCTACTAGCTTGTCGCACATACTTCGTATACCTGGGTGTAGTGGAAGCACTATTTACTGTTACTTTGATATCTATCTTCGTTATCTTCTCTTTTAAATCTAGAATAACTCTTCTAAAGTAAAATTTCCATTTTGATTTTTTGTAAAAACACCTACTTCAGTAACAATACCATCAATGAACTCGTGAGGTGTAACATCAAATGATGGGTTCCACACATTCACCTCTGGAGGTGCAATACCAACTTTAGCAGATATTGGTTTATTGTTTTGGTCTAGAACTGGTTCGAAATTGTTTACATCAACAAGAGTACCACTAACTAGTTTGAACTCTTCAGCTTTACGTTCTTCAACAATAATGCCATCACCATTTAGTGTCTTATTGTCAATTGTAGTCTTTGGAGCAACAACAAAGAACTTAATTCCAAATTGTTTACAAATAACAGCTAATTGGAATGTTCCAATTTTATTAGCAGTGTCACCATTACGAACAATTCTATCAGCACCAACAAATGCTGCTTTGATTGGTAATGGGCTGCTTGCAATCTTGTAAGCAATCGAGCTATCGGGGATCAAAGTTGCTGGGATCTTATCGTGCACTAGTTCATATGCAGTAAGACGGGAACCTTGGTTGTACGGTCTAGTTTCTAATGGGAAAACATGTGTCATCTTAGCACAATCATTTTTATTTTCAGCACTTTTCTTCTGACTATCTTCCCATAATGATCTGATAACACCTAGTGCTGTACCATAACCTGCTGTAGCTAGCGATCCAGTGTTGCAAATTGTTAATACACCAAAGTTAGAGTGGAAGTCTTCCTTTTCTAATAATGATAAAAGATTTCTTGCACCGTTATTGCCCATTGTTATATTGTCCTTTAGATCATTTCCTAATAACTGACATGTATATTGATAAACATCATCTTTCAAAGTAATAATATCTTGAGACTGTTCTAATATATTTGTAATATCATTTAGAGCATTTCCTAAGTTGACAGCAGTTGGTCTACTACTTAATAAATATTCTAACCTTTTCTTCAATTGATTTTTAGTATGTAGCCAGTTTGATAGGTCGTAGTACGATTGACTTGACGTGTATTCCTTAGAGTTAAGGAGTTGAATCTCTAATAAAACTGATAATGTACCGACCATCGCAATAGCCGGGGCACCTCTAACTTGCATGTTTTTAATAGTGGAAAATCCATCGTCAATGTTGTCGATTGAGATGTATTTGGTAACATATGGCAATAGAAGTTGATCTAAGATTTCGACACTTAGATTGTCTTTATCTGCTTTGTCAAATTTGATTGATTCCAAAGACATTTTTTTTGCAAAGTATGGTAAATAGATATTTATGAAGTTTTATATATAACTATATATTTTAACACAAATGAAATGATTAAATTCCAATACCTTAATATTGTTTTATGACATTACTTTAGCGTACATTTCACTGAAATTGAAATTCTTCATTGGCTCATCGCTTATGGAGGGGAGATATTCGAATATTTCGAAAAATTAATTAGTTTAACAAAATACTCAGGTGTCAGTGTAATAACAACTAAATAATACGAAATATTTGGTTGTAAAAACGTCAAACAGGCATTCAAACGTTCTGGTGTCAAACAAGTAATCATTGTAACTATCATTCAAATAATTCAAAATAATATATAATTGTGCTTTTATTGTTTTCTATAAATATAATAATTTTATATAATATCAATGTGATAATACACTTCTCTGGAAAAAAAAAAGACAGAGAAATAGTTTGGATAGTCCATTAAGTTTTTAGCCGATAGTCCTCATTAGGAATTATTTGATGGAAAAAATGGTTTAATGTTTGGATCTTCTTCTTCATTGGATTTTGAACGAGATATACTCTCTCTCAATTTTTTGAAATTTACAATTTTTGAATGAGACGATGATCCTTTCGATAGAGAAATGGAATAATTTGACCTGTTGGCTTCTGTAAATAGCGTCGGTGTTACATTTGAGTCCCTTTCTTCCGCATCAATAATACTGTTCATATCACCAGTGATCTTTGATTTATCCTCTTTCTTATGCAATATAAATTTATTTCCAATAATATTACCCATGTTTCTCATAACTACTCTTATAATGTCATGTTTTAAAGATGCAATAAATTCATCCCTTGACCAAAGTTTATCCCTATATGTTAAATCAGGAACTCTAACATTCAGACGATTTACATCTGTTAGTAAATGGTGACTACCTTTGTATGAAACAGACATTATTGTTTTTTCTATTTTGATAAATTTAACATTGAAATACGTTCCTGAACGCTTTAACATTTCATCAATATTATATTCGTGGGGTTTAAAAATGGAGCTTGTACTAGTCTTCGGATTATTTAATATTTTAAGATGATTGTGTTGACTTCTGGTACTATTATTGGTAGTGCTACCTAGATCCCACGAAACTAGCTCTTTATTCACAGAAGTAACACCTGATATATTACTGAAACTGTCACTAGATCTTGGAGAAACGATATTTGTCCCCATGGTTGAGGGTGAATGTTCATTGCTATGTGAGGCTTTATCACTATCATTTGAGTCAACTTTGGGGAATAAATATTCCATAATACTATTTGCAGTGTTGTTGTCCATTTTAAAAATAATTGGTTGTAGTTTAACAACTAATTCCTCGAGACTTGATATACCACCAATTGGTGGACGTTGGATCCAAAATACTTCAATCATAGGTATCGATTCATCATATAGATTATTCTCCTTAAAAGGCGCTAACAACTGTGAAAACACCGGATTTCCTTGCTGATTGAAACAATTCAATGCATTGATGCTAACCTTATTACTATTTACACCATCAGATGTCTCAGTTCTTGTGAATGTAGATGGACTTAACCCAATAGTAATAAATGGCTTACTTTGGTCATCAAATAACTTCCAGATCAATTCGTCTGTACCCACAACCCATGTTAACTTCTGACCATTTGTTGAACTCTTTTTACCACACATCGTATCATAATTTTTCTTAATAGCTGTCATTAATACTGTTAATTTCAAAGCAGTCATATGACCTTGTTCTTTCATTTGATCAGCCACCCTTGCGTATGTTTTTGGTTTATACTGTTTTAGGAAGGCTCTTGTGTAATACAATTCCTTTATCTGTCTCTGTAAATCAGCAAGTACTGATACGTCTAGTTTTTCTAAATTGTTTCTAATTTCCTCAGCTAATAAAAGCTTTGAAAGCTTTTCTACTTTTTCGTCATACTCTGAACTGAACGTTAATAAATCTTGAATTATTGAGTATACAGAACAGTACTGTTCTGAATTTGAGGTCAGAACTAAACCAGGGAACCCTATTCTGAACTTTGAATCCTTCGATAAAGTTGATATATCTTCGTCCCCAAAATATAGAGAGTTAGGTTGCGTAAACGTCAAAAACATTGATCTTCTCTTTAAAAATATATGATCAGAAAGTAGTGACCCATCGTAACAAACTTCTAGTGGAATCCATGGAGGCCAGAAATCAGACCATGCATCCATACCATAACCATTTTTATGGAAAAATCTTGTTTCTGAGTTAAGTAGTTTTTCTTTGTACAAAGTTATTAGTTGAAGATCCTTTGCGATGGCACAATAACGAGTTTCAACCGCAGTATTTAGATCCATAGCTAACATTTTTCCAGATTTCCTCATGACTTGATTGATATCAATTATTCCAACTTCAATGTCACGAGCAGATACAAGAACAGTGGTATTCGGTTCTAGTTCGGATGTAATTTGTATTTGTGGAGATATTAATCTGAAAAGATAACGATCTGTTGCTTCAAAACGATCATCTGGTACATCTTTAACTAATTCATCAAACCTTTTAATAAATTCTCTATTGGATATTGTTTCTTCATCATCAAATATTCCCATATCACCAAGATGAGTTTTAACAGTAGTCAATACATTGCTCAAAAGCTCCTTAAATATTTTAATTGAATTATAAGTAATAGCATAACTAACCGTCCTCCTCTCGAAAACTTTCGACGCATATTCTAACAAAAGATCTCTTATTGTTTTATCGACTTTCAATTGTATATTATGAACCATGAATCTGTTATCATAAGTAGATTGGATTTGGACAGTTGATGCTCTTCTCATTGAAATAAATGAGTCGATTGTATTTGTTCTAAGGAGATCCAGGCTTACCGGTTTTTGTTCATCTTTGGTTGAGTTACTATCGGTACTGACAGAACTGCTCAATGAACTCTCTGCAGAATCACTATCATATGTGTGGCTTACAACTTCAGATAAACGTAAGTCATTTAGAATATCATGAATTATGTGTAAGCGATGTTCTAACTCGTGTAACTGTTTTTTCAATTTTTCGACATTTTTATTCTTTTCCACACTGGAACCATGAACAGATCCAAGATTACTTAAAGATAGTTCCAAACTCCTGATCTGACTTTCAATTTCCTTTTTTCTATTTTGAGCAAGTACTGCTTGCGCCTTCTCAGGATGGTTTTTACCTATCATACAATCATGCGACTGTTCATCTCCAAACGGAAAGTTTACTGGATAGCCATCGTCGTTCAATTTCCTGAAATAGGATACTTTTGGTGAAAACAATACAGGGATTGCATCAAACCTAGTTGGAATGGTGGATTTCAATGAGAGCTGGTCAAGGTCCAAATAATCTTCGTAGTTGAACCAATCGTTTTGTCTAAAAGCCTCTTCGTCTATCGAAAGACCGGTTGTCGCCGATTTCGAAATTGCTTCTTTTAAGTCCGTCTGATCAAATGTAGCAGAAATCATTCTTAGATCTACTTCAGTACAATCAATTTCCCCAGTAAACATTCTGAATTTCCAAACAGGTTTAGACTTGTTAAGTTTTTCGTTTCTGTGGGTTAATTTTATTCTTTTTTGATGTAAGTCAATTTTCAAAGAGTTTATTCTTGCTTTAACACCTGTAAAAACAGTTTTCTCGTCTTTATCAGATAATTCATGGGGAGTAAAGTGTCTATATATATGAGAAACAGTCAATGGTTCCAGGTGTAGTTGGTATTTGAAACTAAACAGAGACCTCGTGAATTTAGTTTTATTCTGAACCAATGCAGAAAATAATGGACCCTGTCTGATAGGGCCTGATGTGTACGTATTGAATAATTTCCACCACGTCAAAAAGTGGCCAACCGAGACTGGACCAAGGTAGATATGGTTAGAAGCATCTTTACCTGAGGAATAAACCCCAATAGCCATGTGAATAAAATTGCTCCTAAAACCTTCATAAGAGTCATAATTCGGAATATCATGAACTTCTTCAGGATTCACTAACTGCACATTGTAATGAGGCACACTTGGTGGAACACGCGGAGCATCTCCAGGATTCGAAAAATTACCACTTTCAAATAATAAACCCATCTTCCAAGTAACATCCCCATCCAATTGCATAAATATTTTTTCAAATTTATTGGCTACTGTGAAATCCCTTACACCAAGTTTAAAACTTTTGGATTGGAATTTTAAAAATTCCTTAGGATCAGGAGAATTGTGAATTTTCAGTGAAGTACCACCTGTCCAACAAAAAGTCAACCCAGCTCCATCGTCAACAATCTTATACGGATCATGTGCACCTTTAATATTAATATTAAGGTCACTATCTTTGGAAAAATTATATGTCCATTCACCGTGGAAAAGGAATCTAAATTTATCCCAAAACCCAAGTTTTGCAGAAGGGTCCAGTCTTGGTTTAGTTAAGTAGTCAAACCAAAGCATAAATGATTCAAAACCAGGTTGGAGTGATTTACCCCATGTGATATGTGTCGGTGATGGAGATTCCACAAATGTCTTGATATTGAAGTACGTTTTAACAGAGTTCATTGTACGAACAATGTTAGAACAGTATATTGAATTAACAGCAGAATATTTCTGTGAGGCTGTACTCGGGACGAATGGTACGAATATTGTATGAAGTCCTTTGTGTTGTTCCGGCATCTTTTCAGCAAACACAATATCACCAGTTGTGTGTGTATCTGGAAGAGATAACACCGGGATTGGATAATCTCTCAATTTTAATTCCCATAGAGAGGTTTTAAAATCTATACCAGTAAGAATAAGTAAAGTGTATGATTTTCCTCTCGGAACACCTTTACCATATGTGTAGATAAAATCGTCATAATTGTTCACCTCAAACGAAGGAGGATGGATTTTAGCATCTAAGTCTTTTATTACTAAGCTAGCTACTGTATTATTTTCCTTTTGGGAAAAGAATTGATAACTGAAATTCAAAATTTCAATTTCTTGAACGGTGTTAGGTAATCCATGGAACGCAAGTCTTGCCTTCCTTATTCTAGATATCCATGAAGTTGAGAAATTTTCATTTAATTTTCTCCTATAGGTACTAATTGCGTTCCCCATATTAATGTTTATCTTTTTATCTGGATTATCGTTGTTATTCATCTGTAATTGTAATTTTTCTATTTCTTCATCTAGTGTTCTTAATTTTGCTAATCTTTCCCTTTGTTCCAGGATACCTACTTTCAAAATTAATCCTAATTCTTGTTCAAAAAGATCTTCCTCAACGTTGATATATACACTGTCAGAAATTAACCTTATATGAGGAATCTGTGCGGGATACTGCATTGACGGGTAAACTCTATTAAATATATTCAGGTCAGAAAATGCAGTTCTAAGTTGTTTGAATGATTTATACGCTGTAATAACATTGTCCAGAACCATATAAAACTTAAAATGGTATTCTGTATGTAAGATGATAGAAGAAGTCTCGAGCTCAATTATACCGGAATCTAAAATACTGCTAATATTCATCTTTAAATCATACATATCCATTAAATTGAAGAAAACTCTTGACTCGGCCACATAAACTGACTGGACCATCATGTTCAATGAGCTTGTGTACAGTGTTGTGTTTTCCTTGGAATAAAGTATGTTTTCTATAACAAGTAGAACTGGAACATCTTCAGGTAAAGTAATTTGGATGAGAATTTTATCAATGTTTATTGTTGTCGACTCTAATATCTTTTCTATCCTATTGAGTTTGCGTAGCCTTGTATCACCATGTTTGGAAGTTGGGTGGCCGACTCTCTTAGGCATATACTTTTGATAGATACTTCTAAGATAAAAAAAAAGCCAAACTAATGTAATATCAAGTTTAAATCGAATTGCTGGTAAGTTAAACGTTGTACTGCCGTTTATGTTTCTGACTATATTCAAATTGGTAAAATTTACTATAGAATCTGAGACAGCCTGTGCGGACTTACTATCCATAACACGATATACTGAGGCATCATTAATTTCTACAGTTTTAACTGTGTTGGTTATTTTAAAGATTGATTCTTTGATAATAATTCTCATACCTCTGTCTATATCACTGAGATTAAAATTATCTGTGCCCAAAGGATCCAAAAGTTCAGGAATGTAAGATGCAATGACTGCCGACAGAATTAAATCTTTCATCCTGAATCGTATAGCAAATTCTATGTTACTCCTTGACATAAACGAACTACTTAATGTTCCATCTTTTATTGTAATGTTCTTCTTGTGTTCTGATATCATCTGTAATAACGCAGTTGAAGATGAGTGGAGTCTTTCTAACACAACTTTATCATCGAATGTTAGATATGCATGTCTTAGAGTACATTGGGTGGCCATTTTTGTTCTTGAAAATTCGTCTAAGAATATATCTAGTCTTTCAAATCCACATATCGGAATGCTAACCGCTTCACCAAGTTGATTATGGGACAATTTTAGATACGAAAACTCAGTTCCAACAATTTTAACAAAGTTTGAGAATGAAGATTTTCCATGAAATTTAACACTAGGCATAGGATCACCTTCTAAAGATACCAAATCTTTCACTTTTACATTTGTTGTGTGACAACGACCCAGGAGTGATTGTGCATTTAATACTTTTAAAATTATATTCTCATTATCAGATATTTGAAAAGTTGACGTGAAATTTGCGATATTAAATTCAAAGATGACATTAGGAAGATTTGTTAAATCTTTTGATATGGCAATTAAGTACTCAATATATGGATTAGGAATTTGTTCGTTATCATGTTTTGTAACCAACGTTGTGTTAGGTTTATTTGAATTCAAAGATTTCAGGACTTTCGTAATTTCAGATATAGTCGAAAATATAGATGGATTAACGATGTTAGACGTAACTGAAAGACTTGTTTGATTGAAAGGGAAATCTTCTGCATAATGTAAGATAATATTAGTGGTAATAATAATGTTAACCAATGGAATTCTAAATGTTGATAATTCATCAACTTTGAATAAGATTGAGTTTGCAGAAATGGCAATCTCATAATCTCCCCACATATGTTTATTTGGGGGAAGAATATCTAATGCGGTATCATAATTTGCTACATTAACTGCTTCTAAGTATAACTGAATACTAGAAATGTTCACAGAAGCAATTCGTTTACATGTAATTCTTAAATTTTCGACCTTAACATCCAGAACATTAAGGCTTCTTAGAGGGTTTTTTAACGATTTGACAATTTTCGAAGCTCTCATATGTATTAATTTTTTCATTTGTTTATAATTAAAATTTTCTTTTTGTATATCTTCGTTAATCTCTTTAGCTGACATATGTTTATCAATTTTGATATGGGCATCACCAATTTTCAAAGAAGTATGCCATTCACTGATAGACAATTTTACGTAATCATCCTTTTCGACTGCAGTCTTAGACATCTTAAAGCTGAGATGAAATCCAACATAATTGACAGTTTCGTATGTCTTTGTATTTGATAACCCATGAAGGAAATATTCCATAACGAATCTATCATCTTCTTTATGAATAATTGTTAACGTACAAAGATTGAAGGACGTAGACAGGCCATGAGGTCCTTTAATCTTTGCCGATCGTACAAATGTATTGAGGGACAATAATCCTCGAACCCAAATTAAATATCGTTTATGGACTCTAAAATTGAACGTTTCATTAATTGCATCAAAATAACTATTTCTAGTATCATTAGGCGACCGGAGTGTTTCCTTTGAGTCAATATCTTGGTCATCAAATATCAACAGATCTATTCCGTGGAAATTAATAGAAGGTTTCCAACCGATCTTTAAGTATACTCTTGCTATCTTTAAATCAAATCTCTCTGTGGTGATTCTAATACCATATATTGTTGTGCCTAATAAAAATCTAAAATAGAAACGTTTTACTTTTATTTGTTTCCATCGTACGAATCCAAGTATTATTGCGTTTATTAACTTTTGAAGTAGAATGTAACAAATCAATAGTATTATGACAATCTTAAAAGATTGGAAAAGTTGTATCCAAAGTTCTTCAAGCATCGAAAACTGTAATATAAAGAAATAAAAGTTGGGTATTATGAATATTAAATGCAGATAATGATTAACTCAGATCTTAAATATAATAGGATTAAACTGTGGAGGGGTTGGTATATGTGATGATAATTTGAATAAATATAATATAATACAATAAAACCCTTAAATTAATTGAGCAAAAGAACGAGTAATGGAATCTTTATTGGTGTTTTATGGCAGAGTCTCTTATAGTGTCTAATTCCCTAAATACAGATGTCTATAACATATGTAGGTGTTGATATGCGTTTAACTTCTTAATCCCTTTGAATGTATTAGGTAATTGGTATATTTCAATGAGATTCTTGTACCAAATTAAGTAATGCAATATGTAGTAAAAATTCAAAAACCCTAATCTCCGCGCAGAAAAAATGCAAAATCTCTAAGTTGCATATATATATATATATATATATATATGTAGATATTTCTGTGAGGGTCTTCTTTGGATATGTTAATTGAACAAGTAGATGAAGTGTAGCATTACTATTTATATAAGTTTTAGCCTTCGTAATTCAGTAAGGACGATCAAGAGGGAGAAAGAGATGCAAAGAAAATAATAAGTATTGAAGGGTTTTCTTGTTTGCTGTGTTTGTTGATGTATCGTGGGGAGGGGGTGGAACATTACTAGAATGGCTCCGCAAGTAACACGGCTACCCGATGAGAATGTTGTTATTGTGTGAATATAAAATATAATGATGAATATTGAGTCTGTTGTGTATTTAGAGATGAGGAATATATACATATATATATGGTTTTCAGGAACTCATTGGTGATGTTATAACCAAATCGGACCATGGGACCTAAGAAACTACAGTAGCAACAACGACATCATCAGAGATTGAAAGTGAAAAAATGATAATCGTGATATTAAATACATTCAAAAATTCACTCTTTCTTCTCTCTTCTTTGTCCATCAATCTCTTTCCAGTAATTTGAGGGAAAAAAATTTACGCGGATATAAGCCGACAGAATCCCTGCTGCGTTGGCCGTGTTGGTTGAATCAAATGACTGAGTGACAGTAACCGATGTAATGTAGTGGTGAGATAAGAGAAGAGAGATCGCAAACAAGTCAATGAGTTGGCTCGGTTCTACCAAAGTCGGGAACTGCGCCCTGGTCCACCATTGATTGTTTAAGTTTATGTCAGCATCAGAGTTAGCTTAAGTTAGGTTATTAACATCAGAGTTCTGTAGATACGTAAGATCAATTCGGCATGATTTCTTTGATCTAGATTCAATTTCTTAGATCCATGAGCAAATAATTCATCAAATTTTGGTTCATTGATTGGTGCCAAGTTAAACGTAATAATGTATTTGTTTATATTCATTGATTCGTCCTTTATAATATTCAATTTCAATGTATCTGAATTTGATTTATCATAAGTTACTATGATTTGTGATGATGATGATGACATATCTGTAATAGGCTTTTCAGTTAATGGTAATTTACTTAATTGATCCCAAAGAAGTTCTTTTAATTTACTCAAATGTTCTTCTAATAATTTGTCCTTTTCAAATTGGATATGTGGAATTTTCTTACCGATGTCAGCATCCGATAATACATGCAGTGGGAGAATACTCTTGATATTCCTTAAATTTTTTTCAAGTAAATTCATCTTATTTAAAATGTATGAATGTTTTGATGTAGTATCCCTTATAGAGTTATCTACCACTGTATTTAATGAAATGCTAGGATATTTATCCTTAATCTCACTTTTAACTTGAATCAATAATTGTTTCGGTAATTTTACTTTACCGATCCTGTCTAATCTTGAAGGAGAACTCAATATATGAGCAAAAGGATTATCATTCAATCTGAAGTTGAAAGATTTCAACATAGACACATGATTGGGCTCCTTTAATAACAACTTTCGTGTCTTACCAGCCCATCTTTCAAAATGGGTGAACAACGGTGACGTTCTTAACGGTAACGGTTGCGGTAATTTCTTTCCCACTTTGGATATTTGTAATGACTTGAGAATGGTAGTATCAAATGGCATTTATAAAATGTATAACAAAATTGTGAAAGTTATAGTTATCAATGGGGTAGTTATTAGTCCCTCTTTTAGATTTAAAACTTTTCTCGATATTTATGTGTATATATATTCTCTGTCTTTCTACTAAAATTAAAATATCAAATTTTTGTCCACCGACTGGCGCTCACATAATGGAGATCAAATGAAAATAGAGAGAACTGTTTAGTGAATATAAGAATAATAATGTTAATTTATTTAATAATACAAAAGTGTGAAACAGATAAATATATACCACATCATAAAGATCTTAAGAGTAGATTGATTTGGTCAATTTGATTTTAAAATCTTTATTAGTTTTTGAATGAGCCTGTTCCTTTATTTTATTGATTATGTTCCTAGTATCATGTTTGCTGCTTTCATAAACAATAGTTTGAACAGGTTGAACAAATGAACCTTCCCGGTTGGACATATCCATCAAATTAGTTCCAGACGAAAGAGAAGAGGTTGATAACGAAGACGAACTATTCTTGACGTTTGTGGTACTTTCAATGTACGATGTTGTGGCCTCACCTCCGGGACCATTGGGGCTAACAAGTGGATCCACCATGTAATCGGAAAGATTATTATCATCATCACCTTGTCTTTCCCCTTCTGGTTGTTCACCAGATGCAATTTCGCTGATGATATAGTTATTCATCCTAACTAATCCTGCATTATCAACAGTTCGATCGTACGCTTGTTGGATATCATCCATTCGCTCAGTGAGGTACGCTACTCTGGATGTAACATTCCTAAATGATGTCAACCTCTTGATTGTATTAATCCATCTTTTTAATGCATCTTCACTGGTCATATTCGAATCAGGTAATTTAAAGGATATATTCTTTGGTTCAGTTGGTGTGTATACTCTTGTGTATTCCTCTTTTTTAACTACTGAGGCTGTCTGATTGCCAAATAACGTTGACATTAGCAAACCCTTATATCTGCTATACTGTTCACGGTTAGCATTATGTTTCAAACAATACACAGTATCAGTTGTCAAAATGAATTTACCTGCTGTATATGATTCTAATTTACAACTATCTAATGGGAAACTATATTTCGGAGCAGTAGAATGGTGCTGCTTAGTATGGTCTATTGGAAATTCATGGATAAATCTTGCGGTAATAACAAATAGAGATTTACGATATTGGGTGTGGATACTTTTGTTCGCAGACATTTTTGACAAAAGATATCCATTCTTAATATTTTTCGATTGTGGGTATACCAAGACCATATTTCTCAAGAGATGTGTACTGTAATATCCACGAAGTTGATCGACATTTATTCCAGATTTTAAAGGTAACAATGCCGATGGATGGTTTTCTACAAAATGGTCCCATTCTTCCAACGGTTTTCTATCAAGGATACCTTGTTTCAATTCATGGCATAAATTCTTCAAAATCAACCTTGCTTCAGCTTCAATCAAGTTACAATACCTTTCCAAAGCATATTGAATTTTGATGACAATTGTTTTTTCAAGTTTCATAGCGGTTTCTTGTAAATTGATATATGCTTCTCTGAGATGTCTTTCTTCAGAACGATGTTCAATATATCTTGTACTTAGTTGTTTTCTTAAGAGAAAAGGGTCAGCACATGGATCATTGCAAGTAAAATCATTCTTACACATTTCATTGTACCTGTTTACAGATTTTTTTAGAGTTGCTCTATGTTCCTCTAAATTTGTCTTAAAGTCTCCAGATAATAATTTAATCTCTTTACGGTATTTCCTGAGTTCTTTTGCTAGAGCTTCTATATTAGGAACAACACATTGTAAAATTTCTTTAGATATTTTATATTCATGATTAGATACAGAGCTGTGATATTTTTTTAATACAACTTGTAAATCTTGAATAGATCCGGTACCAAATTCCATGAACCCTGATAGTGCTGAACCTCTTCTACTTTCAACCATATAAACAGGATCAGGAAGAATTTTTTCTTGATATTGGTTTTGTTTTTGTTGAATAATAGGTACATTCTGTGACCTTTTCTTTGGATGATTGACCTCAATCGGTTCATATATTGTATTCGTTTGGTCATTAAGATCGGTTAAACAACGTAAGTTAACAGCACGTTCTTGTAAACGAAGATTCATGCGAGCATTTTGTTCATGGGTATATGCTACTTCCCTTAAATATACAGTCAATCCAGTGACAATGTCATGCCATTTTTGGAAACGATCTTCCATTAATCTGGTAGGATGTTCAGCAACGTATATTGTATCAATTCCTATGGAATATTTTTCTTCTGGAGGAACGGGTACGAAGTAAGGCATAGAGTTATTTGTATTCATTTCAGAATGGAACATATGTATTACTGTTTTGACAATTTCGATGATTTTATACATAAAATTAGAAAGAAAATATGATTGAATGACCATTATATTTTAACATTTTGGCTTATATATGATGTCATTACTCAGCATGTTCCCTTTTTCCTTCCCTCAAACTTAAGAAGTGGGTAAAAAAAAAATTTACTCCCCTAAGTATTACAACATCAGCCCACGCCACACTACAATTGAACCTATCATAACTGGATCTTATATTTGCCCATCTCTACTACTTCCCATTGTTTAAGATTCCTTGGCAATGTGTCAATTTTCAATTGTGGGGGAAAGTAGGGACTCAGAACGACGCGTAGTAACTAAGAAGCGAAGGTAAAGATATATTTATATCTACAGATGACAGAACCAATTCTAATGGGTAAAGGAAACTCCTTTGAGAAGTTGCAAAAGAAGTAAACAATCTTTCCTATTACTTTGGGTTATATAAAAGAAAAATAAGTAGCATATATATACGTTTACAGATATATAGACGTTTTGTTTTGATAGCGAAACAGGACATAAAAGTACAGCAGTGATCTCGCTCTCCTCAATCTAACAGGGCTAACATGCCTTTTTGACATCGTCATGTTTCTTTTGGGCGCCACCTTTGATAGCTTTGATAGCAACACCAACCATTGTCTTGAACCAGTAGGCATTCAATACATCAAGTACCAAATTACCAGCTACAATGATTAGAGAGTCCCAGTATAAGTATCTTGGATCAGCACTTACCATGTAGAAATCGTAACATAGACAGCCAATTTGATACCAACCCCATGCAATTCTTCCCAAGAAGAAAGTTACCAAAAAGATTAAATTGTTAAATAATTGGAAACGACTACATATTTGATTCTCACTTGGTAAATACTTCAATGCAAACCAACGGATATTTAGGAAAGGGTTTGATAATTCAAAGATTAAGAAAACAGGTGCATAATATTGTAAATATGGTTTGATACCAATGGCATACATTGCAGTAGAAACGACACCATGCATAACGAAAGGTAAAGTAGAATAAGCCGCAGAAATTAATGCATCCCAGATGAAATAACCTATGGCAAATATACAGATGACTCTAGTTTCACGAGTTTCGTCAAAGATACGAGATGCTGGATCTGGATAGGGTATCACGGACCTTTCGTGTGAGATAAGGAACGATATTGATAAATATAATACAATAATTGTTTGTGAAAAAGATACTAAATGAAGTGCAGCTTGATTACTTAGTGATTTAGCACGTTGAGTACGAGAATACTTGTGTTCCACTTTAATATCTTTTTCTTTCTCTTCAGCTAATAGGCAATCGATCCTCCATTGAGATATCCTAGGAAACACAAACCACGCACTAAGTAGAAAGACTAAGTGGTAGAAAGCAGTAATGTACAGAATCGAATGCAAATTGTTTAAAAGCGCATCAGATTCAATTAATCCATAGGCACGTATTCCTGGAATGATTGATTTTGTCCAAATTCCAGGTGCAGGAATCGCAAGCAAAGCTTCAATTAAACAATCTAAAACGTTCATAATAATAATAATAATAATAATATTGAAATGGTATATTATCCTGGTATGCTCTTCCTATAGCTTCAAAAGTCAGCTGCTATTGTCTTTTTTTTTTGTACGTCTTCCTTGTTTATATACCCCGTATGGCTTGTAAATTAGTCTCCATCTGTTAAACGTGACTGCTTTTATATATATGTATATTTATAAATCAACACGTTTAAGGCCGGTGGACGCCCATTCTATTTTGCGCGACTTTTGTCTTCTCGAAGAAGCGAACAGTTTATTCAAGAATTGACGCGACTAAGCAAAAACACTTTGAACCTTTGAGATGATTAAGATTTGAAGAGGACCATCGAACTGTTGGTCGATGGGAGTAGCTTTATATATTATATGCGAATAAAAAGATATGCATGACGTCGTTGTAAAGTTTACCATATAGATATAATATATATATGTATATAAAAATGTACTTAAAGACAGAAAAGTAACAAAATAATAAGATAGAAAGTTCGTTTTCGTTATGTTTATTTAGCCTTGTTTCTTTCGTTGGCATCCTTGGCATCTTCTGTAGCTAACATAAGGGCAGCTCTTTGCAATTGGATGACATTAGCAAATTGCTTGAAAGCCCACAATGGAAAACTAATAATTGCAATCCATTTACCTGCAGTGTAATATTTGTCAAAAGCCATCCAGTATAACCCACCAAAAAAACTCTCGTTAAAGAAGCACACTGTGAACAGAACATCTCTTCTTGAGTAATACAAATGTAACAATGCAGAAGACTCCTTTGTAACATTCTTATGAGAACCACCACTAATAGCGAGACTGGCATACATGTGCATGTAATGACTAGTGATATCTAAAGCTAATAATACTTGGAAAAATGGACCCCAGGTTGGGTATGCTAATGTCAAAAAACACAGTAGACCAGCAGTTGTGGATCTATCAGTGACCATATCTAGAACGGCACCCAGACGACTCACTTGGTTATATTTTCTAGCCATAGTACCATCTAAAGCATCTAATAAACAGGAGGCAGTGTATACAATAGCAGTGGAGATAGGACAGTTTTGCATAGTGAAAAAGGATATCACTGCAGTAACAGCACGGGCATACCCAATCTTGTTTGGAATGTACCATAACACATCTTCAGCGGTGATTTCAGTAGCTGGAACAGTAGCACTTTCTGAGCTCATTGTTATTGTTGGTGGCAATGTTATTTTAAGTAATTGTTTATTGTGAAGGTTAACAAGTACAGACTCTAAAAGCTATATCAAAAGACCATAAACAGAAGAGAAACCTCACTGGACCAAAATATGTCAAAACATTTAACGTCGTTCCTTCTCCCCCTGCTGACATCCAAAATCTAATTAATATTTGTTTATTTGTTTAGATCAGCAGTTTGAGTGAAATTTTCACGCATTTCCTTCTTGCCCCCGCCAAAAAAAAAAGAAAAGAAAATAGATCTGTGTATCACAATGAACGGGAAGATTGGAATTAAAAGCCCTTCCCATTTCTTCAGAATTGTTGATTGAAATTCAATCTTTATCGTTTTGCGGTTAGTTATACAGATATATATATATATATATTTATCTTTGAATGGTATACATTAAATGGGTAAGAAGAGAAAATTGCGTGCTTACAATTTTAGACGTTTCAAGTTCTCAACGGTGGCCTCCAGGCCCTCGATCTCAGCAACAGTGTTCTCAAGTTTGGTCTTATTAGCGGCTTGAGCTTCAGCATTAGCCTTGGATTCGTAGTCCTTAGAGTTCATAGTCTTTTCCATACCAGCCTTAGATTTGGAAACCTTGTCCAATTTCTTTTGGACCTTAGCGATTTCCGCATCGATGTCAACATGGCCCTTGACCAATAAGTGGACGTTGACATCTGGGTTGACAGCCTTTAGGACACAACCTTCTGGGATCTCCGTGGCAGTACGTACAACGGTAACTTCATCAATAGCCTTAATTAAAGAAACAATAGAATCCTTTTGGGAAGAAGCTGTTTCGAAGAAAGAGTCGTGGTTGGATTCAACAATAACCTTCCCGTTCTTGATGATACCGTATTCGGCCAACAAGGAACGAGCTTCCTTGGTAATGTTTAGAACCAATTCGTAAGCTGCTGCGGCAGCTTCGTTATCAAATTCCTTAGTGTAAACTGGGAAAGAGGCCTTGACAATGGTAACTGCCTTTTCAGAGGATCTCTTTGGTAGACGTTGCCACATTTCTTCAGAGATGAAAGGCATGAATGGATGGATCATCTTTAATGCATTATCCAATAGGATGTATAGAGTGTCCTTAGCAGATTTTTGTTCTGTAGCGGAACCTTCTTGAATCAAATACTTAGAATTTTCAATGTAGACATCACAAACTAAGTACCAGAATTCATAGATAACACTGGTAGATGTTAGGAAATCACGTTTATCTAGGGATTCGTTAACAATCTTGGCAGTTTCAGTCAATTTATGTAGAATCCATTTTTCAACTAAAGATTCGTTACCAGTTAGACCTTCAGTGGCAGATGGAGTATAGTCATCACCTAGTCTCATTAGAGCAAACTTGGTGGCTTGGTAAATCTTGTTACAGAACTTTCTGTAACCTTCAACACGAAGAATATCCAAATTTATATCACGACCACCGGTGGTGTAAGCACATAGAGCAAATCTCATAGCATCAGTACCACATTGTGGGATACCGTTTGGATAGGATTCCTTTTGACCTAGTTTAGCCTTTTCAACTTCTCTTGGATCCAAGTTACCTTGCAATAACTTGGCGTGTAGATCTTCTAGTTTGATACCACCAATGACATCCAATGGATCAACAACATTACCAAGAGATTTAGACATCTTTCTACCTTGAGCATCACGAACCAAAGAGTGACAGAAGACTTCTTTGAATGGAACTTCACCAGTCAACTTTAGACCAAGTAAGATCATTCTAGAAACCCAGAAGAACAAGATATCCCAACCAGTTTCTAACATGGAGAATGGGTAGAAGTCCTTCATGTCCTTGGTTTCCTTTGGCCAGCCTAAGGTGGAGAAAGGCCATAGACCAGAAGAGAACCATGTATCTAAGACATCTTCGTCTTGTTCTAATTCAAATTTGACATCTGGGAATTTAGTATCAGCTTTAACTTGAGCTTCTTCGATGTTTCTACCGGCAACCCAGTAAGTACCATCATTTCTGTCGTTTTCTTCACCTTCAATCTTAACGAAATAGACTGGACAACGATGACCCCACCATAGTTGTCTAGAGATACACCAATCTTGGATATTTTCTAACCAACGGAAATATTCAGCTTCAGACGATTTTGGAGTTATAGTAATCTTACCGTCTCTAACAGCCTTAATGGCTTCACCAGCCATATCTTGTTGAGCAACCCACCATTGTGGTTTCAATAATGGTTCGATGACGTCACCTGATCTGGAACATGTTGGAATAGTCATTTCATTGTCCTCTTGACCGATGTACAAACCCTTGTTCTTTAATTCTTCAATGACCTTCTTTCTAGCATCAAATCTCTTCATACCAGTCCATTCAGGACCACAGTTTTCGTTCAATAGACCATCGTCAGTTAAGATGTTGATGAATTCCAAATTGTGACGTTTACCAGTGTTGTAATCGTTTTGGTCATGAGCTGGAGTAATCTTGACAGCACCGGTACCGAATTCCATGTCGACAGCTTCTGCATCAAGGATAATTGGAATCTTTCTTGGTAAGAATGGATGTTGAACAAATTTACCATGTAGATGAGTGTAACGAGAATCGTCTGGGTGAACAGCAACACCTGTATCACCGAATAAAGTTTCTGGTCTAGTAGTAGCAATAATCAATTTTTCATCGGAATCGACAACTGGGTAAGCGAAAGAGGTAAGAACACCGAATTCAACCTTTTCATCATAGTTTGGAACGGATAATAAAGTTCTACCTTTGACGTCCTTGTTTTCAACTTCCAAGTTAGAGATAGCAGTATTTAATTTGACGGACCAATTGACTAATCTAGAGGCACGATAAATAGTACCATCATCATGTAATCTAACAAAAGCTTCGACAACGGATTCATATCTTTCTGGATCTAAGGTGAAAACTTCACGATTCCAATCGTAAGAAGCACCTAACTTTTTAATTTGGTTCTTAATTCTACCATGGTATTCTTCTTTCCATTCCCAAACCTTATCGACAAAAGCAGTTCTACCAAAGTCATGTCTGGTCTTCTTCTCTTTAGCCCAAAGTTGTTTTTCAACAACTGATTGGGTAGCAATACCGGCATGATCAAAACCGGGCAAGAATAAGACAGTCTTACCTTTCATTCTATTGTATCTAATTAAAGAATCTTGAATAGCAATGGTCAACGCATGTCCAATATGTAGAGCACCGGTAACATTTGGAGGTGGTGCTGGGATAGTAAATAGACCCTCAGGTTTCACTTTACCATCTTCTGTGAATTCCGGTTCAAAAACACCGCTTTTCACCCACCAATCGTACCAAGAACTTTCGACATTGGCTGGGTTGTAAGCCTTCAAAGCAGGATCATCCAAGGAAACCAAGATCTTTTTTTCACCTGGGACAGTGTTATCAACAAAATCTGGGATGACTTCAGGTTCTTTCTTCTTTGGTTTCTTAGCTTTCTTAGCGGCAGCATTACCATCTTTATCAGCAGCTACAGAAGCTTGTTTAGCTTTTTTAGCGGCAAACTTCAATAATTTTTCAGCCTTCTTTCTCTCCTTTTCAATTTCCTTTGGAGTCTTAGCGGAACCATCTTCTTTCAAAGGATTAATGATGATTTCTCCAGTGGTTGGATCCACTGGTGGTAAATTATCCAAATCACTCATGGTTGCTTGTCTATGTGAGTTTTTGATAGTTTTGTGTATAGAACTGTATATATATATATAAATTACGTAATCGAAATTGCAAGAACAGTGATAATGCAGTGTTTAACCTCGACTATTGATAATTGTGTTATGGCAATTAATTGAGCAATGCGTTGATTGACTCACTTTGCACTCGCACTGAGCTTGACAACCCAAATCCCAATTGCCAACTACACGGCCAACTGAAAATTTCGTCTGCGTTGCACTGAAAATTTTTCGTTTTTTGGTTTTTGCTTTGTCTTTCGCTTCCAAACAGATTGAAAATCTCGTGAAGTTGCCGCAGTGTCCATACAAATTGCAATGCATATGTAGGTATATCGAAGTATACCATTGAGAGATGTATACATTGAAGTATTGGTGGGTTGAGGGTGTTAGAGTTGTCGCAGATATATAAAGGATTGTACAAAGGTGTGTTTGAAGTCAGTAAAAAGAGGGTTGCCAACTTAGTAATGCTAGCCTTTTTAGGATTACAAGAGAGAAAAAGAGAAAGAAGGCACATTCTGTCATGCAATAAGTAATACAGTTTTGTAGTATCACACTATTGAAGAATATATATATATATACAGTGGTAATTAACTTGAGATGTATATAACCCTTAGCTTACCTTCCAATCTGGTAGCTAAGATATAGCTTATTAAAAGTGTAAGAGAGATGTGCGCGATATGTATGGAGAGTTTAGCTTTACTATACATAGAGAATATTTGTTGTCATTGCGGCAAGTGAAAGCGCATGAAAATTTTTCAAATTTGATAGAAGCTCATCTCATCTCATCGCATATAATGGTAATCTTCTATGTATATAGATATTAAAATATTACGATATATTTAAGATTATTAAATATCTGAGAACTGATAGGTATAGATAAAATATAGATAAGTACAAGCATAGATGTCACGTATTATAGTCAAAGGTCTACCAATATACCTCAGCGACGATCAGTTGCGTGAGCATTTCACCAAGAGATTGGTCACAACTCATCAAACTTCTCAAATTAATGGACTGATCACTGATGCAAAAGTGGTTCGTGATAGAAATGGACAGAGTAGAAGATTTGCATTCTTGGGGTTCAAAGACGAACTAGACGCTAAGGATGCCGTTCAATATTTTGATGGGTCGTATATTAATACTGCTAAGTTGGAAGTTGCCATTGCTAAGAGTTTTGCAGATCCAACTGTTCCACAAGCAATGAAGGAAAAAAAGAGAGAAGCTTATAAGAGAATGAGACAAAGGGAACAAGAATTATTGTTAGAAGAATCTGAATCAGGTCGTGGTGGTAAGAAAGCTAAGACTGACAAACATCAACAACATGCTGATATAGACTCCGAGATTAAGAAGAATAAACAATTACAAGAGTTTATAGAGACAATGAAACCTAGTAGTCAAGTAACCTCATGGGAACAATCAACAACAACAGCAAACAACGAAAATGATACTGAGAGACAGAATGAAAATGTTGTAGGAAACTCACTTTTAGCTCAAGCTTTGGCTATAAAGGATAATAACGATGATGATAATGAACAACAGCAACAAAATAATAGCGATGACGAGTATGGCGCTTTTAACACTGGTAATGAAGAAGATGAAGATAAAGAGGATGAACCCATGATGAGTTTGGATCAAGTAACGAGCCAAGAGGAAGAAACTGTTGGCGCAGATGGGGAACTTGCAAGGGACGACGCTGTTTCAGATTTAGATTGGTTAAAAAAACGTCGTGTTAGAATTAGAGATGGTGAATCGGAACCAGTAAGACCGAATCAAAGACAACCCACTACCGAGAATAAGTCAATTGATGAAACTAACGAAGGTGATTATAACAATCATGAAGAAGAAGTACAAGAAGAAAAGAAATCTGTAGAAGAAACCGCCATGGAAAAGATCAAAGAATCCGGACGTTTATTCTTACGTAACATCCTTTATTCTGCCACAGAACAAGAATTTAAAGAATTGTTTGAACCATTTGGTGAGTTGAATGAAGTCCATGTAGCCTTAGACACTAGAACTGGTCAATCAAAGGGGTTTGCTTATATTCAGTTCAAGGATTCAGAAGATGCCATCCGAGCATACATCGAATTAGACAAACAAATCTTCCAAGGTCGTCTATTACATGTTCTTCCAGCAGATGAAAAGAAGACCCATCGTCTTGATGAGTTTGATTTAAAAAATATGCCATTGAAGAAACAAAGAGAATTGAAGAAAAAAGCTCAAGCATCAAAACAAACATTCGCTTGGAATTCATTATATATGAATCAAGATGCTGTATTAAGTAGTGTCGCCTCTAAGCTTGGTATGCAAAAATCAGAATTAATTGATGCTGAAAATTCAAACTCTGCAGTGAAACAAGCTTTAGCTGAAGCTCATGTCATAGGTGATGTTAGAAAATATTTTGAAGGTAAAGGTGTTGATTTGACTAAATTTGGGAACTTGAAATCGCCAGATCAAAGAGATGATTGTGTTATCCTAGTGAAAAATTTCCCCTATGGTACTACAAGAGAAGATCTTGGAGAATTATTTTTACCATTTGGTAAACTTGAAAGATTCCTAATGCCTCCAGCGGGCACTATAGCCATAGTACAATATAGAGATCGAACAGCTGCTAGAGCTGCGTTTACAAAATTATCTTTTAAAAGATACAAGGATGGTATTATTTATTTGGAAAAGGGACCTAAGGATTGTTTCACTAGAGGTGCTAATACAGATGAAGCATTGGAAGAAGATAAGGAACTCCAAGATACAAATGCAAAGGAAGTTAAGGCTTCTGTTAATGATTTGATGGACACAAACTCTACAAATAATACGGCTACTGGCAATAACAATACACACGATGATGAGGATGAACATATTGCCGACGGTCCAACCGTCTCTATTTTCATTAAGAATTTGAATTTCACAACAACAACACCAGAATTAAGTGATAGATTTAAACAATTTAATGGATTTGTTGTCGCTCAAGTGAAGACAAAGCCAAATGCAAAGGATAAAAACAAACCTTTGTCCATGGGTTTTGGTTTTGCTGAATTTAGAACTAAGGAACAAGCAAATGCCGTTATTTCAGCCATGGATGGTTCTGTAATTGATGGACACAAAATTCAATTGAAATTATCACATAGACAAGGTAACACCAATAACAATACTTCAAATGGTAAGAAGAATAAAAGTGGTAAAATTATTGTTAAAAATTTACCATTCGAAGCCACAAGGAAAGATGTCTTCGAATTATTTAACTCATTCGGTCAACTTAAATCTGTCAGAGTACCGAAGAAGTTCGACAAATCTGCCAGAGGTTTTGCTTTTGTTGAATTTCTATTACCAAAGGAAGCTGAGAACGCAATGGATCAATTACAAGGTGTCCATTTGTTAGGCCGTAGATTAGTAATGCAATATGCTCAACAAGATGCTGAAAATGCTGAGGAAGAAATTGCCAGAATGACTAAGAAGGTAAAGAAGCAAGTTACCTCAGCTGAATTATCTAACTTGAGAAGTAGTGGTGGTAGAAAAAGACTGGAACTTGATGACGGCGAAAACGATGACTTTGCTGGCTTTTAATATGTCGCCGTCGCATGTTTTTCGATCTATCCTTTCATTCATTTCCTATAAAATACAATAAAACTTGAACGCATATAAATACTATATCATACGATATGCATATATACACCATAAAAGAAACTTTTTTCTAAATTAATTAAAGTGATGTATTTTATATTTGTATAACGTACCTCCTGAGGATGTATATATTTTACTGATACTTAGAATAGGGTTTTTATTGTGTATATTAGGGTTCGTATCGAGAGATCTTCGAGCGGAAATTTCAGAAAAAAAAATTTTTTTCGATATTATGTAACATTGATGAAATATATTTCAAGATGAGATGAGCTAAAGGTTTTCATGCAAGAGGTTGCTACAATTGGAGAATATTTTTAGATTGTTGAAGATTGAATTGATTGATACAACTTATTTTGGTAGTTATCTATATATCTTTCTATAAGTAGGACGGGATAAACAAACAAAAGGGAATAAACCAGAATGTCCAACATTGTGAATATTGAATATAACCGTGTTACTAACACAACTTCTACAGACTTCCCAGGTTTCTCCCAAGATGGTGACAATGCGTGGGATGTTCAAAAATTCAAGAACACATTTGACATTAATATTTCCAGTATAGATGAAAGAGATGCCAACTTTGATTTGGTTCATGTAGATACATCCATCGCTAACGCTTTCCGTCGTATCATGATCTCCGAAGTTCCATCTGTTGCTGCCGAATATGTATACTTTATGAACAATACATCCGTCATACAAGACGAAGTTCTTGCTCACAGAATTGGTCTGGTTCCATTGAGAGTTGATCCTGATATGTTAACTTGGGTAGATAAGTCTTTATCAGATGAGGAAAAATTTACAGATGAAAATACCGTTGTTTTGAGTTTAAATGTGAAATGTACAAGAAATCCAGATGCTCCAAAGGATTGTACTGACCCAAAGATTTTATACAAGAATGCACACGTTTATACTCGTGATTTGAAGTTTGAACCCCAAGGTAAACAAAAGGAATCATTTGCTAATCGCCCAGTTGTTGCATGTGACCAAGATATTTTATTGGCCAAGTTAAGACCAGGTCAAGAGATTTCATTGAGAGCTCATTGTATCCTAGGTATCGGTGGTGACCACGCGAAGTTTTCACCTGTATCCACCGCCTCTTATAGATTATTACCACAAATTAACATTACTCAACCTATCACGGGAGAGTCTGCTAATAGATTCCAAGAATGTTTCCCAAAGGGTGTTATTGGTATTAACAGCAAAGGAGAAGCGTTTGTTGAAGACGCTAGAAAGGATACCGTCTCTAGGGAAGTCCTAAGACATGATGAATTTGAAGGGAAAGTTAAACTAGGAAGAGTAAGAGATCATTTCATCTTTAACGTTGAAAGTACAGGTGCAATGACACCTGAAGAAATTTTCTTTAAGTCTGTAAGAATCTTAAAGAACAAGGCAGAATATTTAAAAAATTGTCCAATCAGTCAGTAATATAAATATTTTATACATTGCATTAGCATATATCTTCAATTAGTGTATATTATTTGTATATTTTAAGATTAATAGTGAAAAGAAACTAAATGGCCAGATTTTCCTTACTTATGTATAAGTGGGTATATACTTATATGCAGACGTATATGTTTATCCTTGGATTTTTCTATTTCAACGAGGTCTCCATTTATCGGGTAGACCCATCGTTAATGTCATTTACCATAATATCTAATGATTTGTTGAAGTCAACTTCTACAGTAATAATATCCCCGGTATAACCGTCATCCGTTTGGCTATGATTGTCGGCCGGTGGTACATATCCCATTTCACCAAAATTTATGCAAGTAAGGATGAATAGAGTGTACTCAAGAATTAAAATCAGAAAATCATATGCAGATTTATTAATATTGCCCCAAGTGTTGCTGTGAGGTATAGATTCACCAATGAACTGAATAAATGCAGTCCCCCTAAATTCACCACCTAATAAGCCGTCTCCAGAAACGAATGGTGATGGAATATTCTTTAAATATTTTTCATGGGGGTACATACCTCCTAACTTCTCTAAGAAATGAGTTGGATGAAGAATATTCCATATTAATACTATCAAATTTAAAGTAAAGGAGCCATGGAATATCAATTTTCGTATTTTCTTCTTGACAGCCATTATTTCATCTTCTGTTGAAGGTGGGGCAGTTGTTATGTTAGAATTATCTCTTGTAGCATGAGGCATATTTGAAAGATTAGCTGCATTCGTAAATCCTCCTGGCATATCAACGTCTGGTGTAGATGATGTTGTTCTCCCAGTTCTCTGGGCTATCCTTCGCAATTGCGCATGGCCTGGAAAGGGGTTTGTGAGTAAGGAATGAAAACTTGCCCTCGCTAGTAAAATCCAAAAGGAACTTTCGAATTTAACAAATTGTATTACAATAACAATATATCCCATCAGGCTTAATGCATTGACAAAATGTTGCGTAAAGTCGGTCTTGCGATCTTCATATCTACTTTCATTTCTACTTGGAGCAACATCTTCGTTATTACTTTCAACTTGGGACATTCCGAAGAAACAGTATAAAATATGAACGTTAGTTAATCACATTATATAAGTTTAAAAACTAATAGAATAGTACACTTAAAGTTTTTTTTACAATTTTTGATTTAAGTTATTTTAACCACCGAACGAACCTTTATGAGAGCTTACTTATTGTTGTTAACGCCATTAACAATTTTCAGTCACGTGATCTGTAACTCAAAATAACAAAAATAATTGCCACTTGCCAGAATTGAACTAGCGACCTTTGCATTACAAGTGCAACGCTCTACCACTAAGCTAAAGCGGCCAAATATTTATGGGAGACTAAGTTTTACTGTTTAATTTATAAATATTTAAATTTAACGTAAAAATTCTACCATTTCTATAATGTGGGACAAATTGTTAAACAGAGTTGCTATTGTTAATGTTAAATATGTAGCGGTAGCTAATATAAGTAGAATTTAGAGTGTGCTGCACTGTCGTATATATAATAACACATGATATTGTCAGAAATTAAGAGTAATATGCACAACACTTAATTTCAATAGGTAAAGAACTACCTTTAAGCACAGTTATTATGAAGCGTGTTAAAATATGAAACAAAATATGTGGCAACATGAAACAAAGTTACTCGCATTATGAAACAAAACATAATTCGAACCTCAATTGAGATTAGAATAAAAAATATATAAAGACAAAGAATTCAGAACTTGCATTCGAAGTTAGATTCTATTTGTTCTATAAATTATATATAATATAAAGAGACGGATCAATTTTCGTATTAAAAAATGTCCGAATTAAATAAAGTAAAGCTTGAAGAGACTAATAGAGGCAAACACTCTATCCCAGATTCTCTACAAAAAGAAACCACAAGATTATACATTTGAATATCTAGAACTATGTCCGAGAATTTCAACTCAAGTACTAATCGTATCTTCTCGGTTTCAAACTTACGTTTACATATTGTCCCTAAATATTACATTTAAGATTATCACTTTTGTTTTTTTGTTTATACGGAGTACTCAGTTTTTTAAAATACGGACCGACTGTAAAATTAAAAAAATATAATAATTTCTACAAAACATTAAATATTTGAAAGAGTTAAGAAAAAACATAGCTTTAAATGTATATATCTCTAAGATCGCCCTTTGAAAATGCTCAAAATATTTTTAATTGTTGTTTTTCTGTTCATTATATAATTTTTATATTAATATTTAGAGTGTTCAGAATATTCTAAAAAGGTACAAAGATTAGGCAACATAATCTGAACCTGTCAATTTGACAGCTGCACCATATTTTTGTAATTTTGTTAATAGGCCATCACCTTGTCTTATTAGTTGATGATATTGACCATTCTTATTATCAGGTCTCTTTGTCTCCACAATACCATTCACTCTATCTATCACACAATTTAATTGTTTATTTGGGATGAACTTTCCAAGATCATTATCTAAGAATTCAACAGAAACACCGAATGAATGGGCCATTGATTTCAAAGAAAGAGTCTTATATGAATCTAGTAATTGAGCATAAACTTTTCTTCTCATTTCTCTTACAAAATAATCAGCATGTTTATTTAAGTATTTGCATGGAAGGAGTACCTTATCATATGTCTCTAGTAAGAGTGGGAAGAAACTGGCATAATCAGATGTATATAGAGCAATTGTTAAAGATGAAATGGATTGCAATGCTGGTGTAGAGGTTATTAATGATAACAATTCCGGTGAGTCTATGATTTTCAATTTCAAATCAGTTCTCTCCAATGCAAATAAACCTGCTACTGATGCATACATAGCAATATTTTCATAAGAGGTCAATTCAATGGAGGTGAATGTAGCTAGTGAGTCAACTAATAACTCTGCAGATTTCTTGAAGTCTCTAATGGCTAAAGAATAGATACCCAAATATGTCTTAAATCTATTTCTTCTTTCCCAATCACCACCTTTTTCAATTAAGGAGTTAACTGTATCTAGTTTTTCTTTAATATAAGCAAAATCGTTGTAAAAAAATGCAAGTCTTAACATCATAAAGTAAATATCAATCTTTGCACCCATTGAAATTGCAAAACTTAGAGCATCACCTAGTAAAATCTTTTCAGCATTTTCAAAATCTGCGATTTGAACATAATATTGTCCTAATTCAATCCATGCATTAGCAATTTCAAGTGGACCTTCATCATTAGTCTTTAGGACTTCCAATTTGTCCTTTAAAATTTTAATATTTTCATTATTTTTATTAACTAATTTCTCATAATATACAGAGTCAAAAGCTATTACTTGTTCAGTAGTAGTAGTAGTAGTAGTAGTAGTATTAGAATTACTATTATTATTTGTGTTATCACGTTGTTCAGCCTGTTCAGGTAAATATTTGGTGGTCAAATATTTATAATATGGTGCCATTTCATCTTTTTCAATTTGTTCCAATATAAAAACCTTAGCTTGGTTTAATTCTTCAGCAGAGGAAGAATGAGCCAATAAGAACGACTTATCAGACACATCATAACTTGGGACCATTCTCAATTGTGGTTCGACTACAACATCTTCGTTATCTTGTTCGTTATCTGATTTAGACATCTTGTATTACTTCCGTATGGCTTGTCAATATATTCTTGAGACAATTGGTTGGTGCTATTCTTGTATCTCTAGTCAACGCTTGTAAAACCTACCCTCTTTATAGCTGATGTCTTGTTCTTCTTGGGTGGCAAAATTCCCCCATATAGAAGAGACAAACTCTAACAAAGTAGGTTCTTTCTTTTTTTGCGTATTTAAGAAAAAGGGCGGTTTTCGTGATCCTTACCCTCACGGACCGAGAAAAAATATCCTCACATATATTTATGATATCTGTTCCATTAGGAAGTTTTATATTTCATATTATGTAAGGTAAAGAGATAGGAAGTCAGTAAGCATTGACAAGTACTCTATCTGGATCTAGTTTGTTTGTGGCGACATCGATTAGCTATTCAAGTATACCCTCATATCAGTGGCATTAGGTTTTCCTTCATTGTAAAAAGTCAATTTTATTAAAAAACATCTAATTATATAATATATCATTACAACCCAATAATGTCTCTCATACATCCCAAGACAAACACATATACGTTTAAATTTGAACCTTTTTTAAAACAGGAATATCAATTGACTAGAGACCCTGATAGACCTATATGTCCGGATTATGATCCCAAAGTTGGCATTCAGACATGTCCCAGAGGACATTCATGTCCTTATAAACATATTTTACAAAATTTTAGGAATAAGATTGTGTGCAAACATTGGTTACGTGGACTTTGTAAGAAGAATGATCAATGTGAATACTTGCATGAATATAACTTGAGAAAGATGCCAGAATGTGTATTTTATAGTAAGAATGGATTTTGTACACAGACACCTGAATGTCAATATTTACATATTGATCCACAAGCTAAAATACCGAGATGTACTGATTATGATAAAGGGTTCTGTGTAGATGGCCCAGATTGTAAAAGGAGACATATTAAAAAGTCAATTTGTCAAAGGTATATTACTGGGTTCTGCCCCTTGGGATTACGTTGTGATTTAGAACATCCTAAATTTGGACCTGAAGTCTTTTTACAAGATTCTTTATTGCAAAGGTATAAGATTAGAAAAGATCACGAAATTAATACCAGAAAGATAGATGAAGAAAAAGAAAGAAGATTAAACGCTATTATTAATGGTGACATAGATACATAAGATTACATTCATCGAAAGGACATCTGAAACAACAATCAAAACAAACAAACAAAATAACGTTGTTAAATTAAAATTACATATTTAGAGTTCTTTTTTTTAGGCATATATATATATATATATATATATAAAACTTAACTAAATAAAAGAAATGCATTCCTCTAACGATATTCTATCGACAAGGATTTTTGAAACTAATGATAGTTCTTCTGACCAATTATTGGTATAATAAGTATCATCACAATTAAATATATTTAAAGCAATTGGTTCATTCCTTAGAATGGAGTTTATTAACCATTGCGTATGCTGAACAGATGACGTTATATTAGTAGAATTGGGTGAATATAAATCGTTTGGACCACTGGTCTCATTATGAAATTTGAAATTTTTTAATTCACTATATGGCTCATTACCTGATATGAAAGAAAGAAGACATAACCCAAAAGAATAAAGATCTGTGTCATGCGTAAAGACAGATGTTTCATTCCCGTTTGTTTCAGGCTTATTAATGACCCTCTCAATAACCTCAGGAGGGCAATACTCTAGAGTAGTGTCCAAATTCAGATTTGTTGATAATGATGGATTTATTGTTTTATTATTCAATTTCAGTTTAATATCAGAAGATACGTCAATTATTGATGATGTAAAATCGCATAGGTAAAAATTGAAATTATCAAACGAAAAAACATCAGTATCATTTAATGTACCCACCATAATATTTGCTGTTTTAATATCTCCATGGATAACATGTTTTAATTTTAAAAAATTTAACGAAATTAACATTTCATTAACAAGTTTTTTAAAAATATTTTTTTTCAACTCAACGTCATCAGAATAATTTTGTTTTAAAAACTTAATAAATTGTTGTAAATTTAGATTTAATTTTGGCAATATCAATGCTGGAATAAATTCGTTTCTTCTTAATTTATTAAAATGCTGTTTATTGATGTATGTGATTCCATGAAATGGAATAATATATGTTTCTCCAAGACCATCACTGGATGCATGCAAATATGTCAAAATCAATCCTTCATTTAATAAAGTTCTAGTCTTTCTCCTTGAATGTGGGAATTTCAATACAAAATGTTTTTGTCTTTGATGGTCTTCAAGATGAGTGGTATCCATCTCACAGATGTAACAATATGAACCTTGACCTAACATTCGATTCGATTTAAATTTCATTCTAGAATCTTGTAAGAAATCTATTGACGATGAAAGCATGCATTCTTGGATATTATGATAGGTCCATTCATTTAAAAGGTTTAAAGTATCTGTTGAATTTTCAAATGGGGGATTCACTGGAGAAATATTATATGTATTCAGATCTGTCATCAAATGAGATAAAGATGAATTCGGTAGGTTATCTTCGTGAGAAGAACCCTTAGCAGAATGTATTGAATTAAATCCTGCTACAGGGAATTTTTTAAGTTCTGGGGTAACAGGAGAAAGAGGGAGTCTTTCGATATTTCTCTTCTTAACATCCAGGTTAGGCACCGGAGAAGCTGGTGGTGTGAAATCCATCCTTTGTTTCAGGTAATAATTTATAATATAATAAGATCTAAGCTCCAATATGTGTATGTATATTAATATATCCCTTAACTAAAGTGTTGCTATTTTTTGTTTTTAAAACAGATGCGAAATGTTTATCTTTTCCTTGTAAAAGTAAACTAATAAAACAATTTGGCAAAAGACAACTCCTTGAGAAATTGAAAACTAGTACTGTAATGTGTTATCTAATACACTGACTATATAGATCAGATCAAATCAATGAAGATTACTTCCTTATTTTTAAAAACGATCGACTCTTGTATTGTTTTGTTTATTTAAGGTTGTCATTACTACTACTCCCCGTTAATATCAACTTCTCATCCCAGCCATTTTTTTCTTTAAGCGTTCGAATGTCATACTGCACGGTCGAGGATGCGCGCAAGTTACGTAACTAAAGAGACTATTTACTGTAAACTCACTCGGTTTCTCTTACTGGATAGAGAGAGACAGAGAGAGAAATCAGTCATATGTGAACATGATGTTAAAGAAGGACTGGGCTGGCCATCCTATGTTCTGTTCCTGTTCTGGTGTTAAGTTAATATAAATACACATATATAAATATATTCACTGTTGACTTCTAACAGACCAAACATTTGTGAAAGTCGGTAGCGTGAATGCTTCATTAGGCTTATAATTAAGACAACTTCGATAACCTTGTTTTTTGGCAGAAGAAAAGAAGAATATTTGTTCCTATTTACGATTCGAAATATTTGTCTGTAGAAGTAATGGCCTCAAGTAATAATAACACACGTAATGAATCACAAAGGACTCGTGATATCTCAGATGATCAATTATCCAAGAATTTGGCCAAATACTCTTTAGTCCTAGAGAAATTGACCACGCAATCTCAGATCTCCAAACTTGTTAATATAATTACACAGGATCATAAGAATACGACTGAAAGTTTAAATGGGTATATCGAAGAGAGTCAATTGAAATACAATAAAGAGCTGAGAAAATTTGAATTGAATAGAGTAGATCTTACAACAACGTTGTCCGATTTTCAATCTACTTTATCTCAAATTACAAGTTCGAATAATTCTGCCAAAAGGATATATTCTGATATTAATACAACAGATCAGGAATATAAATATCTTAATAAGACTCTGACATTTCTAAATGATGTGCGAACTTTAAAAAATAATATAATTTTGATTAACTCTGCCTTGGAGGACTCTAATTACATAACAGCAGCTAAGGCCATAAATGAAATTCGTGAATTACCGCCTCACATTATAACCTCTGAATTTTCTAAGAGTGTTGTACCATCAGCTGAGTTACCTACAGAACCTCAAGAACTAATTAACGATTGGTGCGAAAAATTGACAAACATATTTAGAACTCAATTTGAAAAAGCTGTAGAAAATAAGGATATTGAACAATTAACGATTTTTTTTAAGTTATTCCCATTAATTGGTCAATCTCAATTAGGTTTAGAGATCTATAGTAAATATATTTGTGAAATTATATCTTCAGAAAATAAGAAAATCGTGGAAGGTGCAATTAAATATAATGCTGGGTTTAATACAGTTATTTTACAATTATTTAAAACTGTTTCGATGGTTATTAACGAACATTCAAAAATTATCTCCACATGTTACGGGACTCAATATTTAACAATAATCATGGAAAAAATAGAAAAAGAAACAGAATTGCAAGCCATATTGGTACTAAATTATTTTAGTGAAAAGAGGAAACCTGCTGAACTAATTAAACAATTTAATAATGAAGATGCAGAGGAGGAAAGTGAAGATGATCAAGATGATTACAATGATAATGATGATTCTGAGTACGATTCCGATTCTGATATTCAAAAGGAAAATGAGAGACAAATTATACCTCTAAACGAACTTGATAATTTGATAAATGAATATTCCCAAATATTGCAAAATTGGTCTATGTATACAAGATTGTTTTCTGTAAAATGGGTTGAATTTTCTAAAAATAAGTCATTGAATGATCCATTATCATTACCAGACCCAATAATTAACGGCAATTTTTTATCTAAACTGCATAAAGAACATCACATCGCCAATTTCCAACTTTTGCTATTCAGATTTCTAAATGATTCATTTGCTAAAATTATAACCTTGGAAGAGATGCCTTCTTTGAACGATTTTATTACACTTGAAGTCGTTAATCATAAAGACCAGTCTTCTTGGCCGATATCATCTGTATTAGAAGATATGACATTATTGATAAGAAAAAGTTTAATATATTCTTTAAATACAGGAAATATTATCATTTTTGCAAACTTTTTAGATAAGCTTGTTGTTTTTGTTCAAAATGAATTTCTAGTCAAATTCACTCAGGCTAAGTTTAAATTATTACAAGCCAAATTACCTTCCCAATCAAGCACATCTTTTATTGCATTAAGAAGATACATTCCAAAATCGGTAACAGATGGAACAGATTCAATATTAGGTTCCAGAAATGGCACACCAACTGCAGAAAGAAGAGAATATTCACCTCAGAATGCAAGTAAATTAGCACAATTAAGTAAGTTCGATTTTAGAAACGCTTTTGCCAATATCCAATCTAATTTACAGTCTGTTGTTATCAGTGAAGATAGTTCTGATAGTTCATCTATTTTAGCGTTGCATCATTTCCTAATCTACATCAACACTTTATTTTTTACAAAATTTTCCCTTAAATTATTGCTAACTACAGAAATATTGGAAAAGAATCCCAGATTGTTACAAGATAACTTTCCATTTAATGACGACGCATTTATTATTACTGAAAAGATTGAAAAATGTCAAGGGATAATGTTAACTCAAATTACAAAATTGTCTTCATGGTCCGTTAAAGTTCTGTTTGAAAAGGTCTTATCCAGTAGACTTCGTTTATTATTTGCCCATTTATTTGTAAACGACAACAAGACTGATGATTACAAACGTGGTGATGAAGGAGATTCCGATGATTCCAAATGTTATATTTCTAACATCGAAAATTTTGAAGATCTATCTAATTTGAATGAATTTATTAACAAATGGACTACTTTGATTCAACCGTTCAAGAACGTACTTCATGATGATGCATTTGACAGGCTATTAAAATCTGTCGCAGTTTATTCCAGCAAAGTTGTCGAAAAGAAGATTTGGTCCCTGCAAGTTAACGAACTTGGTGCAATTAGATTAGATAGAGAACTTTCGCTATTTATAAATACAATATGTGGTACAAACTATTCATTAAGGGAAACCTTTGTAAGGTGTAGCCAGATTGTTCTATTGCTTGGTTTCGATGATGATGACTTTGATATTCAAAGCGGCGATATCAAAGATGAAATATCAAGTTCGATGGATTGGGTTTTGAAACCGCAAGAGAGAGTAAATGCTCGCAACTTAATGGTGGACAAAAGACGCTGAAATGGACACTAATCGACCCTTACATAATCTTATATATACACATTTACATATAACTGCATTCCAACTATTACCTTGTCCATTTGTCAAATTTAGATAAATCCTCTTCTTGCCCACGGTTAGTCTTATTTTAATAGTGTACCTCATCGCTCACTATGTACGAACTCGCCCTGAATTGTAAGGCCGAGTTTTTTAACTTAGCGAGATATTGCCAAAGTAAACAAAAACTGAAAAATTGTTCCATGTGGATTGAAGCTCATCAATAAACTTTATAAATGTCACAATACCTAAAAACAAAGTATACTCAAATCTAACGTGGCCACAATAGGCTATTATTTAATAATCGATTTTAATCAACCAATCCCGTTGGTCTATAAACAGATTTGCACATCGTCTTGCTTTTTTTATTTATTAAAAAGAGCATAGCTGAGCGGTTGCAACGATAGCAACACGAAATTATCCAAGAAATAGCATTAATATACTAAATAATATCGATTTGTTGAGACCAGTATAACTTTATTACGGAATATTTGATACAAGTGTAGATCACAAATTTAATTAAAGTAACTTTTGAGTTAAAACTAAAAAAACAAATAGTTTATTTTATAGGGTTGTACATTTTTAGCTGTTAAAACACAATATAAAACGTTAGAATATATATCCACAATGCCATTTAATACGACCCATGCTGTAGCTGAAGGTCTGTCCCAACTACACAATGACATAGACGACATAGAATCAGAAACAATTTCACATAATTCTCAGGATACACCTGAGTATAAGAATGATCAAAGTGCAAATGTACAAGAGCAGTTTATGCTAATACCAGAAAAAGTAAATACAGAGAGTCCTCAGGATCCAAACATTGCTAAGGAACATTTTCAGATTGAAACACCAACCTTAGAAGATAGTATGACTGAGGAAAGTAACTATCCTACAGGATTGAGTGGTGAAATACCTTTAAAAACTGATGATGTACGTGCACATACCGAAACGACTATTCTCGAAGAGGTGTTAACGAAAGCTATTCAAGAGGAAGGGAATGAAATAGAAGGCGAAGAAGAAAAAGGAAAAGAAGAGTACAATCAAGATATACAAACGACCAACAATCCTGACTTAGAAAACGCCAATCATTCCCATGAAGCTCTGAAGGACACATCCTCACAACCAGATGAACTGAAAATAGACGATAATGAAGACCCAATAGACAATGAGGCGTTCTCGAAGCTTCTCGAATTTGATTCAAAAAATGACCACGAATTATTCAGTACAAATGATATTCCGGATGAAGCAATAGCCAAAGATAATGAAAATAAAAACGATATAATTAATACAGAAACGATTGAACAACAGGATAACACAATAAAGGATACAGATGAAAAAACAAGGGAATCCACTGTAAAGTTAGAAGATAATAAACAAAATAATGAATCATCCTTATCGCCGCATCCAACATTATCAAAGGAATTAAAACAAACCCTATCTGCATTTACAAACACACCTGAGATATCATTAAGTCCTACAAATAATGTTAAAGATAGAGTGATAGTCAAACCAGAAGATATTGCTAATGGAGAATCAAACCTTGTGCAGAAATTGCTTATGGAAAAGTCAATAACGGAACAGGATCAGCGAAAGAACTCTATAATACCAGGTATGTTCCATACAAACGATTTACATCCTCAATCCATTCAATTAGAAAGTATTTCACAACACAGCGGTGCTTTGTCACGTATAGGGAATGATCTCTCGCCAATGAATGTAGGTGATCCAAATAGCATCGGTGGGACTCATCAAGGGGTCACTGGTGTCCCCGATGAACAACCTACCATTTTTGCGTATGCCAGGTTAGACTTCCAAAATTTTACCTTTTACGTTCAAACATTACATGCTATAATAGGTAGGCGGTCCGAAAATGATACTACCCACAAAGTCGATGTTAATCTGGGACCGTCAAAGTCCATATCCAGACGTCATGCTCAAATATTTTATAATTTCGGTACTGGAAGATTTGAACTTTCAATTATTGGTAAGAACGGTGCTTTCGTAGATGATAATTTTGTGGAAAGAGGAAAGACAGTTCCGTTGATGAATAAAACAAAGATTCAAATTGGCCAGATCCCATTTCAATTTGTATTGCCAGATCAAGATAATGATGCGATAGAAGATGATAGTAAAGAAAGGGTATCAGATGGTTCTAAATTTATAAAGTCAACTAACAAAAAAGCAAAGAAAGCAACTACAAAAAAAGCAACTGTGAAGAAAGAAACAACCAAGAAACTAGGGTCTGCTAAGAAGGAGACAACATTAAAGAAAGAAACTACAAGAAAGAAAGAAACGACCTCTAAAAAAGAACCTGCAACTAAGAAGAAGACAACAACCAAACCAGCAGTAAAGAAAGAAAGGAAAACGGCGAAAGTACCGAAGAAAGTTTACACACTCGAAGAGATCCCAGAAGAATATCGAACCAAACCTGCATTTTCTTATTCTGCAATGCTTACCACATGCATACGCAAGAATTCTACTGAAAAAGGTATGTCACTTTCAGAAATATATGCTGGTATCAGAGAATTGTATCCATTTTATAAATATTGTCCTGATGGTTGGCAAAGCTCAGTAAGGCATAACCTTTCACTTAATAAATCTTTTAGGAAAGTTTCTAAAGAAGGGAAGGGTTGGTTATGGGGATTGGATGAGGCTTATATAGCTGAAAGAGAACAACAAAAACGGAAACAGGCTGAAGCTGCAAAGGCCAAGGCTGAAGCAGCCCAAGCTCGCCAAGAACAGCAACAACAACAAAAAGCAAAGAAAGCAACAACTGCTAAGACTACTTCTGCGAAGAAACAAAGCATATCTCAGACGTTAGCTGCTAACAGAGCCACTACTAATAATGTAAATAGATTGACTGATCACCAAAGGACAATGAAATACTTACAGGGACAACTGATGATTCTGACCAAGGATAGAAAAGGGCTATCAAAACAAGTTATTGCAAATATCCTGACTCAAGCGTTAGCAATGACCATTAATCAGGTAACACAAGCAGCAAAGAACAAAGGAATATCAGGAAATCCACTTACTGCATTAATGGATAAAAATCCTAAACATTTGAACCTTATTTTAGCAGCTGCCGTTAATGCAGCAACAGCAAAAATTACCAATGGTAAAATAAAGAGTCTTGTTAGTATGACACCCCCATCTGTTGAAAAATCCAAAATTACAACACAACAGCCAAATATTCAAAGACCAAATACTGTTGAAACAAATTCTTCTTCTCCAAATATAAAGACTGAAAAGCAAGTACAATCATCACCTCATAAGGATACAACAAAAATTGAACCCGAATCTGAAAGTGTAGATTCGTCATTTGATCCAACATCTTTATCAAGATTTTTCCAACCGAAACAACAGGTACGAGTTCCTCCTGTAAGTAATACAAATCCTACAACGAGTATAACGAGTATAACGCCTCAAAAACGTCCATTAGAAGATAATAGTGACGAAAGTAGCGATGAGAGTACATCAAGCGGTGAAAGTGATAGTGAGAGCGATGAAGAAGACGATGAAGACGATGAAGACGATGAAGACGATGAAGAAGAGGAAGGAGCTGATGGTAACGACGATGAGGAGGATGAAGATGAAGAGGACGAAGATGAAGAGGACGAGGACAACGATGAAGAAGAAGAAGAAGATGGCGAGGATACCGGGGATAATGAAGAAGATGATAACGCAAATGAGAATGAAGGGAAGAATGATGAAGGTAACAACCAGGAACAAGAGCAAATGGACAAGGTAGTAGAAGATAATGAAGATGACAATAAAAATAATCTGTCAAGTCCGTCGTCATCGGATGAACACAACGGAAATGAAGTAGTTGATAGCTTGCAAAAGGATGATAATTATAATGCTGTCACCACTCCACAAATGACCTACTCATCAATAGAAAACGATACTCACAACACTAAAGATGGTGACGGAGATATTGAGATGAAAGATGTTAATGAGGATGTTGCTTAATCTACTGAAGAGGCAAAATCTGCAATTGTTAGCGAAAATTCTTCTACCTAGGAGAGATTAATTGTTAATTCTTCATACTAATTTTTTTATCTATCGATACTAATGTATCGGAATAATGTTTGAAGGAAGTTTTTTTTTATAAATACAATAGCTTCCTCCTTCATGTTGGGCAAGTTATATACATAAATGTATAAAACTAAGGTATATCAATCAATTAACAACTGTATTATTTAAGTATATACTGGCAATTATGTCAAAACGACTGTATGCTTTTTTTTTCCTTTGTGGTCGATTTTGAGACTTATCGTAAAATAAAATTTCGTTATAGTAATATGGGAATTTTAAAAACTTTTTGCTAATTAATAATATGTCTAATGAATCTATATGTATATAGAAAGGAATAGAATTATCCTACAACGTTATTGAAGGAACCTTCTTTTTCTTTAATCTCCCAGAATGTAGCCCCTACGTCATGATTACCATGGTAAACCCAACCATTCTCTGTAACATGGTACAAGTTGATAGAACCACCAGAGTATGCATCTCTGTGAGCGGCTGCTAAAATCGATCTTTTCCCTAGGTATAATGCTTCTTCAACGGTTAAATCCCATTTATAATTAGAATCCAAGACACCATAGGCAAACGTCTGACCAGACCCAACACAAAATAGATCACCATTCAGTCTTGTACCATCTGAATCCACGTAATAAATGGTAGGACCTTCTTTCTTTGTATACCCGCAAATCATTGTACCCATCGAAAGACCTGCACCTTTATATTGATATACCAAATTACTTAAGATCTTGGATGCAGCTGCAACTGATATTCTTTCTTTCTCCTTTAATTCACTTAATCTACATTGAGTACCTAGCCACGTTTCCCAATATTGACAATCGGCGGCACCACCAGCCATTGTACCTAATAAGAAGGGATTAATTTCGATAACTTTTTTCACTGTTTGTGATGCAACCCAATTACCTGCAGTAGCACGAGAATCTACTGCAACAATAATACCTCCTTGAAATCTAAATGCTAATGTAGTTGTACCATGGGCAATCTTAATCTTACAATCTGGATTCTGGGAATCATCTGTATGGGCTCTTAAAAATTGTTGAGGGGATGAAATAGGTGGCATCATAATATTTGGTGCCATACGTTGAAATTGAGAGTTACCGGAAATGAAATCTTGTTCTAAGTTCTCTTCATTATCGTATTGCAATTCTCTCACTAATGCACTTTTTGGAGTAAATCTACTGGCGATAGCATCCATCTTTATATTTTTTTATTTTCTTATTATTATTATTATTCTTGTTGCTCTTAGTTTTAGTCAATATATATCTTACGGAAAACAAGCAATTCACACTTTCTGAATGATATAATGCTTCAATTGATTAAATGTAGAAACTAATAATGTATATTACCACTTAAAATTATGATTGTATCAAAAATAAATATATTGTATACTTCTTTTATATCTTTTAATAATATTATTTGCCACCCTTTGACTTTGCCATCCTTTTATTTTACTGGATTTGGCCTTTAAATTGCGTAAAGAAGAAAAACGGGAAAAAAAACAGGATTGGAGGGTAACACTTTATTTCTCAAAATATGGTTGGACTGTCTTTTCCATAAAACCCATCCATCTACAAAAATATATAAAATGTCTGGGTGTAATATTTTTCAACAAAAAATAATTGTTTTGAAAATTTCCCGATTTGGACACACTTTTTTATTTTATATATATTTTCATTTTAATTGAGGAACGCATTGAGAAATTAATTTTGTTCGACTGCTAAAGTAACAATTTCAGTGATGATATCATATGCAACGAGGTGCCGGATGACAGTGCATTTTACTTGGTTCCCCTCTGATATCATCGATTTCTTTATTACAGAATTTTTTGTTGGAATACTGAAAGTAACTCAACTAATGTACGGTGCAGTTAACAAATTAATCTTTGTTAATCTTGTTTAAATAAAATTAAAGTATATATTCATATATAAACTATCATTTAAGCATATGTATCATATTACTCCTTTCTTTGTCTTGTACTTGAAACTAAACATACCAAGAACTTACACATACATTAATATAACCGAAGATGTCTGCTAAAGCCCAAAACCCAATGCGTGAGCTAAAGATCGAGAAGCTAGTCTTGAACATTTCTGTTGGTGAATCTGGTGACAGATTGACCAGAGCCTCCAAGGTTCTAGAACAACTTTCTGGTCAAACCCCAGTCCAATCTAAGGCTAGATACACTGTCAGAACTTTCGGTATCAGAAGAAACGAAAAGATTGCTGTTCACGTCACTGTCAGAGGTCCAAAGGCTGAAGAAATTCTAGAAAGAGGTCTAAAGGTTAAGGAATACCAATTGAGACTAAGAAACTTCTCTGCTACTGGTAACTTTGGTTTCGGTATCGACGAACACATCGATCTAGGTATCAAGTACGATCCATCCATTGGTATTTTCGGTATGGATTTCTACATTGTCATGGGTAGACCAGGTGCTAGAGTCACTAGAAGAAAGAGATGTCAATCTACCATCGGTAACTCTCACAAGACCTCCAAGGAAGACACCATCGCTTGGTTCAAGCAAAGATACGATGCTGATGTCCTTGACAAATAAGCTTAATTTTAAATTTTTTAAAAGAATCAATTCAGTTATATAAATCTCATTTATATCTATATATCCTTTTTTCTATTTTAATTAACTTAACTCATTTCATCTAATCTCCTCGAAATTCAAACTGAATTGTATAGCGCTATTAACGAAAATAGTATAACTATTATTATTTGAATACTCCGTTGTTGACGTTTACTATCAAATACCTAACGGCGGAATAATAATACTTTTAATTATAATTGATATATATATATATATATATATATATAAATACAGACAATTACTAACTATTTAGGAAATTGATCCTCTATTATATCTAATATCCTTTCATTAATGTCATAATTTAATTTGTCATATGATGCAACTTGGTTTATTTGGGCTTTTTCTCTATATTTATCTAAATCCTCCAATTGTTTCTTTTGTTGTGAGACAAGATTATCGATGATCTGTGTACTTGTTCTCATAAAATCGTTATTAATGGCCCATTGATTTACTGATGTTTGCGGTATTAAATCTCTTAATGTAATAATCTGATGTGCAAGGTACGAATCTATGACAGCTAATTTATTTTTTATAGATGTTTCATTGTCTTCGGTAGAAATATCTTCTAAAGAGTATCTAGAAGGGTCAACATGAGGATGTTTTGAATTAAATTCTTGTAAAAAATTTTCATCATTAAGATAGATACTCTCAAGAGAACGTTTTTGTCCTTTTGGTTTATCTCCTGCAGTATGTTTCTGTATATATTCTTGAAATATAGAGTCAGGTATTACATGATTTGCTATCTTACCCATTTTGACAGATTTCTGAGCATAAGGATGCAAATGTGTTATATCTTGTTTCTGCATTGCTTCCCGTATGAGCCTTTCAGCTTCGTTCTTATACTCATCGCTTGGTATCTTATAATCAATAAACGGTAAATAATCCATATTATTCTTATTGTGGTATCCTTTCACTCTCTTTTTTAAATATGTGAGTTTTACCACTATAGTAGTATGTCCTCTTTATAATGTTATAACTATTCAACTGTGGTTTGCTACCTACTTGTTTCTCTTTCTCACGATATATACATTATTATCATTACCTTTTATTAGCCTTCTCTGTTCCTCCGCGTAAATTTAAAAACTAATTTATTCTATGATAAACATCATAGAATAATCAAATCAAAATGCAATACACACATACATACATATGTATAAAAAGGAAAATGGAATAAGAATATGTCTGTTAATATGTTCTCTGTTATTTACATGTAAATATATTATTAAATCTAGTAAATCTTCCTGTGGATCTATTTTCTAACACAGAAGATGAGGGTAAGAAATGCGGGATCTATATTTTATGCTGTTTCGCAGCATGGATTGGAGACCAAATACCTCTCACACTACTATTTAAAGTTCTTACATTATCGTTCTTGGTCCATCTACGTAATTGATCCCCACTAGAATCCCTCAATAACTTCAGTTTAGCCTCAATACCTTCACTACTTAAGTTTCGCACACATATGACTTTCTCACGACCATTTGTGTATTCAGCTCTCAATATAGGATGCCCAGGTTTTCTCAATACATCAAATTGCATGTATGGGTTCCCTATAGCAAACTTATCCAGTCTCTCAGAGGTTAAAAACCGTCTCATACCATCTGAAGATCCACCCCAGTTACAATACTGTAATGTAACTTTCTTACAAGGGAAAACAAATGCCCCGACACCATTACGGGCAATAGACACCCGTTGAATCACTTTAACGACCATTTTAATGTTCTTGTACTTGTTTCAATATATAAATAATCCCTAATGAATCTTATCTAATAGCTAGAGAGTACCTTCTCTAACTTTTGTCACGTCGACCAGCTTTACTCTCTTTTTTAATATAACTAGTTTTGGTTTGTCTTTTATCTAAATTTTCCCTTTCCCTCTCTGTTTCGCTCTTTGAGAACAAATTCAAATTACGAATAATGAAAATAAGGAACCCGAGGGAACTTAAAAGTCTCTTATTAGAGATAGATATATCTCTCCCCTTTTAAAAGGATTTTTTTACTTATGCTATCTTGTGAAAACCATCTATTAATAAACCCTTTTAAATCTTTATGGAATATATATTTCAGATATTAAAGAAGTATTGTTAATATAAACCTCATTTTTTCTAAAACAACAACTACAACAACAACATACCATTACATATATTCGCAATGCCTTTAGTGAAAGCTGCATCTCATCTATTATTATATTCTTTTGCATTTGGTGGCTCTGCTTTTTATTCATATGTAGCATCTCCAATCGCATTCAAAGTGTTAGCTAGAGATCAATTTTCTATCTTACAGAGTAAAGTGTTTCCTAGTTTTTTTGCAATGCAAGGGTTTTCGCCAATGTTGCTTGCTTTGACTGCCCCTATGCCATTAACTATGGCACCTGCATTAGCATTATCTGCAGCATCTGCTAGTGGTTTACTTAATTTGTTTTGGTTATTACCATGGAATAGAAAAGTTAAAGAACAAAGATTAGAACTTAAAACTAAATATAAGGATGACCCAGAGAAATTAGAAGAATTAGATAAAGCGTTAAGAACAGAATTTGGGAAATCTCATGGTATAAGTTTATTATTTAACGTCTCTCATGTGATTAGTTTAATAGTTTATGGTGTCTATCTTTCTAAGGGACTATTACATTTTATACCCAAATGAGAGAAAGCTGAATATTAATTTTATTAACCTGTAAATAATAACATTCATAATGAATTTGATTTTTTTATTCTATTTATTTACTTATATATCAAAAGTTTATCCTAGCTAAAAGAATGGAAAAGAATGATTCTAAATAGTAAAATAATTATAGAAGTTATTTGTTATTATCATTTGTTTATATGTATATGTATATTTACACGATTTTGGAGTTAAAACATGATAATAATAATAAAAGAGTAACAAAGGTAATGAAGAAAAATAAATAAATGCATGATTTAAAACTTAATATTCAATAATAATAAAAAAATTAAACAAATAATAACGCAGGAGAAGTAAAATATGCAATTGTGATATCACATACTATTACTCTTTGATCCTTCAACTGTTATTTGTATCATTATTACCAGTTTCAGTTAGTGGCACCTTCTTCACCTTCCTCTTCTTCTGCATCCGCAGCAATCTCTTGTGCAAATTCTTCTATAATTCTGTCAGCTAATTCAGCAGTTTCTTCTGTAGCATCATTGATTATTTCAATTTCCGCATCCATATTTTCTTCAGCAACTGGTGCGTTTGCATTATCTTCAGTGTTGATAATACCTTCATCCTCATCTTCCTCTTCCTCTTCGATAATTTCAGAGATCAGAGGTTCCTCCTCATCTTCATCAATACCTAATGCATCAGCACCATCAAGGCCACCAGAGATAAAATCGGTGATGTTAGTTGGAGGCATGACAGCAATCATCAATACAATAATTTCATAAATATTTTCAGGGATAGTTCTTTGATATATACCAAGTAAATCAGTTGGTTTTGGGTATACAGCCAAAGCTTTATAAAATTTAGCAGCAGCTTCCAACTCATTACCTGGAGTCATAGACAAATGTTCACCTAATTCAACATTATTACTGAAAACATTTTGAATTTGAGTTGGATCAGTTGGAATTGGATTTTTAGCTAATTCACTCTTTAGAAACTCCCTAATATCTTGTAATTTAGTTTGTTTAGCTTCTTCTTTTTGATTTTCTTCTTCTTTCTTTTGTTTTCTTAATTTCTTCTTCAAAGACTTTCTAAAGTCTGTGTTATTTCTTCTTTGATAATCAAAGTAAAAAGCATAACCAGCCACTGATACTACAGTGGCAATACCGGTGATAGCAAGTGCACTTGAAAATACGTTGGAATTAGCCATACTTGTTGTTAGTGTTGTTAAAATGATGTTTGTGTAACTATCTATATCTATATCTATATATATATATATTGTCTTACCAAATAAATAAAAACTGTTAACTAGAGAGTGAGTATTAAATGCTTTAAAATTAGTAACTTTACTGATCTTCTACTTTTAAAAACCCGGAACTTCCCTTTAATAAGAGTGGTATCAGAATCAGGGTACTTTCTCTATTCTCAATGTTATTTTTCGTCCATTATTATTATTATTATTTCATAGTTTGTTCAGTTTTCCGTTGTCTCTTTTCTGCCCCTCCGAAACAAAAGCCGTTGCTGCCGATGTACGTTAAGAAGGACTATTTCTCTCATTGTTCTAGTTCTCACTTCAATAAAGGAAGAAGGGCACCAGTGGGTAGTCCATGGGTAGGGGAGATCCATTCCAATCACTACTACAATGGTTATAGCTGTGTTATCGTTAGTTTAATGTTGTTGTGTATGTTTCTAATAAAGCTATATATATGTATAAATGGATATATATACAGATATGGCTGCTTGTTTCTCAGGCTGTATGCAATAGGTTGAGTGATGTATCATGCGTCACCAAGAGTACGTTGCAGAATAGCTGCACTGAATTTGTCTGTAAACTTATGTATTTCACTCTCGTCTATCTCTTGCTCAAGGATCGCACGATATTTAGCCTCTAAATCGGTACCAGAAGCATCCTTCAAAAAATCTAATCCATCGGAATCTAAATCCTTGGTATCTATATCCAAATCAACTAGATCCCCATCTCCTAACCCTGCATTCATGGTGTTATCAGGCATGATATTACCATTGATCTCAGACCATTTCTTCTTCATATTTGTCTCTATGGATACTCCCCTTTGATTCCCTGACAAATTATTGGAATCCTGTTGAGTCCTTAGATCAATGATCTCTTTATAAATCTTACGAGCATTACATTTTTTGGCAATGACTTCATCGATTTGATTCTTTAATAATTCAATATCAATATCGACCCCTAAATCATTTTTAACTTCTAAGAGTAAAGCATTAAGATCCACACGTTGTTCATCAGAACCATATTTACTGGTTTGTAAAAATTTTATAATTTTACCAAACCAAAGAATAAAACCTTCAAATATTTGTTCAGTATCATTAATATAAATATCATGTAAAAATTCAAAAAATGAGTCCTGGTGCTTTGTAATCAGATTATAGATACTATCAATCACATTGAATTGAGTAGAAGCTCCTGCACTACCGTCAATAATCATATCAAGTAATTTAATTAAATCCGTCATAAACCTCTCGAAATTTCTTAATGCAACATCCATCTTTGCGACTTTGAATAAACGAACCATTGGTTCATATACTAATGTCACAATAGCTTTTAACAAAGCTAATAATTCCGAATCTTGCCATAATTGCCTCATTAATCGTTTATCATGTTCTTTAATATATAGAATGAACAACACTTTAACTCTTTGGAAATATAAAGATCCATCCTCTTTACTGGCTAGTGGACTGGGTGATTTACTATCAGTAGAGACACTAGGCGTACCATTATTGGCATTAATCTTCCATGTTGTATAGGATTCAATCACTTGAGTAACTGCACTATTAGTAATTATATTCAAATCATCACATTTCATTAGTACTATTAAGACTGCAGGCATGTTCATAGTAGAAGCTTCCCGGTGAACATCTTCCATTGTAAACATTTTCTTTCCTTCTTCTTTATCTAATATGAACGATCTAAGACATTTAATAACAGATTTGGTAGCCACAGTATCGACAGATTCCTTTATTATCAAATTTTCTTGATCTTTGACACGATTCTTATATATACGCAAATCATCAGTTAAAATAGTCGAAAACATTGTCTGTAATAAAGATTGACCTCCACCAAGTAATTGAGGTGGTTGGGCCATAAATAAATCAATAAAACCTTTCATCATTGCCATCGGGTTAGTAAATCTTACGATCTGTTCCATCATGGTGTAAGGCATCAACTTATGCAAACGCCTTATTTGAGTGTAAAACCCATAACTATTATCATGTCCAATAAAAGTTTGGAAAATTAGAGAGGCAAAATATATTTTAAACCATTCAATAAAATCCTGGAATATGGGAGATAGTTCATTAATGCTCGTCTTTTCTTTTATTTCATGTGCTAATCCAATCAAGTAATTATCATCCTTTAATAAGTTCGTTTTAAAATTCTTCATTGAGTCCTGAAGGACAAGAGATCGCTCAAGAGCCAATTTTTGAAAATTTAATTGAGTCTCTAAATTCGAAATATCAATATTTTCTCTCCTCTTGATATCTATTCTAATTTCAGAATTTTGAAGATCATTTATTGTAGGTATCTTATCTGAGTTGAAAAATTTAATTAATGTAGATGAAAGTGCAACCTCTTCATCATCACATAAAGTTCTAAGATACTGTCTCAAAGAGGTACGTAATTTATCATCCATTAATTCATTGTACCCAAACTCTTCTTCTCTAATGTCTTCATCTTCATCTTCAACAATATTGTCTTCCTTGCCTTGATCTATGATATTATTCTCTTCTGCAAATGATTCATCTATAGACTGTGTTATTTGGAAAGAAGATTCACTTTTGGAGCTTGATATAGTACTTTTCTTAGAATTGATACTAGATGTACTTCTTACTTTATGCAGTTGAGATCTTTTCTTAATTTTATGAGGAATATGTGGTAATTTTTTACCAGGAAATTGGAGTACTAAATCTGCAGCCAATTTCTTGAAACTACTATATGACTTAACCACAAACACTTCCTCCAAAGAGTCAGGCATTCTTATTTTAAGTATAAAATGTTTCTTACCTGCTTTCTTCTTGGATGCTGTCAAGTCCCCAACAGATACTGAAGACGATACTGGTGCTGCAGTCATATAGTTTGTACTCCCACTAAGGGAAAGCTTAGAGAATAATGATGAAGTTGATGATTGTACAGCAAACGTATCCTTCATCCAACGAGATGTAGATTTTAATGGATTCACGGAATATAGCGAACTTGTCGAACTTGATGGAGGTGTAGATATATTTATCAAGGGTGAAATTTTCTGTAAAGTTGATTCATGTATGATTGCTATCACATTAATATCCCAATTATTGATGTAAACAGGTTCATTGGTAATTAGATTTTGTATACTTTCCCTTGTCGGTATTGAAAATTCTTCAATCTTGGATCTTTTCCTACTATCTTTATTTAAACTGAACTTCTTATCCACTTCATAATATGTTTTTTCATTTTTAGTAGCAACCCCAGAATTAAATAATAACAAAATCAATTTTGTAAATTTTTGACCTAATTTCTTCCTTTTAGTATCTTGCTCAAGATCAAAACTATCACTAAAACCAAGATCTGTAAAATGTTCAAAAAATACTTGAACTTTTGTTTGCCAAAATGCCTCATCAATAGATACATTTTTGGCAAATAAAGGAAAAGTCATAACAAATTCTCTTAACAAACAACTTAACATCGGGAAATCAGTCACTGTAGAAATATCTAAATTTCCCAATTCATCATTTTTAGGAGTTTTAGCAGCCTTAGATCCATTTTTAGTAAAATCTTTAGGATCTGTGGTAGAAAATGGATACCCAAAAGTTCTTAGCGCCTCTTTTTCATTCAATTGATTAAATTCATATTCAAGTTGAAACTTCAATATTTCTCGTTTCAAATAATGCTCTTGTTTTGGATTTAATGAATAAATACCTGTCTCTTTCTCTGTATCTGTAGACATTTCTTTTTTCTGATTTAGTTTCTGAAGTCAAATACACTCTAATCACTTGATCTCTCTTTCTCAATTACTCAATCAGATGATAACAATAAAAAAGTTAACTCAACCTCAGCCCTTAAATGAATCAGATCATACAGATTTTAGTGAAAAGATCCCTATAACTTTTTTTTGCAAACAATTTGTCCCCTGTCTGTCTATATAAATAACATTTTTATTCCATCTCTTCCAGTTACTTATTGTTCTTTATTCTTTGTACGCGCGCTCGCTTCATAAAATCGAGGAAAGGATATGCTATTAATAATAATAGTAACACTTGATTGAGTAATAATCAAATTCTGTCACACTCTCTCCTATTCAATTATTTACTGAAATAAGGGTTTTCCCCTCAAAATATTCAGAGTTGATCAAGGAATCTTTAAAAGGTAAAGGGATATCATCTCACTTAGAGCAGTAAACACAAGTCTGGAAAAGTAAAAAGGTGACAAGTAGTATCGATTTGTACAGCGGTATTTCCCTTTTTTTTAATCAGTCCAGTGTTCTCATAATCATTTTAATCGTTGAAGCTAATACATAAGTATATGTATTACCTTTTTCTCTTTTGCATCATAACATCAGACAGAGTCCATAAGACAATTTTATTTTTTTAATAATAATCCTAATAGTGTAATCACTAGTATTCTCCCTACGATCGAATTTTTTTTTTATTTCTTTAACTCATTTGCCTGAAGTCATCACTCTGAATCATCCCAGTACAACACTCCAACCTGCAAGATTTGTCGAAAATGAGCCAGTCGATAACGTCACGTATCAAATCAAGGCTTTTCCAAGGTAATAATGATAATGATACTTATACCAACAATACTGATACAGATGGAGAAGGATCCAATACCAATAATTCAAATAAACAAACGAATAGGATAGGGTCACTTCCGACCATGGATTTTACAACACACATAAATGAAGGTTCTGAACTGAACCCAATTTCAGAAGCGAGTTCCTCTCTACCTGAGACTCCAAAGAACACCAACAAGGATACAACTCCAATAGAAGAAGATAATAAAGAAAATGAAATCACAGGTAGTATAGCACCGAATCCCAATATCAACTCTAATAGTAGGATAAGAAGATTAAAGAATAGAGTATTTGACATGAACTTTAGACCAAGTAGAAGTGCCTCAAAGGAAATTACCCCGAACACATTTGAACAACCCAAAAACACAAGTGACATACAAAATTTAGGAGATGGGGATATAATCCCAATGGAATTATCAATAACTAAGAACACCACAAGGACAACAAGAAATTCATTCAATGGAAGTCCCATCAGACGAAGTTTGGAAAAGTTTCCAATAAAGGATGATGAATTTCACAACTACAATGAAATGTATCGTACATTTTCTGAATCATCTGCATACTCATCTCAAAATACAAAATCAAAACCAGGTAGAAACCATTCAAGACATCCATCCACCACTCTCCCCGTGAAAACAACATCAGAAAACAGAGGATCAAATTCTCCACCTTTTAGGTTATACAATGTAACAGCATTACGCCATTTAAGATCTAACGATGACAATATCGAATTACCCAAGTACCCCGGAGAGGAAGAACATAAGATATTAACACCTCCAAACCTATCTGCATCTATAACTAGGAGGCGTAGTAAGACCGTTGACGTATATGACACATTGAAGAAAAATAGAACACCTTCAGCCAGACCAACAAGAATACCTGGTACAGCGAAAGTGAGTCGTTCCAATTCCTTCAAGTTAAATGAATCGCGAGATAAAAATGAGAATAGCGAGCTCTTTACTTCAACTAAGCCATACCCTCCAACATCTCCAGAAAGATTGGGCACCTTTGGTGGACCACTAACAAGGAGAAGTACAGATACTACGAATTCGAAACCATACTCCAGTCATAATGCACCAAGTCTTCAGAGCAATACTAATTCTACATTTTCAATATCCAGGCGAAGTAATTCCATAGTAAATGCTCTAAGTAGTTTTGTGAATTTAAGATCTGGAAGTAGTTCTTCAAATAAACCACCTCATTTCCAAAATTATAATTATCAACCAGAAAGTACAGCACCTGTTAAATTATCAGATTTACCTATACCTCCAGCGTATAAAGAAAATGAGCCATATGAAAGTTATCTGAAAAGATTATCAGGTTATGGAAAATTCGTTTCTGTAATTCTAACAGAAAAGCCTGACGACTACAAACTTGGTTGTTTAAAATTTTTCTTAATTGAATATTTTGATTTTGCGATGGATCCCTTAGATATTGCACTTCGAAAACTGTTAATATTTTTGGAACTTCCGAAGGAAGCTCAACAAATCGACAGACTTCTTACAGAATTCGCTAAAGTATACTATGAAAAGCAAAAATCATACTATGGAACTAATTGCCCTTGGACGAATCATAACCAAGTATACTTTGTAATATTTTCTTTACTAGTGCTTCACACAGATTATTTCAATGCGAATAATAAACAGAAAATGACTAGACAGGAATTTATTACCCTTGTTCACGAAGATACATACTCCGAAGGGGACAAAGTACCCCTAGAAATATTAGCATATTATTACGACAATATCATTGGGAAAGAATCGCCAAAGTTTGATTTTTCTACATATTATTCCATGCTAAGTCCTTCAACTCCAAGTTCAATAGAGTTTACCTATTCTGAAAATAACTCTTCCGAGGGAACTTCCAGGACATCACTTTTACCATACAATGCTAGTAACGCGTTAAGCCAACCAAACACAGAATCTGCGATCGACTCAATTGAAGATGGTGTGATCCATAAAGAAAATGATAAAACCATGACCATATTGGATGAAAATGATGGAATAATATATTCTCCAAAAGCAATAATAGAGCAAAATAAATTATTCAACAGCAGAAGAACTAGTTATAATTCTAATAATACAACAGGAGATATCGATGATTCAGCAATTAATGCACTGACACAAGATTACACGCCACCATTATCTTTTAAAGGTCGCCCCTCTTCTAATTCCATTTCATCGTATTTTTCGAACACAAACATGACGCCTACACCAATACCGTCTTCAAATACTTTTACTACATTGACACCGGGTGGCGCCGCTGGGAATCCATTCTTATCTGCATATAAATCTAGCGGTACGTCGTCTGCTGAAATTAAGGATGATATTGATATATATTATCACATTTTCAATGATAATCTTTTCGAAATATCAATGACGTTACAAGTTGTGAAATTAATGCCTCATGATTTTAGTACTTACAATGTTACGCCTCAGCATAATGAGGAGAATAAATACAAGAAGTACTATGCTATATTGAAGGAATTCAAAGGGGCATACTTGAGGATTCCGAAGAACCATCTCAACAAATTAAATATTCCAAATTATGAAATCATCAATCCTAAAGAAACATCCAACAATCAATTATTAAGGTCCAAAACAAAATTTTATTACTTAAAAATTATCAGAATGGGTGAAATCGAAGAGTTATCAAGTAATAATAGTTGGAGATCAAAGACTGTGCTTTTAACGAATTGCGGTATTCTAATATACGATTCTAACAAATCAAGTCATCATCATACATTAATACCTAGTGGCTCTATCTTTTCTGATTCCTCTGAATTATTTACAACTGAAGTTAATAGAAATGATAAAACTGGTGAAAGTTATTACACCGTTAATTTCAGAAGCGGTTTTGTGATGTTATTTAATGATGAATTATATGCTGAAACAACTAAAGACGAATCTAGTTATCAAAATAATGATAATATCGATAATAATGAAGAATCAAAAGAAAAGGATTATCCATTCATATTATGGGGGACACACGGAAAGTCTATATGGAGATGCAAAAACGACTTCGAAAGATCAAATTGGATCGATTCAATTAATCTTATTGGATGTTTTCACGGCACTTCTAACAACTATCGATGTTTAAATGATACAATTGTTTGCAAAGAAACAGAAACCATTGGTCATAGATATTATGATTTGCATATTAAAAACCAAAAAATTATAGAAAAGTTTAATTTGATTGAAAGAGAGCTCATTCTTTTCAAACAAAGTATTCCTATCAGTTCAAAGACACGTAACGACATGATTAATAATACCTTGAATCTTTCCAAAAAGGTAAAAATGCTTATTCGTGAATACAGAAGGAATGATTGTTACAACTTTATTGTCGATACACTTAATCTTGTCAAAGAGGTATATCCCACAGACGAATCTGAAAGTGTTATCCAAACAAGCGCCATGTCAGAGGACAGAATGTTTTCATTTAATGAGGATAGCCTCCATACATGTTTTACGGAAAATAGTGATGAAAATGGAGATCATTTTAATGAACCATTAGATGGAAGCTCATTACATTGAACTCGATAACAATTTACTTGGTGATATATTCCCTTCTATTTGGATGGGTTTATTTAGCATCTATCGAAACATTAATATATAGTTACTTATATATACATTACATATACATATTTGCATATTACATTTAATGAAAAAGATACATACACGATATATCTCACATAATATTTTTCATTATTCTATAGCCTTCCGATCGAAATGTCTATCCAATTTATTACTGCCAATATTCAAAATCTTGGGACAACCATCTTTATTCTTCTCTAATTTACAGCATTCCCAACAATAGAAAGCTTCTGCTACACCTTTCCCCGTATTACATATTACACAGGATGTTCCTTGTTTACCAAATGAACACGAATCACATATTCTTACTTTGTACTTTGGATTCACCTGAGAATCACAAATGGGACATTTCCCATCACATTTCTCACATAATAGACCTATGTGGGTACCTGGCTGCTTCATGCACATAACCAAGTCAAATTGATGTCGAGACATATTAAAATAGTATTAGGTATTAGTACAGATGGATATAAAATATAAACAGAAGTCTCGTCTTTGTTATTATTGTGTTTCGTACTACTACTAATGCTTACCTTCTGCCTTGTTACGTATGTCTTGCTCTTATATATATTTTATTCTTAGGTCATCGGAGTAATCTTAACTAAATTTTTCGGTGTGTGCGTGTGTATGTGTGTGGCAGTATAATTATTAATGTTAATAAGCGGTGATAGTGTGGGAAGAAGGTTGATCTCTCACGTTTATTAAAGATATATGGGTAATGTGAACCGTGGAAACATACTCAGGAGACTAAGACTGATATAATACAGTGATATATGATTTAAGATCATAAAAGGTCAATTTACGTCATATAATATAAACAAAAGTAAATAAATATTAAGAATGGAGTGTTCTATTTGTATTGAGCCTATTCTAATCAAAACAATACATGAGGAATCATATTCTGAAATAGTTTATGATACAATAGGGGAACTATTGCCATGTCACCATAAGTTTCATAGCGATTGCATAAGGAAATGGCATACTTTTGCAACAGATTTAAATTGCCCGATCTGTAGAACAACGTCATTATCGATGTCCCTAATTTATAATTATAAGTTATGGTATGAGAAGAGAGTGCATATTGATTTAAATAAAGGGTTTCTGGTTGAAAGTGTACTTGAATATGATAGTTTGATGTCTAATAATAATTTAGAAATAGAAGAAACTTACAGCTCGGAAATTGATCATGGATTAACGACTACTCAGCAAGATAATGATGAAACTAATAATAGTGATTTATCCACATTATTTCAAACAATATTAAACATCGAGGAAATGAATGATGATGACTCAGAGAAGGATATAGAGGCAGAACAAGAAGTGTTGGATTCAATGAGAAAAGAATATAATACTTTGCTATGTAGGATATGTGGAGATGATGAAGAAACAGATGCCGATACGAGGTGTCCCGATTGTAATGCAAGATATCATGAGGGATGTCTTCATGTAACAGCCAGTGAGATTGGCGAAAGTGATACTTGGCAACAATGTATCGAATGTAGAGCTCAAACGGAACACATGCGTGATAATCGGAGAACGAATATACGTGAACCACCAATGTTGTCATTGCCATCTATTCAAAATGACAACATTACTGAATCCACTAGAGAGGATGAGCTGGAGAGAATACGAGAAACAAAGAGAAAGATACAGAATCATGTAAGAAGTGCCTTGAAATTGTACTATTGTCGGTCAAGTCCGATACGACTAACTAAAGAGCAATTCACCAACATCAATCAGACCGTTTCGCGAACATTATATTTGATATCTGATAATAAATATCAGGAAAAGATGAACTATGACCACCATGCTAAAGAAGGAGTTGTAAAGGAATTACAAAAGTTGGGATACATTGAGGTATAAATGTGGCTCGATGTTGCATATAGATGAGAGAAGCCCTAATTAAATATGATCAGTCACTGTGGACGACGTATGTTGGGTCATCGCCTCCAGTGGCGACAGAAAAAGTTTTTCATATAAAAAGCGACAAGAAAAATTTATTTGAATAAAACTTTTTCAATTGCCACTTGTGTGTTGTTATTTAAGTTTGGTCTTTTATAAATACGGTTCTTTAATGTATTAATTCAGGAAATATTTAGCTTAATGTAAGTACCCATTTAGGGATATGAAAAAGATGAGTTAAATATTTAATAGCATGCGCTTAAATTGAATGGTGTTACCAGATGGTAACCCAAGATAAGCAATGATAATATATTTATTAATCTTATATTATTGTTTATTTTTTTGTGATGTCTCAGTGATTAAACATTTTCCAATATACCAATTGTTCCGACTGAATAGTAGGATTTTACTGCATGTCGACAACCTTTTTTCGTTAAGTTTCAGCCTTGTATGAGAGCTCATATTAAACAATTAATAAAATTAATACTAATTTATTATCACTTATCTTTTTCAATTTCCAAAAGAAAATGTTCAAATATTTCAATATTATTATGATGATTATTTATCGACCGGGCGGACATATTTAGTATCTCAGAGTATGCAGTCTGGCAACTTGCTGTTCTTTTGTGTACAAATTTTTAAAGGAACAGTAGCTGGACATTATTGTGTGCACTGGGAGAATTGATGATTGGTCTCAAGATAGCTGATTTATTGAAATCTTTGACTATTTTTTTTGTCTTCTGTATCATCAGGAGATGATACTGGTTTCTAATTATGTTTAATGTCTATTTGTTAACGTGTTTGGATCTAACTGTTTATTTATGATGATTTTTTTATATTCACACTGTACTAATACCATATTTTGGTATCATGACTACATCATACAAAAAATACTGATTTAATGACTCTGATATATATATATTCAGTTAGAACCAAATATTTTATAAAGGTAAAAAACACTTAATTTATAGTATCTTGTATATATATATACATCTATTTATGATGCGATGTCTTGATTAGAAGGATGGCGTTATTTCAACTTGTTTGGATTCTCGTTTATGCTTATTATTTATTAAATTGTTAAAGTAATTTAAGCGCTTCGCCTTTTTTTTTGACAACTTTATATTTCAAAGAGAATTGATTTAATTCTTACAGCACCAGACCATTGTACTATCATTACTTACAACTCCTCTTAATTGTCAACTTATAGAGTCAATAAGCTCGAATATAACATTGCTGTTTTATTCAGTAAAATGAATGGAATAAAGATATTTATTTTTGCATATTTTCTAGGTGGTATTACTTTCATTCCCTTAGTGATAATCGCATTCTTGTATTTCAACAAAAAGAATGAGCTTATAGATGACGACAACAGTAAAGATTTAGTTTCAAGTTTGATTGTTCCTGATATTGATCCTGCATTGAAAGCAGGGAAATATGAGGAGAAGATTGGCGTGGATGTGAAATACAGTGGTTGGATTAGTATCACAAATCAATATTATTACCACTTCACAGAACTAAAAGAATTGGGGTTAAATGAGGATGAAACAGTTTTACAAAGATCTCAATTGAAGAAAAGACAAAAATTTTACGCTATACTCAGAGAAGGAAACCTTTTCCTATATAAGGATGATGACCCAAGTAGGAAAAATCTTCTCCATGCATTTTCTTTGAAAGATATGTTTGTTACCATTTGGCCACGTTGTAATACAGACAATGAACCATTATCTGATGCTAGCCTGTATACAAAGAGAACTTGTCTAGCATTATTTAGAAAAGGTTCGGTGACATTGGATGAGGATAAGAAGACGTTATTATTTGCCAACAACAACATTGTGGAACCCGACGAAACCAATCAGGATACTGTGATTTTAAAGACTTCCAAAGCAAATCAATTTTATTTATATTTTGAAAATAATATGGATAAAGAAGATTGGTATTTTCAATTAATTAACGCATCTAAAAACATATCACCATCTGAGAATAATTCACCTTTTAATCCCAATATTATGGCTGATACAGCATATCTAAGTACTGCCGATGCGTTGTATTTGATCCAAACTATAAACTCTACACAGGGACAATTAACCACAAAATGGCTAAATGCATTATTAGGGAGACTATTCTTGTCACTACAAGAGACAGACACTTTGAATCAAGCGCTGCTAGAGAGGATAGATAAAAAATTAACCAAAATCAATAAACCAGGGTTTTTAAACGATTTTGTAATTGAAAAGGTAGACGTTGGTAACAGTGTCCCATTTATAACAAATCCGCGTTTATCGGAAATGTCACCAGAAGGCTCAATGAAATTGTTAGCAGATGTATCATATAAGGGTTCTCTAGAAGTTATCATCTCTACTAAAGTTAACATCAATTTAGGATCTCATTTTAAACCTAGAGAAGTCTCTCTGCAGTTATCTATAAAGGTTAAAGAAGTGACTGGTCCCCTTTTAGTGTTATTCAAACCACCTCCTTCAAATAGAATATGGTATGCTTTCGAAAGTGAACCTGTAATGGAATTAGATGTAGAACCAATTGTAAGTTCGAGTAAATTGTCGTACAATGTAATTACTAACGCAATTAAAGGAAAATTTGCTGAAGCCATCAAAGAATCATTAGTAGTGCCATATTACGATGATATTTTTTTTTATTCTACTACCGATGAGATATATAGAGGTGGTGTTTGGTCAAAAAATACGAAGCCTTCAGCATCTTCATTAAATCTAGATTTAGATACGATTAAGTCTAAAGTTAACGATGTTGACTCTGATAATTTCTCTAGCAAGATGGAGAATAAAGCTAATAGTAGTAGCTCATTTAAAACTACCGAAACATCAGTTAAATATAGAACGATTGAAAAAATGGGTTCTATAAGGAACAGTTTAAAGTCGTCAAGGTTATCTATGGATTTAAGCTCGTCGGCAAATAGTACGAATCAACCAAATAACTCCAATATAGAGTCGGATCCTGATTCTACGAAAGACAGCAAAAAGAAAGAAATAGCTAACAAGTTAGATGATCATTCAGCAAAATCAAAAAAATATATTAAAAATTCAATGAGTAAACTTAATAAATGGTACAAGGAAACTGTCGCAACAAAGGAAGACGAATTACCAGAAGAAGATTCTGAAAATTATGACGAAATAGAATCCAATGAAAAACTTCATGATAATTTGACCGATACGATTCCTGTACCAACAAAAGAACCAATGAAAGATCCGCCACAGATGATATCCAATAGGAGAACGATCTCGAAAAAAGTGAACGAAGGCGTCTTAAACAGCCCTGTGGTCTCCCAGACTAGTGAAAGTAATGATGTAAAACTCGATGCTTCTCCAGTTGTAGTTGCCACTGAAATGTTTGGGAATAAACAAAGGTCTATTTCAACATCTTCAGGTAGTCATAGTACTATTAAACAACAGGGAAGTTACTCACAATTCACCAATCCCAACATGAAAGAATATTGCTGAAACGTTGTCTATCGTTAATTATATAATCGTTAAGTAAGTCGTAAATATTATGTATTGTTCACGGTATAAACAAAGATAGACCTGAGATATTTTTATGATATCACATCGTGATAAACATCGTAAATAACTTATAATACATGATATAATTGTATAAACATAAAATGAATAATTTAGTTCACCACGGATTACCATCAATATCATCATTAGTTGCCCATACAGGACGAGATACAGTAGCAGATGGTACATCTAATTCTTTAAATATATTATCATCGCCCTCTTTGTTTGAAGTAAATGTATAATCTGTATCGTTGTTTTGTTCATCATTGTTATCAATATTCCTGTCAATATTTTCTTTATCAGTATCTGTAGTATCTTTTTCTTCCGACAAATTGTTTGCTATTCCATCATCATTCAACCTCATTTTGTAGTTTTCATCATGAATATCATACATCACATCTTGTATATCATTAGGCAACAAAGGTAAGTATTCATATTCATTAGCATAAGCATCTGTTAATTCTGGTACTGTTGGTAAGGTTAAAAGGGGAATTTGGTTTTCGTCGAGATATACCTTATCTGTTAAGCCTTGTCTTTTGATCTCATTAGTCAAAGCTTTTTTCAGTTTAGAATTAAACTTGTGTTCGTTTACTTCATAATGATATTTGTCAATGGCTTTGACAAGCTGACTATTGGACAATTTTGGTAGTAAATCTTTAGTATTCTCCAATGATTCTTCTGAATCTAATGTGGTTGCAATCTGTAGCCATTGAAGTAATTCAAAGATAGGCTCCAAATGCCATTGTGCAATTTTATGGAATCTTTGGTAGTAGAACAGGGAGTTTGACATATCCGTAATGATTGTCGATTCAGTAAATCCATTTACAGGCTTATAAGTGGTAACACTTTTCAGAACAGGGTTTGTCATATCAATAGTGTTTAATTCCTGAACTAGAGTATATGGAAACCTCTCCCACATAAAATCATCAATAAGTTTTGGTCTTTGAACAAGTAAATCATTGTTTTTTATCCAACTTTCTAAAGAGGAAAGATTTAGTCTAATTTGAATAGCCCTTGCTCTCGATAAGGTTTTCTTCTTACGATCTTTTAAAATCATATTAAATAGACTTGTTGAAAACCAACTGGTTGTCAAAGATAGACATTGTTGTTGGAATAATGGATGAACTTGATGTAAATTTAAAACATACGATAAGGCACCAAAAATTTGAATAATCTTAACTGGAGATGGTTTCATTTGTTCTTGTAATGATGGAGGTAATAAATGTTTTAATACTTCACTGTCGAAAATAATTGAGTCATTGTTTGATACCCTAGAAGAAGTATGTGAAAGACCGTTATTATCATTGCTTGCTCTCCTGTCCTCATTTAAGTCTCCATTTTCTGGAACCTCCAGACTATGCCTTTCCTTCTGTTGCTGTTCCAATTTTTTCATTTTTTCCCTCTTTAAAAGTTTAGCTTGTCTTCTCTTTTTGAAAAAATTCCAATCCTTTTTGTATAAAGTTTGTTCTACATCTTTAATCGTAGTATAGTTTATAAGAGTGGGTTCGATTAAAGGCGACAGTCTTGAATGAATAGATACCGTTAATTCTATCATTATTGAATGCATCGTGTTAATCAATTCCTGCATTATTGCTGGATATCTTTTAAAAAATGATTCATCTTTCGAAAGATAATAGTATAAGAACGTCAAAGAACCAATCCAATACGATTGTGTAACGATATCACCTTTTGAAACTGGATCTGATTTATTGTTATTATTTTCAGGTTGGGTGTTGTCATGAAATGTTGAATCTTGTTGAGACAAAGGTACAGAATTTGATAGAGTTGAGTTTTCCTCCTTTTGATCACCGTTTTCATGATTATAAAGACCTTTCTTGGATTTATTATTATTATTATTATTATTGTTTGGTTTTTCATTTGCAACGGATGCAATAATTCTAGTAAACGATAAACTAACCAAGGATTGAACCAATTGTGGTGACTGTCTCTTACGATCAGCATATCTAATACATTGAAACAACAGTGCAGCAGGGTATGTAGTCATATGTTGATGTTCTATTGGTAATGACGTTAAAAAATCCAATATTTGAGGAATATCATAATCTGAGAATTCGAAATATTGATATTTAACTAATTTATTAAAATCAAAATGTTCATAAGTATTCATCTGGTCATTCTTGTATTCTGTACCATACATATCTGATGAATCATGACGATTTGAAAAACCTTCGTTCATATTTGTTGATGAGGTACCACCAGCACTAAGTCCGATCCCCATTCCTGCTATTTTTAAATCAATGTTATCAATTGCGTCATGGCTCTTATTCTTATCTGAATTCAACCCTGCCACATCATTATCATTCTCTGTAGTAGATTGTTTATCATTGTATTGTAGCATATTATTTTCATTGAGGAAATCATACATTAAAGAACCTGGAGTAATCATATCCCAAGCAGTGTACCCTGTACCTTGTTGATGATAAGTAAAATCAATTTGATCTGAAAAATTAAACAATTCAATAGTACAATTTTTTCTCTCAAGAACAAAAGCCCACATCAATGGAGTATATCCACAAATTCCATCGGTACAATTTAAATTCAAATTTGTTTTAGTAGGACTGGATTGGGAACTTTGTTGTAATAATTCAATATAATTTGGTCTATCATATGCAATAATATAATGAATCAAAGCAACTCCTGTTAACGATAAATCATTAACATCCTTTACATTTTGTAGTATTTGTTCAAATGTTCTAAATTCTTCATCTCTTGTTTCATCTGTTATCAATTGGACCAATTCAATCCAAGGAACTTGTAATTGTTTTATCTTTGGATCATCCAACGAGGGACATTTCTTTAATGAATCCTTGATCAACGATAACTTCTCACCATCTAAAGTCGATGCTTCTGAAGTCTCTTTAAATGTATATGAGTCTACTGTTTGATTGGAAATCGAGGCATTACCCCAAACATTATCATTCATCTTGTGCTTACCTTTCACAGCTCGTATTTAAATATATTTGTACGAGAGACAAATTTATACTAGCAAAAGACTTGTTACAAACAAAGTTGGAACTAAGATAATAAACAGACGTATGAACTGTGTCTTGGATACTTCGTGTCTATCTTCTTAAAGGATTAAAATCAAAAAAGTGTTTGTTACTTGGGTCTCTGTGAAGTATTTAAGTTCAAATCGAAAAACATCAGTCAAGGTGAAAGTGAAACGAGCCAAAACAAAAGATGTAAAAAGCCCTAACACTAATTAAGCTACAAATAAGTTTTACTTCCATAATAAAACTAATTAGGGCTGAAATTTTTAAACGCGTTGAAAGTTTCAATTTTTTGTTTTCGATCTTTCAAGGCCAACGATGAGAGAGCAACTGAGTGGTTGGAACTATTAAAGGAAGATATATCTAAGATCATATGCCTAGTTCTTTGCAAATTGTGCGGTTATCAATGAGTTCTATTGTTTGAAAGTTTTATAGACTGTTTCTTTTACAAGTCAAAACGAATTGGAATATACTTGCAAAACTATAAAATATTTTTGTTTTTGTTTATTTACATTTAGAATTAAAAAACATAATGACAAGGATAGGAGAAGACCATAGAGTGATGCAGTCTGATATGCGCAAGGGGTCACAGAGTTCCTTCTTTGAGGCTGAGATAGAACATATCTTGAACGAGGATGACGAAGTGACTATGATAACGACTGAGAATGAGAGAGAAGAATCCCTTAATAATAACAATAAGGATGATGATGAAGCAAATGAAGAAGATAATGAGAATGATCATGATACTGATGATACAAAATGTGATTCTGAAACCATGACTACAACTAGTAATAATGCTATAAGTAAAGATGGATTGAATTTTGGTGCCAAAAAAGAAAATACTCCTGATAATACTAATACTAGTTATCTTAATAATATCAATGCTAACATATCATCATCTAGTGTCATTGAATCCTTGCACGAACAACTTGATGTATTAACAAATACGAATTTGAAATTAACAGTTCAATCACATAATCTACTCGAAGATTTAGAACATGCCCAAAAGAAAGAAATTAAATTAAATGAAAATATTTCACTTTATAATCATGAATATGAAAATTTAAATTTAATGTTGCAAAGAAAAGTTAGAAAGATTCATAGTACCGAAGAAGAAGTTAATCATGCCAAAGAAAAATTAATTTTTTTACAAAATGAAAATAAAACATTAAACAATACAATTTCTGACATATCATCTGTTGCTAATGATAGAAAATCGAAAATTAATAACCTGAAGGAAAAATACGATATATTATTGGATACTCATGAAAACTATAAAAGTTTATGTCTTGATGAAATGAATGATCTCAGAAACGAAATTGAACAATTTAACCAATCAGTGGTTTCACATTACAGTAATCAATCTGAATCAATTGAACCTAAAATTATTAATGAAAAGATCCATCAATTTAAGAAAGATTCTATTATTCTTAAAGAGACGAATTTGTTGGATGAAAACACTATTCTTGAACATCAAATCAACACTATAGCAGAATCTCAAAAGATGAAATTTATGCTAGATTTATTCAAAGTTGGTATCAATGTTGCCACACTCTATAATAATCAATCTGAAGAAACTAAATTTAGTTTGCCAGATCATATCAAAGATTCTAATATCGCCGAAGCTTTAGATAAAGAATTAAAATCAAGAGATAAAAAATCCCATTTTAATCCACATCAATTAAAACAACTACACGAGAGTCCATTATCCAATAGATCACCAGGTGATTTTAGTCCAACTCTCGGAAGAACAAGGTTAACCCCTATAATGAAATCGAGTTCACGTACCAATTCAATTGCTAACTCAAATCCTATGTCAAGCCCAGGAAATAGCAACAATAATAAGAATAGACGTAGTTTTTACTCATCGATGAGTGGAGGCCAACTACCAGGGACTCGTATTGGATCAAATAGTACTTTACCTGGTATGAGAAAGACCTCCAAAGAAAAGAATACATTTCCCTTAGCTTCAAGTGAACGAACTAATAGATCACCATCTGAAACTATCAATCCATTTACCAATAGAGCCTCCAAACAACTTGAACAAAGGAACCGATAAATGTAATTACTTTTATCCAATTTGCAATGACAATTTTCGAAACTTTGATAGACACATGTAAATTTGTTTATAATTTATTAAATAATACACTTTATATGTTTAATGCATTTACCATCAATTTTTTTTATAACATATTCTCATTTCCCCTCAATGAGCATTCTTAACTAGATCATTTTTCTTTAAGATAATGCCACTTTTTTATTATAAGAACGTTTATAACATTGAAACTGGAAAAACACACACAGACTCTTACCACAAGAAAATAATAAGACCTGATAAAATAAATAATCATGGATGCGATTGATAAACATTCTCCAACCTATATACTAAGATCCCATACACATAGAGTAACATCATTGGTTTTAAATGGAAGTAATAAATATGGACCCGAACCTATTCTATTGTCTGGAGATGAGAATGGCGCTATAATAATATGGAATGTAGTAACTCGTCGACCACTCGACAGGATTCAATTACCATCGGATGTTCAAGTAATTGACATACATGTTTTGGACGATAGGATAATTGTCCTATCAAAGGATCATTCGTTGAGAATATACACAGATCTAAAGGAAACTTTTGAGATGAAAGTCAACACTCTGAATTTCGCCAATATTGCAATATTTTCTAGTTCCCAAGCTGAAGAGTATACCATGGTATGTTGCAACACTAGTAATTCGGAAAATATTGATATTTACAACTTTTTCAATGGTAAAATGAATTCACTAATTAGATTATTTAATTCAGTTTCCTTCATGCATTTTATTGAAATGAATTCGTTGTTGGGTAAAGATTTTGGAAAAATGGGTATTCTAATGAAGATTATTAGAGATGATACAAGAAATATTTTATTTTGCGGATTTGAGGGTGGATTCGTGATTGGATTTAAGATTGTTAATACAAAGTTTGCAACATTAGAAAACAATTCATACATCAAAGTAATCCTACTATCAAAATTTCATTACCCAAATCCAATACTAGATATAACGTTAGATATTGAAAATGGTATTCTAATATCTTCTTCAACAGAAAAACAACTCGAGGAAATCGATTATACACATTGTAACTTATTTCAGGACACCCAGAATATGGACGACTACTTTGTGGACCCAAATCAGAATATTGTAATGAATAAAGAACTATGGAGAGAATCCTATCTATCACAAATTATGAAGACAAATTATGGAAAAATATCTCATCTTTGTTTATCGAAGGACCTATTTGTATTTTCCACATGGTCAGGAAAGACAGCGGTAATGGATAGGTCGACAAATGCTGAGAAATACGTGTTTTGGACATCCAGAAGTCGAGTAGTTGTCAGCGAATCATCACAGGGAAATATTGACCCAAGTCGTAGCAAACTTACTAACAAGGATGTCAAATTCGAGAAAATAGGAGCAATGACTATATTTGATCCATTTGGAGCCAATGTATGCATTGTACCTCTACAGAAAAATGGTATATACACTAAGGCTAGAAGATTAGAACAGTACATCCATCAAACGTGGTGTTACGTTGGATATGGTAATGGTAACATTGCGGTATATAAAATATGACATGGGGATTTCCAATATTCAAATGTAACGGACGATGGATATAGACTAAATGTCTAATTATATGCATTGAATAATATTATATAAATATATACTTCCTAATTCTTAATTAAATTTGTGAACATATTATCATTAACGTATTCATTATTGGATTCTGTAGTACTTTTCCTTCTCTGCGATAGGAGTTTCTCCTTTTCAACAATTTCTTTAATTATCAAACTTAGAGCCACATCCACGTTAAAATCATTGATATTATTAACACCAATAAATCCACAATTCCACTGAGTTGCTAAATCTCTACCCCTTTTTATAAGAACTGGACTTGCCAGTGGCTCATTAACATGTGTACACACAATAATACAAGGTGGTGGGGAGGTAGGAGATGCTGGGTTTAGATCGATTTCTGGTAATATCGTTTTAAAAGTTCTCAAATCCTTTATCTTAGAATTTTTCGTTGATTCTGATTCTTGCGATTTCCAAATATTTTTGAAATTATGTAATAAAGAATAAATATCATCTTCTTTACCTTTCTCCCAAGCTTCTTTATAATTAACATATTCTGCCCATGCATCTAATATACATGACCTGATGTTTAATAATATTTGAAATCCACCGGCATTAGATTCATCAGAACTTCCTTTACTTGGATCTTCCTCTTCTGAAGTCCGAACCTCATTAGATTCTAGTTCATTAGAATATTCTGGTGGTAAAGATAAACTATGATGAGAAACTTCTGGAATCGCACTGTACACTAGGATATACCCATCTATTTTACCATTTAATTCGGATGCACCAGACGCCACTAACAATGTACGCGTGGATACTGGTTGTCTTGGCTCATTAGCTAACCCTTTCAAAATACTTTTATCTAGGTTTCTAAATAAAGAAACCTCTAGAAATGGAACCACCATCTGAGGGTTAAACCCTGGAGTATCAATTATATCAATAGGGATTGGTGAGTATGAAGGAGGAATATAATTACTCGGAATGTTGCTCTCTTCATCTTCCGATTGAGTTAAGGCCTGTTGTGATTGTGATGAGAGTGATAACTGTGATGCATTTGGTGATGATAAGTATCGTACTTGTAAATTTTTGTCACTCCCATTATCATTATTGGAGTTTGTCTTTTTAATATCTAAATTCTTCATGAAAAAATTACTTGAATTAGTTTTATTCTTTGATTGTGTCTTCATTGATGTATAATTATCGATAAATGCTTGAAACACTAATGGTGACAATAATACATTAGGAGATACCAAAGGAGACTTGAAAATCGGTTCTAATCGTTGTGAATTTGGAGTTCTCCGTAATAACCTTTCGTGAGCTTGTCCGTCTAATATTGTCTTTGCCAATTTTGAATGTGGTATGTAATCAAAAAGCCAATTTGTTTGATCTCGAGTGGGATAATGCGATTCATGGACAATATTTAATGTAAGTCTGGAGATAAAAGATGTCTTACCGGTAGATTCACCCCCTAGTACTGCAAGCCTAATTGGTCTCTGTTCCTCTGTCATTTTATTTCTGCTTATAACACTTATTAACACTTGTTGTTAGGAATCAGATAGAACAAAATCACACAGTAGCCAAAAAAAAACGATATATTTCCGGTGTATTCCTTGTCCAAAACTAAAAGTTGACTGATTAAATTCTGTTACCGTTATTTATTACTATTCTCAATTCTACTTAAAGATCCAATTGTCTCCCCATAGACCCTTTATGATTATATGTATGACAAATTCATCTAATTCAGCGACACCTTTTTAATTTTATTTCTTTGTTTTTTTTTCCTTTCAGCTTTTTTTCCACTGTTTGCCTTTGTGATGATTGCATTAATTATTATATAATATCATACTAATTATGTATTACGATCATTATTATAAAGAATATAGAAGAATATTTATATTGATGTATAGGATAGATTATGTTATCCGACGTTCAAGTCTGGTCTCTGTAGGAATTTCATGCTCTCAAACGCCGCAACCATACCAGGCATTGTTGATATCATCGTAGAGGTAGGGATATTTCCTTTACTGTTATCATAGACGTCCTGTAAATCTGTAAATAGCACAAATATATGGTTTAACAATTGATAGTCTTCATCTCTAGTGGCAATCTGAAGAGAATTCTGAATTGCGCTTATGAATTTATGGATGGTAGAATGTAGGTTGGTGGGCACCTCAGAAAGGTTAAAATTTATAATGAAACAATTAGCTGTTATCAAGTTTGTTACGATTTTAAATTTAATCGATTTGATCAGTTTTAATTGATAAAGATATGCCTGTGACAATAATGATATAGAATCATTGAAGGTCAGAAGAGAAATATGAGCATCTAAATAATGTTTGATAGGTTCAAACTTTCCAGCAAGGATATTGATTGAATTGATTAAAGTAGTATGATTGTTTAAAAATGTAAGTGCAGATTGATAATCTAAGATCTCTTTATGTAAGGTTGTATCCAATATGCTATTTAGGTTTCTGATAGCAAGGATCCCTAGTTGAGAGAGCCCGCTCATCTCAGGGTCCGTTGTCTGTTTCACAAGTGCAGCTAATTGCTGTATTGTATTATTCTCCATAGTTGTAATCTAGTCCTAATGATATTCAGACCGTAGGCCTTGAGCTAACTTTTGCTTTTGCAGTTGAATGTACGTATTTCTATATATTGTTGATGTTATCGCTATACTCTCCGCATGTTTATATATGTTTTCCCTCATCGAACAGTTTCTTCTTCCGGGAAACTTTCCAAGGCAAATTTTTTTTTTCAATCTCAATTCCACTTTCACTCTCTATGTTTTCAGATATAAAGATAGAAAAAAGATATGCAAATGTCTGAATTGCAAAGAGTAGACTATGTGTTAACTTGCTTATTGCGTTTACAGGCTTCTGAAGTTTTATCTGTTACATAACATCAAGAAATAATAAGAAAAGATGGACGGTAAATGGGATACAAAAGGTATGCAAATTGCTTACGAAGAAGCTGCTCAAGGTTATGCTGAAGGTGGTGTACCAATCGGTGGATGTCTAATCAACAACAAGGATGGTAATGTGTTAGGTCGTGGCCATAACATGCGTTTCCAAAAGGGTAGTGCCACTTTACATGGTGAGATCTCTACATTGGAGAACTGTGGTAGATTGGAAGGTAAAGTCTATAAGGATACCACTCTATACACTTCGTTATCTCCATGTGATATGTGCACTGGTGCTATTATTATGTATGGCATTCCAAGAGTTGTCATTGGTGAGAATGTCAATTTCGAGAGTCCTGGTGAGAAATATCTTGTTGAACGTAATTGTTCTGTTCATGTTATGGATGACGAAAAATGTAAGACTATTATGAAGAAATTTATTGTTGAAAGACCACAAGATTGGTTTGAAGATATCGGCGAATAAAGAAACTAATAATTAATAATAATCTATATGTTTTTTTATTATTATTTTTAATTCATGATATTTATATATATATATATATAAACGTAATATATAATATGATGTAATACTATTATATGTTTTTCGTTTTTCATTTTTAGTTTTCTAAAAAAACTCAAGTTTAAATTCCTTAATCATTTTTGAGGGAATACAAAGTCGATATAACATATAATAATAGCCCCGACAGCGATCAATAGTCTAGTGAATGGGGATTGATCCAAACCAGTTGGGTCCTTAGCGGAAGCATCACGAGCGGCTTGTTCACGATCGGTGTTCAAGAGGTAATGCATCCCTTGAACGACAGCAAACCATGCTAAAAACTTGTTTCTAAGGAAGATGGCAGCCAAAGGCATAGATTGATTCAACATACCTGATAGTGATTGACTTCTTCCACTGTTGTATATAGCTAGAGGTGATCTAGTGATTTTGCATCTGAATTAAAAATGTGTTGGGTAGGGGAAACAGTTAGTAAAAAATAAAACAAAACAAAGCACTATAATATATTGATTCAAAAAGTGGATGTGTTTATGAGTATAATAAATATGCAGTCTTGATAATAAAGATAAATGAAAAATAGATAATAGTTTAATGAAGCAAAGAATGTTTACAATTCGAATACGTTTCAATCTATTCTATTTTGTTGTATTGATCTAAAGTTTATCGAAAAGAATACAAGAAGTACAATACTTCTATTCCTATCTCTAATAATTTCAAAAACCAGTGAATCATAAAGAAAACAACACATACACACACTTCTTCAACGTTTCTTCTTCATTTAATTAATAACATACTTCACAGATAAATCTTCTCTTTTGATATTATTCAAAGTCATAATTGATTATTATTTATTTCTTAATCTCTTAATAAATTGTCTCTAATGAATGACTTTCAAACAAAATTAAAAAGATAAAACAAGCAAATATGAATAACTTTGATGGAATTAGTTAATATTTTCTATATCCTTTTGAATGAATGGAGACTAGCACGTACACACTCACACACTGTAAATGGATTGTATCCCTTTTGTTTAATCAATAGCAATGTAAATGGTTAATTCAGTTGATTATCTTATTTTCCCACTCAATTTTTCTTAGTATTTTTCCAACATTTTTTGCTTTTCGCTTTTCGCTTAAATTTCATTTTTATTCATTCTAACCGAATTGAAATTCGCGTGAAAAGCAAGAAAGCTTAGCTGTAAGAGAAGCACCGTCAATAGGAAAACTAGAATAAATTATTGAAAAGACATTAATTTGAAAACTCAACTAATCATTCGTGACGGAGATGGTGTTAAAACAGAGTTGCTGTTGTTAAACTGCTCATCTTTTGTGCATAGTAACGTTGGACAATGTAGCTCCTACAAACCCAATGTAGGGGGAACGAATACTACATTATGCAGTATATATCACGTGTTATTATATATACGGCAGTGCAGCACACTCTAAATTCTACTTATATTAGCTACCTTCACCTTCAGTTAGGTTAAGCTAATGTTAGTCTTTTTAGTGCTGCCGCTGCATTTTAACAGATGGGGATGAAAAGTCTTGGATGTAACAACAACAACACACCAGTTCTTAATGCGAAAGTCTATGATCCGAAATCTAGACATGACTTGTGATATGTATTATAATTGGAGTCTTTCAGTCTGGATTATCTACATTGCTGTTTTATGATTCTATTACTGTCACTAATCTGAATAAATATGTATAAGAGAAGACATATAAAATAATTCTAGACTCTCTGTCTGTCTGTCTAGGCCACCCCCACCCCATTGATAGTGTATATATATAAATAAATGCACGTGAAAGAATAAATCTACTTTGAACCATAAATAAGGAGATAGTATTTCTACCAATATATAAATTACGCTTTCTAAATTTCTTCTCAGTGTAGCCGGTTGCTATAAGAAACTAAATTCTCCCAAAACAAACAAAAAATAAAAAAATCAAACTCGACAACCTTTGAGTGCTATAGTTTCTAATTATTTTCTTGTTTCTCACGGACCGACCATATCCTTTAATTAACAAATCAGTATCCATCAATATATCTCGATATTAAAGGCATTAAATTAACCTCCCAATTGTCAATAATTTAACTTTTGTTTGTTTATTTTATTAATCGGCTTACCCAACTACTCTCCTAGGGAAAATTGTCTGTAGATAAACAAACAAAAACAAACAAAACTTAAATATCTCCGCTTTAATGCATCGCCATAAGTAGAAGCGCACATGGGGTCGTATTTTACAACATAATACAGCGGGCAATTATATAGCAAACATGGAAGTCACAGTGGTAAATAAATGTCCATGCTTTAGTTCAGTATTCGGCCGAGAAAGATAGATATAGAATTGAGATACGCGAATGTGCTTAGAGTACCAACAAACAGACAAACACGAAAAGGATATAGATAAATTTAAATAGTTTAAATTTAATTCTTCCGAAATATAATAATGTAAGGAACCAAATAAAGTAAGAATACAAAATGAACAGTTACTAACAACCTGTAATAAAAACTCTGTTTTACAGAAATTATAATATACTAGTAATAATTGTTCTTTTTGTTCTTTATTTCAAGAAAAGAAGGAAGATATACAGTGCATAAGTGTCAAGGTAACAGATACTCTTTATAGAGAGGGACCGAGACTGAGACCGAGACCGAGGCCGAGAGTGTATTATTAGCGTAAATAGTTTATTTAATTAAGGTTTGTTTTGTTTTGTTTTGTTTTGTTTTGTTTTGTCATATTAATATTGATATTATAAAACACAACGATAATCGTAATTATACCGGGTTTTAGAACTGATGTTCCCTTGTTTAAATTTGAATTGTCCATTCATTAAATTAGCGTATTAAACTTTCGATGATTCATCTGTGATGTCACCGTTTTCTTTTGTTGCAACCCCCACCACTCCTCCTCTTTTACTTTGTCTGCAGAGTCATGTGGGAAACTTGATGAGTTCTTTTTTCTTTGTTTGTAGTTGTTGTAACACTTAGAATTATTCGTAACAAAAAAGAGGAGAGAAACGAAGAGAAACTTACTGCTACAATACGATAGGCATTTATTTTATTTCATTTTTGCAATAATTAACTTTGCATAATTGTAAACAAAACACAATAAATTACTTAATTCAATACGAATGTAAACTATTTGGTCACATTGTTAATATTAAACTAAAGATAGTAGCTAAGTACTCCAAATGTAATAGATCAATTCGCACACACTTCGATATATTTTTCCGTAACTGATACCCTCCCCTAGTTTTGCTGTTAATAATGTTCTTAACTATGCGTCTTTTTTGTCTTTTCCCACCTTCGTCAAAACAAAATTGAACACATTCTATTATATTATCATTGTATTTCACATGCTGTCTCTCTCTATAGTAATATATCCATAGAAAACCGCTCTATATCTCCTGGATTAACACATGACTTATAACATTTTTGTTCCGTTATTTTCGGACGTTCGTTCTACCTCTTTTTACATCATAAAATGCACGGTTAGATACGGACATACATATACTCTCTTTTCTATTCTCGGGCCGATTGTTTTAAGTATATTTTAATTTCACCGACACAAAAATAAAAACAAAATTCAGATTAATTGACTGATAGAAGGTTGCAAGAGTCAAATTGAAATTTTAATTTCAACAAAGTTTCCCCTCATCTCTTCCCTCGTGCTTCATAAAATAAAATAAATAAATGAAAAAACACTCAACATTTCACAATGTTGATGGTTGTGACATTACTACGTACATAAAATTTAATACTACTATTACTATCCTTTTATTATCTTTACCATTGTAATCTTATGTTATCTGTAATAAAAATAACAATAATAATTTACAATACATTACATTCCCTTTCTTTTAATGTGGATTTACAGTGTAAACAAAAGAATTCTATATTGTAATAAAGTAAAGTATAAGCAACAAGGCTGTGTGTGTATATATAAATAATCATTTGATTATTAAATTCAAAGATCAAGTTGTGCTGCTATTTTAACAGCTTGATCAAAAAAGTATTTAAAATGTGTTTTTCTTCTTCTTCACTGAATTGAGGAGTCACTTCAATTTAAAACAATAAGTTACTATTGTCTTCTTATTATTACCCATTCATAATATTAAATATTTTGATAGACATCTATATCTATTCTGTCTATCAATCTTTTATTTCCTCCTATTCTCATAGCATTCTTATTTCTTCTACTATTAAATAATAAGCTATTATCTAATATTATAATAGTTTATTCCGTACTCATTATATTATTTACTCTATGACATACGCTTCGTGGTTTTTCATTCTTTGTTTGTACCCGGTTACTTTAAATTTGTTCTTTTTGTTCTAATATATGTCATCGGTATTATCAAAGTATTAAACCTATTATTACTATTATTTTACTGTAGTTAACATATCTCGTTTTTGGCTTTGGCTAGAGATGTCCTGAAACCTTTCTTTGTTTATGTAAAACCTTTTTATTTTTGGGGGGGATGGAGGGTTAAATTTTATAAAGAAAATCTAATAACAATATTCAAAAATTCCTAATTTTTCTCTTCTCTCACCAAAAGAAACAGTATATATATATAAACACACATTTCATTCAAGAAGAATATAATATAAAAATTATTTCATTATTATTATTATTTCATTATTATTCCTATTATTATATATCACTATTATTAACTAATTTACATTTGCTTTTGTTTTTTCTTCCTTTAAGATCATCTATTTATTATAATAATTTTTATAAAAAGAACTATTCTTACTACTATTATTATTTCCAATACTTCATTTGTTTCCTTTGACACAAATCTCTAAATATTAAAAGAAAGCACCATATTATTAAAATATTTTTTTGTATATATATTTTACAAAGATGCCAAGTGAACCAAAAATTCCAAGACCAAGAAATGCTTTTATTTTGTTTAGACAACATTATCATAAAATTTTAATTAATGAATGGACTGCAAAAAATATTGAAATTCCACATAATTCAGAAATTTCTAAATTGCTGGGCAATAAATGGAAAATAATTTCTGCTAAAGAAAAATTACACTGGGATAATTTAGCTAAACAAGAAAAGATTAATCATGAAAAAAAATTCCCACAATATAAATATAGACCTGTTAGAAAACAAAAGAAGAAATTTTTACAGTTACAACAACAAATTCAACAACAACAACAAGTCCATCAACATGTTCAGCATCATGTGCAACAACAAATGCAACAGCAACAGCAACAGCAACAGCAACAGCAACAGCAACAGCAACAGCAAATGCAAGCTCAAGCTCACCATCAACTATCAAGAGGTGGTAATGGTAGAGTTCAATATTATCAAGCTTATCAACAACCTCAATTGTCTAATAGTTCTCAAAATTCAAACCTTACTGGGATTCCTACTCCAATAGAAAACGAGCAAAAGTTGCTATATTCATCATCGATACCAAATTCAATTAATTTTAATGATCCAACTGCTCAATTGCAAGCTCAAAATTTTTATTATCAACAAAAATCAGGTATGCAAAACAGTGGGAGTCCAAGTAATGTCAACTTACTCTTACCGTCAATAGATACTACAAAATTAATGAACCAACAATCATTTATTGCCCAACCATCCGGAACTCCAGCTGCTGCCCAATCTCAACAAACAATGGATCATTTTTATAAAATTTAGGTTATATCAAAATTACTTTTTTCTTTTCTTTTGTGATGACTTTCCATTCGTTTCAATATATTCAACTCCCATATTTCTAAATTATTAGTAATTTTTCTTTTGACAAGAAAATTAAGCTACCTTAGTTAACCTTTGTTAGTTCTGGTTATTTGATAAACACGCAATACATTTTTAAAAAATAAATAAAAAGACTCTACCAAACCAACAATAACAAGGAATATTCAAAAACATCAATGACAATTTAATATTTAAAAGGCAAAATAAAAAGAGTATCTCTCCTTTCGTGCGTTTTATATCTCATAATTTCAAAATAAATTATAAAATTGGTTTCCTTTAATACATAGAGTTGTTTTTTTACAAGATCAGTTCTACCGTTTATATCTATGTCACATACATGCTTTTTCTTTTCTTTTTTAAAATAATTTTATTATTATTTTTATTACTTTCAAGTTTAATTTTTATTATTTTCTACAATACTGGAAACTTTATGTCACGGGTGTTTTCTTGTTTTGATAATTATGTCAGTTTAAACAATGATAAAAATTCTTTCAAAAATATGAAAAACCCAGTCACACAGTTGTACTATTATATTTTATATCATATTTTCTATATCACTTTTGCCTTTTAAGTCGCTACTGGTCCTGGAGAGTACCTTTTTAATTTTTTAATTTTTGTTTTCCTATCTCTGATTATTACTCATGTAATAATATATATATCCTGTATAAAATATATATATGCTTTTAAATTGCATTCAGAGACCAGTAGTTGCAATATCGCATTTCTTAAAAAAGTGACTACTGTTTCAATATAAGAGAGTCACTTTCCTTATGTACATAATTACAGTTATTATAGTATCACCAAGCTTATCACTATATATTAGTTCTACGTACCAGAAAAACATTTTTGGTGAGAAAGTCGGACGCACAGTCGCGAGAGAGAAGATAGACGGCGAGAACGCGACCAGACAAAGAAGTTCTGGAAAATTTCATGATTTTGATTAAAAAGAACACCCCATCATAGGAAATTCATGGATGGATTTTGAAAACAATATATACGGAACATATTAAGATCAGTTTAAAGAATTATTTATATACCATTTTTGCCTGACTTATATCAATCCCAGAACGTTTCGCTATAAGGACTAAGGAAGAGCCCTCTTTTTGTTTCTGTTTCCAATTTCACTATGAATCCTCAAGTTACCAACATTGCGATCATGTTGATCATGTCGCAAGTCTCTCGTCTATTAGATCTGTCAGACCCCAAGACTCTAATGATTATACGTTTATTGTATGTCTCAACTAATATCATAGCGTTCTGCATCTATAGAATGACTAGACGTAAGATTCTAAAGGAAAATAATTTGAAAATTATCAAGTATATTAAATCTGGTAATTCTTTATTAAAGGAACCTGAAAAATTACAAATTATTACTGTGAGAGATTATGATTTAGATCAAATCCAAAGTTCAATCAACGGTATTTATTCTAGTATTGCTATGATGGTTGTCATGCATGGAGTTATGAAATATAACAATCCTTTATTTATGCAATTCATTGGACCTATCAAGGGTGCCTTTGAGAATACTTTAGTAAAGATTAATTTACTCGGTAAAGATGATGATGGTAAAAGACCATTCAAATCCCAACCTTTGTTTGGTAAGATCCCAACTGGCGAAGACATGAGAACCGATAAGAAATCCATTGAACAATTAGAAGTCGCAGGTAACGGTGGTATTAAGTACGAATAGAGGGTGTAACTTAACGCTGCATTATTTCATACACACACACACACACACACACACACACATATATATATTTAGTTCTAACTTACCTCATTTTATTTTTACGTGTAATATCTTTATAATATTTTAATTGAAAAGTCTTCTGAGTGAGATGTTCTGAGTTTTATTTTTGATCTTACTATAAGAAATAATAACAAAAATTTCGTATTTACCATATTGCGTTAAACAAAAGGAAAAATATATAGAAGTCAAAAACAACAAAACAAGGGGAGAATTGTAGTGATATTTTCATATATATGAATTGTAGTGTTCTCATATTAGGTGCAGGTGGACTGGGCTGCGAAATCCTGAAGAATTTAGTGATGTGTAAGATTTCATCTATTCACATCATAGACATGGATACAATTGAATTGACAAACTTAAACCGACAATTTCTTTTCTCAGATGAGGATATTGGGAAGCCAAAGGCTACAACAGCAATTAAGTACATCGAGACACACTTCCCAAATATACCTATTAGGCTGATTCCATTAGTTTGTGACTTAACTACTTTAAATATTGAATTTTATGAACAATTTGACTTTATAATATCGGGATTAGATGCTATCAAACCAAGAAGGTTCATCAATGAAATAATCATCCAAATAGTATGCAAATCAACTTTTGAAAAAGTCATACCATTTATAGATGGTGGTACAGAAGGGTTAAAGGGACATGTGAAGACTATACTTCCAGGTTTTACTGCATGTTGGGAATGTTCAATTAATACATTACCAAAAGGGCAAGATACTTTACCAATGTGTACAATTATTAATAATCCAAGAAATTTAAAACATGTTATTGAGTACGTGATTACAATAATATATCCTTTAGATTCAATTAAATGGGATGATGTTTTCGCTGATGACAAATCGGATAAGATCTATCAAAATATTTTGGATGCTTCTTTTACTAGAGCTAAAGAATTTAATATTGATACAAGTGAATTGAACCTTGCGTATGTGATGGGTGTCATCAAACGGATAATCCCCAGTGTCAGCACAATGAATGCAATGATTGCAGCTAACACATGTAACGAATTTCTAAAGATTTATCATGACATGATAGAGATAACTGATTCAGGTACCATCCAGGCAAATAATTTTACAATCCTAAACGGTGCGGAAGGTTGCTTCTCTTACAGTTTCCAATATGAAAGACTAAAAAATTGTTCGGCGTGCTCGAAACTCTATCCTCAGACATAGCAACAAGAATAGAAACTGTAATCATCATCATATTGCTAGCCGGTTGGTTTATAAAAGATTTAGAGTCATACACCTTTATTAGAGGGATCTGGCTAAGGTTACTCATTATCACTCTACACGCCATATTTAAGCTTTAGATCCTACTACCCTCCCCGACAACGCGAATAATAATCCTATTAGTAATCCAAATCGTCTATCCATCGAATTCTCGTTTATTCGTGGTTAGTTGGTAATTAGATAGATAGAATGAATGATGATCTAATGATTGGATATGCGTTAATCGCAAAAGTAAGAAACAGTCATCTTTCTCGTTATATCTATATAAGAGTAGATCGCATATAACAAAAAAAGTCATATTTTCGTTATTTTGTAATAAGTGCATCAAATAACAAAATATTCAGAAGCTCTTCATTAAGAAAAATAAAAAAAGATAATGAAACCAATAAATATGTTTGGTTTGATACGTTTGCAAGGAAGATCGGTGATACGAGCCAGTAGGTTTACAAAGCTTGCAACTACCAGTCCTTTTACTCTTAGAACTTATGCAACGAACGCGGAAGAGTTAGATCCTACTGAAAAATTGATCAAACCGAGCAATATTATAAATAGGATCAATGATCTAAATCTAGGCATATCCGAGAGAGCAGCCTCCAGATTGGCTCAAATATACAGAGATTCTCAAGAAGTGCTAAAAATTGGCATTGAAAGTGGAGGATGTCACGGGTTTCAATACACATTACAGCTGATCCCTGAATCCAAAGTAGACGTTACAACCGGCATTATGAAAGAAGTCAAATCCACCGAAAAAGAAAATGACGCTACGGATGAATTTGAAGATGATGCAGATGCGAAATTGACCATCTATGAATTAAATGATGACACTGGGAAAGTTATAATCGACCCGAAGTCGTTAAAGATATTGAACAACACCATATTAACATATACGAAGGAACTGATAGGTTCGAGTTTCAAAATCAGTGGTGGTGATTTAAAGAGTAGTTGTGGATGTGGTAGTAGTTTCGATATTGAGGTTTAACTTATTGAATCGATTTATTACGGAACGTGAAGTAACAACTTTGGCTCCAGGATTACGATTAAAATAGAATTAATGCAATTATTCTGACCTCATCTCTCTTTCCTAAATTCATCATCACATAGTAACATAAACATAAACATATATATATATATACATGTAATTATATATTCCTAAAATTATACTTTCTTATTTATTATCCCATCTGTACGAATGACAACATTTGATCACCCCTTTATTGTTTTTATTTCATTGTATTCCCATTGTCGAAGTTTCATTTCACTAAATGCCGAATGTGAGAAGAAATCAAAAAAGACGCAGAGAGCTAAAGGGGCCAAAATTGATGAAACAAATAAAGACACATATTTAATCTATTCATAAAATCTAACTTTTAATAGTTTGTTCAAGCAACTGATTGTAGGTCAATCTCCAATTCACTGATTACAAGTGTGTACACACAAACACTCATTATACAATAAACAAAAAACTAAAAAAAATACCTAAAAAGAACGATGGGTTTTGATGCGGATTCATTTAAGAAAGGTGTAGTTAGCGTCGGAAAGAAAGGATTTAGTGGGACAAAGAAGGTCTCTAAGGCAGCATATAGTGCCGGCAAGGGTTCTTATAATAAACATAAGGGGAAAGATCATTCAGAGAAAGATGACAGAAAGGGAGAAGAGTTTGAAAGAGAACACGACTTCGATTCAAGACATAGCAGTTCTGCTTATAGTTCAGAGCGTAATACTGGTGACTATGGAACCCACACAATTCAATCACAAAGCCAATTTAAACCCACTACATCTGCATATGGGCAAACCCCATACCAACCAGGCGTGACGCCGACATCCTCTGTGGCAAATACATACCAACCTGGAGTCACACCAACTCCAGTCCAGACTACTCCCTATCAACCCGGAGTCACACCAACTCCAGTCCAGACTACTCCCTATCAACCCGGAGTCACACCAACTCCAGTCCAGACTACTCCCTATCAACCTGGAGTCACACCAACTCCAGTTCAAACTACCCCTTACAAACCCGGAGTTTCTCCATACCAACCTAGTGTCCCACCTGGTGGAACTCCAAATCCTGTAGCAACTACTACACAGCCTCCTCAGTCATTCCAAATAACACCAGTAGATATTGCTTCGTTACCTGCACCACCTATACATCATAATAGGAGTGAAATGGTAGTACCTAAGGTGGTAGATGATTCTATCCCAGAAGAGAAAGAGATAATAGACGAAAATGGTAATACCGAAAGAGCAGAACCAATTACCGACGGTACCAATGTTATTGAGCCTCCTAAAAGGAATACAACGGTTCCAGATAAATTGAGTAATGGGCAGGGTATTAACCAGGAGTTGCATTCTAATTTTAAGAAGAAAGTACCATCTAATGATCATCTGTGCGTTAGATCGGAACAAAATGAATTAACACACGATCCATCACCTATCAAAAGCCCTATAAGGAGCCACGGGTCTAGGGTTTCACTACATGATCGCTCAACCCATTCCATCAAACATAATAACAATAATGAACCTAAAGAACTTACGGATGGAAGAAGATATGATTCTACTGATGCTCCAAAACACAAAGAACAGGGTTTCGATGAAATCCCAAGATCTAGGAGAAGAGATGATTATGACGAACCACGATCTAGAAGGGGGGACGATTATGACGAGCCACGATCTAGGCGAAGAGATGATTATGACGAACCACGATCTAGAAGGGGGGACGATTATGACGAACCACGATCTAGGCGAAGAGATGATTATGACGAACCACGATCTAGAAGAAGAGATGATTATGATGATACTAGATCAAGAAGAATAGAATATCAAGATGATATACCAATATCTAGGAGGAGAAATGAAAATGATTATGAAGATAGACACATTCATAATTCTTCAAAGAGTAGATCACATGAACCTATTGATTTCCCAAGTGGAACTCGAAATGACGAGAGCAATAGAGAAAGATTTATAGAAAATGAGGAAGACGCACCTCCTTTACCATCTAGGAACAGAGCTACCAGTGAAGCAATGATACCTCCTCCTCCCCTTGTTGCTAGAAGCAGAACTACAAGTGAAGCTCCCAAACCACTTCCATCACCAAGAAAAATTCAGTCAGTTACATCTATGAACAAATCTAGTTTTGAATCAATTCCCTCAAGACCACACTCTATTTCACAAACTAGAGGACCCCCACCGGTTGTACCAAAAAGCCGTAGAAATACAATTCGTTCTGACGATAATAATGTAGCGGCAAATCAAATTACAAATGTTAAACTCGATAATCAGGAAACTCTGGAGGATAAAAACGTTAAGAACCATATTTTACCAAATGCTAAACTCGTGAATGAACTAGCTAATATGAATTTAAAAAATAACGAATCAAAGTCTGATCCGGTAAAGCTTTCTACTAAAAAAACATCACCACCTCAAGTACCAAAGAAAAAAGAATCCCTGAAGGGCAAGTCACCAATGATTCCAAAGAAGAAGGTTGGACTAATGTCTGGCTCCAACAGTATTAGTAACGAGCTAATTAACAGGGGATCCCATAACGATATTAATGAAAGTGAAATAAATGACAATGAAGAAAACATGAGCCCATTAGAAAGATATAAGAGGAATCTTGTTAAAAATAATGCTTAATCTCGAATCTCTATAATTAAGGTTGAGCTTGTTAAAAAAGCAAACGAAGCAATAAGTTACAAACTTCACTATTTGTATATATTAATATTAACTACTTTACATAATGGATTGACCTAACATGTCATAGTACATATTATCTGATGAAGTAACTTTACGCTTCTATTTTGATTCTCATAATTCATAAGCAATAATTATATGTAACCTTTTAAATTCAATAAATTTGGTTTTTGAATGATAATAATAGTAAAATAAAATAGATAAAAAACATGAAAAAAAGTATAAAGAATTCAATAACCGAAAATCTTGCTAATGAAACTAAAAATACAGAGTACCTTATCCTTATTTTGATAAAAGAGCTGCAAATTGTTCAATATTGATTTCGCCAGTGCCTTTGCTAACCTCTTTAATCATTTGGTTCAATTCTTCATCAGACAAGTCTTCTCCAATTGAACTTAAGACTGCCTTTAATTCTGTGACAGATATCACACCATCACCATTGGTATCAAATACTTTGAAAGCTTCTATCAGTTCTTGTTCTGTATCATTTGAAGATATTTGCTTAGACATCAGGGTTAAAAACTCGTTGAATTCAATTTCATTGTTACCGTCTATATCGATTTCATTGACTAGATCCCGTACCTCGTCGTCAGTGGGTGATAAACCTAATGATTTCATTACAGATTTTAGTTCAGAAGCAGATATGGATCCACTGTGATCTTTATCAAACAGATCGAAAGTCTCCTTGAATTCAGCAATCTGATCGGCAGTGAGGGGCTTTTGGGACATGTTCAAGTATATGAATAAATTGTAAGGAAAGAAAGAAAGAAAAAATAATAATGTTTATATTCCCTTGGATATCGAGTTTCGTTAATTGTAAATACGACCTAGCAACAAAATTCAGTAATTTTAAGGCTACTTTGTTGTTCTTTTTGCTGAAACATAATACTTATTCTTATCTGCATTTATTAACATTTATTCATATACTAAGTCGCTACTGTTCCAAATTCAAGGGAAACCGATCTATATTTTTTTTCCAGTCATCGCTCAGATCCTTACATAAACTTTTGTTACCCTGAGGACTATCGATCGGACGAACAAATGAAGTATCATATATATATGCATATGGAAAGGTTGCAATTAATCGTTACTTATCATATTATCATTATTTATGTTTAGTTGTATAATTTTATGGGGCTGATCGGTTAACGGATCTCTTTAAGTGTGTCTCATTGGGGAATATGTTCCTGATGCATTTTTCGAGATAATCCGGAGTATTATTATTCCTAAGAGTCTTAAATTTATCGTTACCAGGTTGCTCGTACGACCAGTATTTATAGTTATCATCTGCATACAACTCGATAAACTCATGATCAGGTATCAAATAGTCGAAGTCGTCCTCAATATATTCCTTGATTAAACCGTTTTGTATCTGGGATGAATATTTTCGTACAATGTTCCATGTAAGATATGTATTGAACCTGCTCATGATTAATTCATTGTATCCTCCTCCTCCAAGGACAATACAGTGGCATGTAGTGAATCGATCTACGAGTTCCATGATACATTTAGTGAGTCCATGTATGCTTAGTTGCCATTCGTCATATTTATCCCCAGATAAACCATCCCCTCCACTTTGTATTACAATAATTTGTGGATTATGCTGATCAATTAAAGGTATAATAATCTTGTTCAATATAGTTTGCAAATACTTATCGTTTAACCCATGAAACATAGGAATGTTAACTAAATTTGGAGGTTTATTATTCTTTAGACTACCTGTACCAGGGAAAAAACCGGCTTCATATAAATGTAAGGATATAGTCTGTATAAAATTAGAATATTTGAATGCGTTCTCTACTCCATCACCGTGATGAAGATCAAAATCGATATAACTGATTCTTTGAAATCCCTTTTTGCGTAATCGTTGTATCAATAAGACAATATCATTAGTGTAACAAAATCCACGTGCACTTTGCTTAGAAGCATGGTGTCTTCCACCATCCAAATTTATACCAATGATTCTTTCAAAATCATTTTCACCTGGTGGGGGTAGGTTGATATATTTCTCTAATACAAGAGTTGCACCCGTGTTGACTTGTAAATACATTGGTAAATATGAAAATAAAGGACAATCTCCTGTTAAATTATACTTTTTTAATAATTCATCATTACTTAATGTAACATTATCTAATTTCATTCTTTTTATCGAACGAACATTATTATATGTATTCGCAATTTCCTTTGGATTCAATTTATATGCCTTAAAATATTCATACAACGCTTCCCTTGAATAAAACCTTCTTTCTTTTGGAATATTATCATTAGAGTCGTTCCACTGATCACTGATTTCACCTAATTGATTCCAATCGTCTTCTATTTTATCGCCTTCTTGTATGACATTAAGGGTATCGTTCATTAGTTGATCCACATATGTGGCAGAATGGAACCGTAAGAGATCTTCTTTAGAACAATATGGAGTTTTGATTACCACATCAAAATAATTAAGTAAATTATAAGCATCAAGCAATGCATATGTAAGCTGGGATTTCTTATAGCCATTACAAGGTAGTAAATCAGCAACTTGTGATTGGAACACAGACGCCGATATGATTAGCTTCGTCATTGTAGTTGAACACTTATAACTTCTAACATACACAGATTAGCCAGTAACAAACATTTCAAACCTTTAAAAGTGCTTTTGTAACAATTATCGTTTAATTTGTTTAACTGGTGCTTGTCTATTCTCGAGTGTTTTTTTAGTTCTGTATTGTTATGGTTGTTCCCTTTTGGCATTTTTTCTTTTTCATTAATCGAAATTTCAATATAATGAATAATAAATATCTGCAAGATATAGAAAAGAGGAATAGGTCAATAAACATTTCGAAGAGGAAACAGGAAGACACAGGACAAAAGGTGATACTTTCGCAAGATATATATTTTAAGTGTTATACCAATTAATGTTTATTTTTGCTAGTCGGACATTATTCGTGATATTAAAGGTAGTTTACTGAGACTTGCAATACAATAAGAACTGTACAAAGAAAAAAGAAAAAAATAACAATATGACTACAGATAAATACACTGATACTCTAAATGAGATGATCACATTATTCAAGAACTATAAGCCTGGTATTGTTACATTGGATAACATAACTAAACTATGCCAAACCCTTGGATTGGAGTCGTTCATCGATGATGTAGATAATGAAGTGGCAAGATTATCAACTGCGTCGAAAATTATAGTCATTGATATCGATTTTATTAAATCTGAAGGGAAAGTTAAAGATGTTAAACTGGTATTGGCATCCAATTTTGACAATTTCAACTATTTTGAAAATAAGAATCCTCTGGAGTCGGGTCTTCAGTCTCAAGATAAAGAAAGTAATATATTACTAAAATCTTTAATAGAGTATCCTAATTTGAATGAATTTCATGAAAACTTAGAATTCTTGTATTTATTAGATTCGTATTCACAATTAGATGTCGATTCCAATAACTCCGTACATGGTTCTGGTGGTTTACATGGTTCTGGTAACAATCATTCAGATTCTAATAATAATAATACAACCACAGGCAATCTATCTAATGGTGCAAACAATTCACCAATCGGATCTAATAATACTAAGAATGCTAACGGTAACAACAACAACAATAATAATAGTAGCAGTAATAATCAATTGGAGAAAAATAAATTAGATTTGTTCAAATATTATACTGAATTGAGTCAATATATCCAAGATTATTTACTGGATCGCGGTATTAAATGGAATGTAGCAACTAATCTAGATAGTAAATTTGGTATATATATCATCACCGCAGATACAGAACGAGAAATAGTTGCTAAGATAACCTTTAAGAAATCTTTGGATCCACAACATATATTATATGAATATATTTACTCTAAGGATACCAAAGAATGGATAAACGAATCTGCAGAGTCCTACACAATGGGTGTTTCGCTAGTTATGGAGATTATTTCAGATTCTATATGGTTCCCAAAATCATTCATCTCAACTGATGTGATATTCGATAATAATACACAAACAAATGGATTAATTCGAACCAATATAAATAAATCTAATAGTCGCCAAAGAGATGACAATATTAATAATTACAACTCGACCAAATTCCTGAAACTACTAACCAATTTAGAAGATGGTTCACATCCTCCAAGTGGTAATGGTCTATATTATCATGATAAGATCCGTCTAATCAATGATTTTACAAGTCCACTGATAAGGTTACCATTTTTTGACATTAGTAATGATAACATTGATCTAATTGATGAAATATTAACTTGGACACTATGGTCTAAAAGAGTGCTGGAGAATATTGTTGAACTGATGATGGTTCAAAAGGAATCTACAAGTACATATGATGATGATCACAAACTGTTATTAGCTCCAAATGGAAATATACGCTCGAGTGTGGATACCAGCACAAATACTACTCTTGGATTCAATTCAATCGATCATTATAGACACAACAGTGTGTCTGGAGCTAACGTAACACCCGATATTGGTATGAGAAGAAGACGATCATCCAATAAAGGGAAGAGACCCAGTATTACTGAAGCGACAATGTTCAAGGACGAAGGATTGCAACAATTTAACTTACATGATGTTATGTCGGAACAACATTCCGTTATTACAGAGGAAGACGACGATGATTACAATACAACACAGGGTCACAACAATGAACATATGTCTACTGATGATAATGGCCATTCAAATAACGATGGTCCTGACACTAGCAAAGATGTACCAGTCATGGAAGATGATAGTCGGATGGATATTGATCCAATGGAATTAGGTAATGATATCGAAGACACCCGAGATATCAAAGAAGAACAAGAACAAGAGACCACAGTGCAAGAGCTAATACCGCTAATTATCTGTGAGGACCATATATCTCTGGGAGATATCGCCAGTTGTAATTTATATGAACCAGTTTCTAAATGGGATGCCTTCATGTCAAGCTTCCGCCAAACCATTTAACTAGTTCATTTTTTCTTCTTTGCATTATATACCATCCATGTATAGATAGACAACCATTCATAGATGAACAGTATGCAACAAATAAAATCTGTAACTAATATCAACATATCAACATATCAACATATCAACATATCAACATATCAACATATCAACATATCAACATATCAACATATCAACATATCAACATATCAACATATTTATGTTATGTATTTACTGCAGCAATAAGCACATCGTCAACTCCGACGTCCATACCTCATCTCATCACTCTAAACCTAGTTGCTCCCCTGGTCTGCAAGAAAATAGTTCAGGGAGAAACCAGTAAAACCAGTAAAACTAAAACTCACCGCCCGCACACCTCACCACGAACGACGCCCACGCTTACAAAACCTGAAAAACTGAAAATTTTCCAAAAACGAAAAAAAAAAAATAAAAAAATTTTCAGTTTGAAAGAAAGAAATCAACGATGGGATGAGCTAAGAGAAGAAGAAGAAGAGCAAGAAGAAGAAAAGGTTTGAGAGTTCTCTTTCCTTTTTTGGGATTCTGCGTGTGTTTCTTGGGCTCATCGCAAAAATTTTCACTTTATTTTAATTATCATCTACCAAAGGGGAAAGAATTGAAACTTATTCCCTTAGAGAAGTGAAAATTTTCATCAATCGATTATAGTTCTTGTTTTTGTCACTTTCAAGTAACGATTGGCATCGCTTATATATAATAAAGTATTAATACTTAAAACTTATATTTGGTAATTGTTACTTTCCCTTTTTCAAAATTGTTTGTATCTTGGGCTTATTCCTTTCTTGTGTTACAATTAGAACCTCAGTATACTCTCATTCTAACTTAGATTATATATATTTCAAAGATTACAGAGATGGCCAAGACTACTTCCAAGAAAGACGCTAAACTAGCCCAAAAGAAGGTTGCTGAAGAAAAGGCTGCTGCCACTTCTTCTTCCGACTCTTCCTCTTCCTCTTCCTCATCTTCTGAATCTAGTTCCGACTCTTCTTCTGATTCTGAATCCTCCTCCTCTGATTCTGAAGAAGAAACTAAGAAGGAAGAAACCAAAAAGGAAGAATCCTCTTCCTCATCCTCTGAATCTGGTTCCGACTCCTCCTCCTCTGAATCTGGTTCCGAATCTGAAGCTGAAGAAGAATCTAACGACAAGAAGCGTAAAGCTGAATCTGAAGACGAAGAAGAAGAATCTGACGATTCTAAGAAACAAAAGACCGAAGAAGATGCTGATGAAGGTGATGCTGATGAAGAACCATCTACCATCTTTGTCGGTAGACTATCTTGGTCTATTGACGGTGACTGGTTAAAGAGTGAATTCGACCACATTGGTGGTGTTGTTGCCGCTAGAGTTATCTACGAAAGAGGTACCGACAGATCCAAGGGTTACGGTTACGTTGACTTTAAGAACAAAACCTTTGCTGAAAAAGCCGTCAAGGAAATGCAAGGTAAAGAAATCGATGGTCGTGAAATCAACTGTGACATGTCTAACTCCAAGCCAGCTACTAACAACGGTGGTGACCGTGCTAAGAAATTCGGTGATGTTCCAAGTGAACCATCTGACACTCTATTCTTAGGTAACTTATCCTTCGGTGCTAACACAGATGAAATCTCTCAAATGTTCAGTAAATACGGTGAAATTGTTTCCGTTCGTCTACCAACTCATCCAGAAACTGAGCAACCAAAGGGTTTTGGTTACGTTCAATACGGTAACCTTGACGATGCCAAGAAGGCTCTAGAGGCTCTACAAGGTGAATACATTGACAACAGACCAGTTAGACTTGATTACTCTACTCCAAGACCACAAAACGACAGAGGTGGTTTCGGTGGTAACAGAGGTGGTTTCGGTGGCCGTGGTGGCCGTGGTGGCTTCGGTGACCGTGGTGGCCGTGGTGGTTTCGGTGGTCGTGGTGGCCGTGGTGGCTTCGGTGGCCGTGGTGGCAACAGAGGTGGTTTCGGTGACCGTGGTGGCCGTGGTGGCTTCGGTGGCCGTGGTGGTTTCAGATCTACTGGTTCCGGTGCTAACAATGCTCCATTAGGTAAATCTAGAAACACCGCTGACTTCGCTGGTACCAAGAAGACCTTTGATTAATTGGAATAAACAAATATTTCTTTTTCCAATAAAACAAATCGAAAATATTCATTTCTCCTCTTCTACTCATACTCTTCTTCCCATCTACTCCAGTTCGGATATGTATATACACTATTTACATAGCACTTTTCTATGAGTGTATGTGCTTTTTTGATGATAGAATAATTGGGTCTTCTTGAAACAAGCATATTATTATGATTTGTTGTCTCTACAACTCATCTTATCATCTATCACATGCATTCATTTTATTATATTATTTGTATATTAGGCATTTAAATAAAAAAAACATAAGCAATTTCACTAAGATAAAAAGAACAAGAATTACTCCTACATATAAATATACATAATTTACAACCCCTAGCCCTAGCCCTACTATAAAATGGGCATTTAGGGACTATAAATAATATTCAATAAGCATATCCCATATATATTTAAAATATATTTTGACATATTTGTCAAATTATGCCTGTTTATATGCAGTTTTTTTTACCTTCTAAACCATATCTCATTCATTATTATCTATCTATTATTGTGCCCCACCATGTTTATTGGTTGTTGTTTTTTGACGTGTGCGTTGTTCTCTTTTTCTTTGTCGTTTGCATTCTGATTTCGTTTGATGGGGAGAGGAGACGAGCGAAAGAGACATTCAAGATGAAAAATTATTTTGATTCTAACAGTAATAATGCTGACTGATCAATTCACGTATGTATACATATATAGGAAAAGAAATAGAAAGAAAGAGTTTATTTTTTACAATATTCTTCTTACGATTATAGTGTGTAGCATACAGTTATCAGTCCTAGCTCTGAATAATAACCACATTGAATAATAATATCAGTTCGTGTTTTGCTTAGTTTTTATTAAATAGAAATGACTACAGCAATTCCTGTTAAGAAAGCCATTGGTGCATTATTACGTGATCCTGGGAATTCCATATGTGCCGATTGTAAGAGTCAATCACACCCACGGTGGGCGTCATGGTCGTTGGGTGTATTCATTTGTATCCGCTGTGCTGGTGTTCATAGATCTTTGGGGACTCATGTTTCAAAAGTTAAATCTGTTGATTTAGATACGTGGAAAGAAGAACATTTAAGGATGTTAATTCGAATGCAAAATAATGATATTGCTAATTTATATTATGAATGTCGATTAAGTGATGAAATTAAAAGTAATTTAAAACAATCTTTATTAGATACGAATAAATTACAAACTTTTATTAGAGCGAAATATGAAGCTAAAAAATGGATTGGTGACAGTATTCCGAATAAGAAAGATTTATCATTAATGAAAGAAAATCTATTAGATAATAATAATAATAATAATAATAATAATAATGGTGGTAGCAATAGTAGTAGTGTATCATCTTTAAATGTTGCACCAATTTCTAATGATTTATTAAATGATAGTATGAATAAATTGAATATCAGTAATAGTAGTAAAAATAATAGTTTAGTTAATTTAGAAAAATTATCCTCATCAATATCCAATGGATCGACATCGAATAATAATACTAGTAATACAGCAAGTTCAAATACAACCACGACAACAAATACTAATACTAATATTAATGCGAATAGTAAATTGAATCAAAGACCAGATCTTAAGAAATCGATATTATCCCTTTATTCAAAATCAAACACTAATGTAAGAAATCCAGCAAATATTGCAAGTAATAATAATAATAATAATACATCATTATCAGGGATATCATCATTAGCGTCATCTACTACAAAATTAAATAATAATAATAGTAGTAGTACATGGTCATCTACTATTAATAATAACAATAATAATAGTAATTCTGCATTATCATTAGATGACAATGAATTATTTAAAAATGTATGGTCATAAAAATAAATATATTATTATAGAATATATATGTATATATCAAAGAATATTTTTTTAAGAAATATAATGTATATTAAAAACTTCACGGAAGTATAATTGATATGTCAAAATGGACAGATCAATAATGGAGAGAAAAAAGGACAGATCAATTAAAAAGACAATAATATTTTATTATAGTCTACTAATGAAACGAAATGTAATTAATGTTAATTAATTAATATTAATAAAAATGAATATGTATAAAAAATCAAAAACGTTAGAACTAGTGAGAAAGAAAGTAAAAATAAAAGAATCAATTAAAATTGAATTGATTAACCCAGATTTGGAACATAAAATTTATATCTATTCATTGTAGCTTTATGAGTACCATAATATAATACAAAAAATACTGTAAAAATTGATAATAATAATTTTAGATCTTGAGTTAGCATTTGAGTAATTGTATTGTTGTTGTGTAAGTGATGAGTTAATTTTCTTAAATCTTTATTCTACCTTGAAAAAGAGAAAGAAAACAGTTAATAAATAAAATATATTTATGTAAGCAAAAAAATAAGTATTAATATTAATGACTAAATAATTTAATGTATATCAAATTGAATTGAATTAAAGATTTCCAAGTCTTATATATATTAGTTCTGAAGTTAGTCAGCTTGAATATATTGATGAAACCATATTAAATTGTACTCAACCCGGTAATTAATAATAATAAATATATAAAATTATGTTTAAAAAAAAAACAACGCAAGGGATCCTACTTTAATTACAAGGAAAAATCCAATAGGATAGTCATTATTTTTATCTTAGAAACAAAATTTGTGCCAAACTTTTTTTTTATTAATACGTATATGCAACAATCATTAGAATTTCTGAAGTGAAAGCAATTACTACTTATTTTCAACTAACAACAATTAAGTAAGTATAATCAAAAAGGGAAAAATTGTTCTCTCACTGTTACAATTGGTAAGAAAGAAAGAAAAGGTCTTCTTTTCGCTATTATTATTAAAAATAACTCCCTTATTTTCTCTCTCTGTATATTACCTAAATGCTCAAACGGACAGCGAGAGACTCAGTAAGAGGGGCGAAGGGACTTTGAGACATCTATGTACTACTCTTCCCCCTCCAATACATTACTATAAGACAAGACGAGACAATACGATTTAATATAATATAATACAATACATCTCCTAGCAAATGTACCGTCAGAATATCATAGACCCTAGAATGTAAATCAGTATATATAGTTATTTGTTAAACCGATATAGTTCTATTAGGGATTCCTCAGATAATGTTACGTAGACAGACAGATTGATATATAGTAGCTGTATGTATTATTATGATTGGATGTTTGGGTGATGCTATATACTTCTCTGACAGGGACCTCTTGCTATTATTTTTATGGAGAGGTTCATGCTTACCAGCCGGAGATATTTTATTTGTTAGCTGATTTTATTTTAGTTATGTGCGCGAGGACTGAATATATTCCGCGTTTCCCTTCCATGACTTCATTATTTTGTTTTGTTTTAGCTTAATAGTGAAGAACGGTGCCAAAAAGGGATCCCGCGTTGTTTCAAAGAAGGAAAAACAAATGTCGGTCGTTGCGTGTTTGATCTTGTCGTTTCCCACTTTTCTGAAGTAACAATTTTAGATGCAAGGGAAGCGTACATAATCAGGCATGTATATGGAACAACATTGAGTGCTGCCGTAAGTTTTACTATGATGTACATTCTCCCGTCACAGAATGTTTCGGACCGAATATCATAGGATGTCAGAGAGAAGAGGGTTCTACTACGTTTGCCCCACGCTTCGTTCATGATGATTACACGTATTTTAATTGAGTTCACTGGGTACTGTCGCAGAATAACGCTAGAGTTAATATTTCAACTGTACTACGTACACTGTGATATCACCCATATATATTCTTTAGCCCATATTACATTAGAAGTAAACTGGCTCTTCTGGAGACAAACATCGGTATAAACTTCTATGATTTATATATAATATATGAGTTTTTTGGGCTCGTATATTTTTGAAATTGAACTTTTTATCTCCATGGAAATTACTATTGATTAATGACAGCTATGACGTAGTAAGATTATTTCTTCTTTTGATGATGATGAAATATTATCTTATTTTATTTTTAAAACTACAGACAAATATATAATATAAATTTTCAATACTCAATGTTAATAAAATAAATATATTAACAAAGTTTAGGGAAAATTTAATGTAAATAACATACGGTTTAAATGAAAAAAAAAAATAAAAGAAGAAATTATAAAATTTAGAATACAGTAAGATATGAATGAATATTAAGAAAATAGAAACAACAATGATATTATACTACATTACTGTTAAATTATGTTTTTTCTTATTCTTACATTCACACTTCTACTAATTTTAAATTTCTTTCTTTTATTTTTTTTAAATTAATTGATTTTAGTAAAAATCAACAATTTCTTAAACTGCTTATAACTTGTCGTAGTATTCTTGCCAGCCTGGAACTTCTTCCTTCATACCGTGTCTCTTACGAGCAGCAAGGACAATTTCACCAGCCTTGGTGGTTGGGTCCAATGGGTCAGAGTTGATAGTGGCCCAGTGATCGAACACCATTTGTGGGAAAGCTTGACCAGAGGTAGCTTGTCTTAGTTCACCAGAGAAACCGAAAGATTCGTTAACTGGTAAGAAAGCCTTAACAGTGAATAATGGAGTACCTGGTCTTTGTTCTTCAGAGACAACTTGACCTCTCTTCTTGTTTAAAACAGAGTAAATACCACCGACAGCTTGTTCTGGACATTGGATTTCGACCAAGAAAACTGGTTCTTGAATCTTTGGTTCAGCCAATAGGAAACCAGCGTAAGTAGCTCTTCTCATGGTTGGAATGATTTGACCACCACCTCTGTGGATAGCATCAGCATGTAAAGTGACATCTAGGATGTTAACTCTGACAGATCTCATTTCTTCACCGAAAATTGGACCTTCCTTGGTAGCCCATTGGAAAGCAGCAACAACAGAGTCCTTGATTTCGTTCAAGTATTGGACAGCCTTGGTTTGGTCAACAACAACGTTGGCACCGTTACCATCTGGACCGAAACACCAGATCTTTCTGGCATCAGTGACATCCCATTCGTAGTCATCAGCCATGATTCTGGCTCTGGCCTTGATATCATCTCTTGGGTTGATGACACCGTTTTCAATGGCAATAGAGGTTTCTTCAGTCATTGGTTCAGCCTTCAAGTAGATTCTGTTATGCTTGTTTGGAGACTTGGATAGAGCGGATTGAGAAGATTCAGCTTCAACAGTTTCTCTGTAGGCAACAACAGGTGGAGAGATTCTCAATGGAACACCAGCGTGGTCGTGTTCCAAATCTTGTAGACAAATTTCCAAATGTAATTCACCAGTACCAGCAACAATATGTTCACCGGATTCAGACATGTAAGTCAAGACACATGGATCGGACTTGGATAGTCTCTTTAGACCTTCAACCAACTTTGGTAGATCGTTAGCGTTCTTAACTTCAACAGCGACTTGAACAACTGGAGAGACAGAGAACTTCATGACCTTCATGTTGTGAGCGGTTTCAGAAGTAGTCAAAGTACCAGTCTTTAGTAAGAATTGATCAATACCGACTAAACCGATAATGTTACCGGCTGGACAGTCATCGATTGGTTCGACGAATCTACCCATCATTAGAACAACTCTTTGGATGGCCTTAATGAAAAGATCATCCTTCTTACCTGGAACGTAGTTTGGACCTTGGATTCTAACCTTTTGACCAGACTTAACAGTACCAGCGAAAACTCTACCGAAAGCGTAGAATCTACCCTTATCAGAGGTTGGCACCATCTTGGAGACGTAAAGCATCAAATCAGCAGTTGGGTCACAGTTCTTGATGGCGATACAACTGGCATCGTCAGCTGGACCTTCGTATAATTGTTCAGCTCTGTAGTTTTGAGCAGTAACTGGAGATGGCAAATGTAGGATAATCATTTCTAACAAAGCATCGGCAGCTGGCAAGAACTTTCTCATAACGACCTTTAGCAAAGCCTTACCTTCTAGGTCCTTTTCGTCACCCTTTAGACCAATTTCTAGCTTTTCTAACAAAGTTGGAATTTCGTCCTTCTTGAAGTTCATAACAGCAGCAAAGATTCTGAAGATTGGATCTAGAACAAACATGTTGAAAGCTCTGTCCAATGGCTTACCTTCGGCATCGGTGTCCTTGGTAGTCCACTTCTTAGTCTTTGGGTTGAAGTAGTTGTCACCCCATAATCTTTCCATCATCTTTTCCTTGTCAACACCGAATTTCTTGGCGTATCTGTTAGCGAATTGACGGATGGTGAAAGCCCAACCATGTAGACCGGAACCGAAGGCAACGGTACCCTTGGATGGGTAAACTTGAACATCACCTAGAATTTCATCGGAGTAAGTGGAGATGATAACGTTAACGGATTCAACGGTTCTGGCGAAAGTTTGGTAAAGATCTTCCTTGGAGACTTGTAGTTCCAATAGAGCTCTGTCAACCTTGTTAATGACAACAACAGGCTTAATTCTTTCACCTAGAGCTTGTCTCAAGACAGTTTCAGTTTGGACACAGACACCTTCAATGGTGTCGACGACAACTAAAGCACCATCGGTGACACGAAGAGCAGCAGTAACTTCAGAGGAGAAGTCAACGTGACCTGGGGAATCGATCAAGTTGATTAAGAAGGAGTTACCATCGGTCTTTTGCTTGATTTCCTTGACATCTTCTTCGGTCATTTCAGAGTATAAAGAAATGGCGGTAGACTTAATAGTGATACCTCTTTCTTGTTCATCCTTTCTGGTATCGGTGAAACGAGCTTCACCAGCCTTGGCAGCGGAAATAATACCGGCTCTTTGAACTAAAGAATCGGTCAAAGTAGATTTACCATGATCGACGTGAGCAATAACAGACATGTTTCTAACATTAGTAACATGGTCCATTAAGGCACGCATTTGGTCAACAGTGAAAGCAACCATTGTGTATAGATAGTTATATAATAGTGGTTTGGTCTGTTTTAAGTATATATATTAAAGAAACAAGTATACCAAATAAGAAAAACACATGAAATAGTTCTTAAAATACTAATACTAATTATAATGTAAGTCAAATAATAGCAAGAACAGGAAGTGGTAACAATTAGGATAATATAACCATTATTACAAACCAAGTTAGTGCAATTCTAATGGGGAACAAGCATGAAGAAAAAAATTGATTAAGTAATGGGAAATTTTCCAGTGAAAATTTTTTTTTCTCGTCAAGTTTTCCAAGCTCCCTCTTTTCCCGTTTGCTCTTGCTGTCTGTCTTGAACGAGTTGATGTCAGTCTGTGTGTGAGTGCGTAATGTGGTGGTGGGTGCACATAGAGAAATGCTCTATTTGCCTGTTGCGAGTAATAAAATGCGGACGGATTTTCTGTCTTGAGAGTGCGCTGTGGAGCGACAGCGGAAAAAAAGGGCATCGCGTTCTGTGAATATTTGGGTCTATCAAGTGTGATGGTATTTACGCCGGTAGTGCTATTTTTCTAAGGTTGACGAAAGCCCTAATTTTGGGGAAGGGGAGGAGGCCTAGGGTTAAAGGGTTTGGTATACCGTTCCTACAGGTTATGTGACACATTTTGGAACAGGATTTATGATGACTTTTAGTCATTGTTGAAATTTTCAGTGTCGTCTTTTTTATATTGGAATTGTCGTATATGTATATATATATATATATATATATATATTTTTGTTGTTGTTTTTATAGGTGGTGGTCGCTATCCCACGTCATCTTCCATTATACGTCGAGATACCTAACATGTGGGCTGCGCTTTTAGCATCTAGCATGTTTGAATCCCTCGTTGACGATTCTTCACCTGGCCCAGTCTTTGCACCAGGTAATGCATTGCTTTCGATCGTTAGTGACTTGTCAAACTCTGTGTGCGATACATCATTGATTTCTTGTTGACTATGGTGGCGAACTTCACCTGTCCAGCTATCACCTCCTGTGCTTTGCGATATTTCATCATGTTTGTGGGATACTGTGTGTCTCCCAAGACGTGAGAGACCACCTTTCATATCTGCTCTTCGGACTTCTGAACGGACTCTTTCCAATAATGAAAGTTTCTTCCTTTCATATTCGATTCGTCTTAATGTATATGATTTGATTGATTTGGCTAACCATTGTTCATACCATGTAATCCATTGTTTCCTTTCAATTAACATATTACCAGTAATTCGTTGTAATTTTAATGTCAAGTTTTGTTCTGTTGTAGTGACTATCTTTAAACCACGTAATGCATTATCCGCTTTAATTGGATCAGTATCTCTTTTGCTTCTTAATTTCCGAACAGTTTCTTGTTTATTCTTACAACTTTGTTGAGCTTGAACCAAATCTCTCATGACAAAATGTCGGTTTGTTAATGCTTCTTTAACAACATATGTGTCTTTAACAATCCATTCAAGGCCATCGTATAAAGTTGCCATATCCATGGTGGCTATTATACTATTTATATCGCCTACAGCGGTCATCACCTTACCATATCTTTTATAAAGTCTCTCCTCATTTTCATTATTACCACTTAAAATACCGAATTTTTGACCAAATTCATTTTCTTCTTGAACTAATAATCTTCTTGATTTACTTGCCTTTAGTAATTTTTCTTGAACAGTTTGAATTCCAACATATAAAGATTTCACCATAGGTCTAAACTCAGCTAATTCTATTACTTCATCATAAGGTGGAGCCAGTTGCTTCAACGTTTTCCTCTTTAGACCACTTACTTGTGTTGTTGGTTTGTTGATTGGAATATATGAATTATAATCACTCTCGATGAAAAAGGCTAATTCCTCACTTCTTAAAACTAAAGGATCTATACATATTCTATTAAACCATTGTTGGTAGTTGCTAACTGTACTATCATGATCTTCTTCATTGTTTATCCCATAATTCGTGTAAGGGGCAGGTAACGAAGGGATAAAGGATTCAGGGATACTATTATTCAAGAATTTAAATAAATTTTGAAACTCCTGGGTAGATTTTCTTAAATTTTTATGTTTTTCTTTACGGAAAGTGGGTATATTTGTTGAACAATCAAATATTAGGGTTGGATTTTCTTTCTTATTCGATATCGATCCAACTCTTTCTAACCCAGTGACTTTAACAATTAGGGTATATTTTCCTACATTTTTACGTTCTGGAAGTAATTTCGCTATATCAATGGTACGTTCTGTACCTTGATCTGGAGGCGTATCCACTGGAGACGTATCCACTGGAGGTGTGTCCACTGGTGGAATTGCCTCTTGTGAGGTGTATGATTGGGTTTCGTTTGAATTAACATCATATGTAGTAGTGGTTGCTTGTTGTTGTTGTTGTTGTTGTTCTTCTTCCTCGTCGTCATCTGGAGGATGTATATGACTAGGTTCTGTCACAGCGCTAGAATGTTCAGCAAAAGGGTTATCTGCTAATGGATCATGATCATCATAAGTAACGTTTGACATCATACTGTTAATCTATAAATAAGGATCATATAAAAACAATGAATAACTAAAAAAAAAAGATAGATAAGGATCAATTAACACTTAGCGCTTACTTATTATCTATAGCGTAAAATAGATAGTACAACTGTATTTGTTGAGAATAAATATCCCGCTCGATTAAATCCTTGACGATTTCTCTCTTGTGTGTATGTAATCCTTTCTTCCTCTCTTTGTATCTTCTCAGGTTACACCCTTTTTATCAATCTTTCTTTACACGTAGAAATTGAACTGCTAATAAATATCGTCAAACCTTTATCGTGCAGTCTTCGTTTTTTATTTTGTCTTCGCTGGTTGAAGAAAATGGAGTTGGCCTTCCTGTGACGAAAAAGACAGACTAACTACGCAGATAACTCCTGAGAGAGTTAGGACCTCAAGACAAAGAGATAATCATTTGGGATGGTGGATGAGCAATAGTTGATTTGTATTTATATATATATCCTGCGTCGAGTATATAGGAATGTTGATAAGCAATCAATTAGAAGCAACTACCCTAAGGTATCTTGAGAGATATTAAATTCCAAACCCTTTATTAAAGATAGCAATAGACCAAAGAACAATTACTTAACGATGTCAAAGGTACCGGGTATTAAACATATGAGATCTATAAAGGCATTAGTGTTCGATATGGATGGGACATTGTGTTTACCACAGCCATGGATGTTTCCTGCAATGAGAAAAGCGATTGGTCTCGAGGAAAAGTCCATCGATATTTTGAAATTTATTGATGATATGCCAACAGAGGTTCAAAGGGTGAAGGCTCGTGAGGGGATTCATGACGTAGAAGAACAAGCTATGATGGAAATGGAACCACAGCCAGGGTTGGTAGAACTGATGGGTTATTTAACGACACATGCATACAGTAAGAGTATATGCACTAGAAATGTGATTACGCCGGTGAATTATTTTGTGTCTAAATTTATACCTGTGGGGTTTAATTTATTCGATTATATTATGACAAGAGATTTTAGACCGACTAAACCATTTCCTGATCCATTGCTTTATATTTCTAAAGAATTGAGTATTGATGCATCTGAAATGATGATGATTGGTGATTCAATGGATGATATGAGGAGTGGTAGAAGTGCTGGATGTGTTACAGTACTATTGAAAAACCATGTGAATGGGCATATAATGACAGATCATAAAGAATTTGTAGATTATCCTATCGATAATTTATCTGAAATTATTGATATTTTAGAAAAAATAAATAGAGAATCAAAAAAATAAATTTATTTTATAGAAACTTCAATTTAAAGTATTAAATTTAGTTAGAAACATAAAAAACAACAAACTGTTATAAAGTGATTATTATTCTTTAAAACAATCGTCTGTAAAACTTATAAAACTCTTCAATGCACTAAGGGTTATTCTTATTTCATATATGTAAATATATATACAGTTATAGAATAATATGACTAAATGACAAAAAAATTGAATAAAAATTTATAATAATAATGGTTTTTTCTAAAAAAAAAAAGGATTGGATATTTATTTTAATTTATATCAAATTACCTTAATCGAATAGACCGAAACCCATGTCATCATCGGATTCTTCCTTAGCTTCTTCTTCAGCATCTTCAGCGGCGGCTTCACCAGCGGCACCAGCAGCAGCAGCAGAACCACCAACAGCAGCGGAACCAGCAGCTGGAGCAGAGGCAAACTTAGCAGAACCAGCAGCAATGATTTCATCTAGAGAACCCTTACCTTCTAGAGAAGATAGTAATTCGTTGATTCTAGATTCTTCAGATTCGATACCGACAGATTCGACAACAGTCTTGATGTCGGCAGCAGATGGGGTAGCGTTACCACCTTGGGTAAGTAACAAGTAAGCGGCTAGGTACTTCATTTTCTATGTCTTTGATTGATTAATTTACTCTAGAGATTTGCTAAATGATACAAAGAACAGAATTGCAAACTTTATCAACAAAACCATAAATTAAACTTATTAACTAATTGTAGATGTGTTATGTCAATAATTCAAAATATTCAATTGATGGAAAATGAAATCCATCGAAAGGTCGGTCGGGCATTGAATGCGTCGTGCACTGAAAATTTTTTTCGTTTTGGGTTTTTTCGTCTCGATTAGCCTCGTTGAAAACGATTTGGATGTGAATTATACATATATATTTAAATACAGAGAGAGATTGTGGGTACAATGTGTGTTTACTGGCACTATTACGTTCAATATGTATTTCTATATCCAAACAGTAGGAAAAAGCTTACTTGTACTGATCATCCAGTATAGAGACTAGAGATAAAGAGAAGTGACATAGTGCTACATTACATTATCTATATATATATGTATATAATGACGCTCACAAGGTCAAACTCAATACTTTTCACAACATTCTCGATCGTCATGCCTCACCAGGCTGGAAAAGAACACGCTGATCCAATCCATTGACAACCCCATCACTTAATTACAATGTACCAGACATAATTAGAGAATATGTGAAATTCACTAACATTTCCCATTTCGGGGTGTGATGACCAGTGCGTTAAAGCAAGGAAAACTGGCTAATTGAGCTGTCCCCGCCACTTAAAAACCCGAAGACTTGCAAAAATTTGAAAAATAATTGAAATTTTTCAAATTTTTTGCTGGTGGAATTTATTATGGGAAGGGAGATAAAACGGTGTTTTAAAGTCTTAGGCAATGTGGCACATTCGACAAATATAATAAATTATTATATAATCGTTCACTTATTTCGATATATATATTCTGTTGTTGTATCTATTTTAATCGTTATTAGTTAGATGAACAGACCCTTACATGAATTATATTAATAATATTTAACTGGCGGAATTTTGTGACTGTTATTTCTGTCTCTCAATATATATTATCGATAAAAATATCATTAATCTGAACATTAAACGTACTCGATTTCTCTGATATTACAGAAATCGTACCCAATTCTCAAAATTTTGTCTTTTTAATATTCAGTTTACTTACACACATTATATTAGCTTTTTTTCTTACCATGCCAAAGGAAGTGAGTAACGGCTTTCAAGCTGCATTTTGGGATATTCTATTTGGTTCCATTGCTGGTGCATTAGGGAAGACAATCGAATATCCATTCGATACTATAAAAGTACGAATGCAAACACAAGGGTACCAAGTGTTCCCAACTACTTGGTCATGCATTAAATATACTTACGAAAATGAAGGGATTATAAGAGGATTTTTCCAAGGTATTGGATCACCTTTAATTGGTGCATCATTAGAACATGCATGCTTATTCTTTTCATACAATCAATGTTTCCAATTTTTATTAACTTATACTGCATTATCAAACTTCTTAATTATTCTAATCTCGGGAGCATTTGCTGGTTCATGTACAAGTTTAGTCCTAACACCTGTAGAATTAATTAAATGTCAATTACAAGTTTCAAATTTAAGATTACCTTCGGATTCTGGAGAAAGACATACTTCCATAATACCCACAATCAGATCAATATTAAAGGAAAAAGGGATATGGGGATTATGGCAAGGTCAATCAGGTACATTTATTAGAGAATCTATTGGTAGTTTAATATGGTTTGGTACATTTGAAAGCTTTAAAAGTATGTTTTTAAGAAAATCAAACAGAGAAATTATGCGTACGTGGCAACTCTTAATTAGTGGTGCTGCAGCAGGTGTAGCATTCAATGGAAGTATGTTTCCTGTAGATACTATCAAATCCATTATGCAAACTGAACATATAGGATTTTTAGAAACAGCACAGAAAGTTCGTAGAGAACATGGTATGGCTGGTTTCTATCGTGGCATCGGAATCACTCTATTAAGATCTGTCCCATCTAATGCTATTGTATTTTATACATATGAGAAATTATCTCGGTTTAAAGTATAGAATTTGATTACATATACACATACATATTTGCATAGTAATAAGTAATATTATTAACCTTAATTTTTCTTTTCTTCTTCAGTAAAAAAATAACATGAATAATGAATAAATATCCCCCCGATGGCATTCATGATGCACCATTAACCTAAAGTCAATTTATAATGTTAATTTGACATATTTGCTTACTGGGTATCCAATCCTTGAAGATCCCTTTGTGTGTATTATTTTTGCTTGTTCTTTCAGCACCTAACGGGCAACCGCCTAACAAATCTAAACAGAAGACCGAACTACGGAAGAAGGAAGAACAAACCTTTAAACAATTTGCATTATAAACGAGTTCTAAGTGGAAGAAAAAACTGTGATCAATCTTATAAAATAGAGAGAACCATTTCTTAATTCATTTAATGAGTTCTTATTTAGATCCAAATTACATATTTCATCCATATCTGCATCCTTATATTAACTTCAACGTCCATTTTTCAAGCATATTGAGTTAATTACTACTTCAATTGAATTTACATTCCTTTTTTATTTTTATTTTTTGACTATCAAGATCTATCTTTTCATAAACAAATATTTTCTAATAGATGATAAGATCACAGAATACCAGGTCATTACCAATTGTTCACAGTGATGATAATACTAAATATGTCATATCTGCAGAATTCGACAATAAACAAGGTGCAATATTAAAATATCAATATCCTAAATGTATCCCTGGGTTTAAGACTAACACTCAAGGTGCTTACACGACAACGGAAGACGGTCACATTTTAAATATTGCTAGTTTAATGATTCCTGATAGTGTCGAAAGAAACCCAGGGAAACCAGATTTTACAATGTTTGTTTTATATAAGGATACACAGACACAAGAATATAAACTATTCCCAACAGTGGAACATCCAATAAATCATATAGATCTTAGCAAGGGAGATATACTATCTGAACAAGATGAACTAGAAACAACAAGCGAACTTTCTGGAGTCTCCACATTAAACAAGGATGAATCTGATGATACATTATATTTTTTAAATGTAGTGAATACTATTATCGATGAATCAAATGAACGTGGGGCAAGTATACAAGCAATTGCTATGGGAACTTCCATGAGAAACTTTTTGATATTCAAACCTTTAATTGTAATGGTCCTTCATTATTATATGACATATCCAAGAGAGGATAGATTACAGGTGTTAATCGATTTTTTTGTAATGATCAACTCCTTAGATATATCTTTACTAAGAACAATACACTCAAGGTTTAGACTTCAAAGGATATTACAATCAATAACAGACTTGGATGTGATAAATACAATATTTGACTCAAATATGGACAATTATTCAAGGATCATGAAGTTTGATAAAAGGATAGATGAAGATTCATTTGGAAACAGGCTTATTATACAAAATGGGAAAATTGCACAATATTTTAACACGTTCCATCCAGTGGTATTATCTGAATTTCTAATCCAATTACCCCTAAGGGCTAATCTAATAAAAACAGATCCTATCCCTTTAGAATTAAATTATAACAATAAAATACTAAAATTTCTTTCACTTCTAATACCCGAAATCAATAAGTTAGATATTACCTCATTTGTGAGAAAGTTAGTTATAAATTCAACATATTTCTCGAAGGACCTTATTTCACAATTTGTATTATCATTATCAAATTTGATGGGTGGACACAGTCATGGTAACTCTGTTCCATATTTCAAAAACCACCCTGTATTATTTTTTCCATACATGGATATTAGTATGGTCGATGCTTTAAGGAGTCACATCGAGCCTGAATCTGATTTTGCTAATTCGTTTGTTATCATTGGTACCGCAAACCCTATCTTTAAGTTCCAACCTGATGTATGGGATTTCTATTATGATTTAGACAATGAATTGTTATATAATAGTGATAAAGCAGGACAAGAAAAATTAACTTTAAAACAAGAATTGAAAAATGGAACCAGTTCCTTTAAAAAACTATTAGTTAACCCTCACAGTGCAACGTTTAGTGCCATCTTAAACAATCTTGACGAAGAATCTACAGATTTACATTATAAAAATAGAACTGGATTGACATTGAAATTTATACAATATTTACAAGATGGTGTGCATGATAACGAAACAGTAAAAAGCGTTTTCAGAAGAATCTGTATTTTACAAATAATAGCCCTCCTACCTACTGAAAATGACAAAATAAAAATAATTGTACCAAAGAAAATTCCAAATAGTGAACTTTCATTAAAAGATGAGTACATAAATACCTACAGAGACTTTGTATTCTTTCCACATTATTTTGAATATTCTAGTATCCAGATGATTAAACAAATGAATGCATTAGTTATTGCTTTGGATAATTTAAAAACATTAGATTTACCGACTACGTCAACAGAGAAGATATATTCCGAAATATCGATCGTATATGAGATAATCAAAAGTATATTTGTTACAATTTGTACAAATAAACAAAAATTGGATGATTTTATTGATATTCTTTTGAATTTTCCAGATTTACAATTAAGCACAACATTCAACCTAAGAAGACAAGATTTTAACAGATTGGATTTGGAGAAAATATTCAAATCTAACAAACAAACTGATTATGATGGAAAATCTTATGAATCATTAGGATTTGTAGACAATTTTATTAAAGTAAATGGCCTAGAATATATTGCTACATTTCTTTCGTTCAGTGTTAACGATACCACTACGTTATTTTCTCCGAACTTACATCTAAAATATAAAACTAACATTGGGCGTTCCAGGTCGCTCAAAAATATTTTTTCATTAAATCAAATAACATCTTCTAATTCTCATTTAGAATATTCATCTCCTGGAGGGTCTCCAAAGAAGAGAAACACTATCTCCAATTCTCCAAAAAATATTTCTGGTGGTTCTATTGTACTAGAGAAAAGAATAATCAAAATAAAGCGTGTGGTCACTAAATTGTTAATGAAACTAGAGAGGCACCCTATAGGACCCATACTACTTGAAAAATACCTGTCGAAACAATCTTGGTCTCTTTTCACCAGTTCAAAAGGTGGAATCATCAAGTCAAGAGCTATGATGTTTGAAAAACCTCCTTCTAAATTTCAACCTAGACATACAACTCTGCCATCTTCACATTCCAGAACCAACCTCTCTAATGAGATAGGGACCATTATTGAACACCCAGACAGATCTCAAGACTTTTCTAATGACACATTCGATGATTCTGTAAATATATCTATGGAAACAGGTATATCCGGTATTGTTTCCAAAGCAAATAAACATCACAGTGAAATATTTTATGACGCACAATGACTTTACTGAACAAGACAACTTTAGTATACACCACCCACATTAAGGCCTAAGTACTCTCACACACATCTACATACATATAAATAATCTAGCATCACTTAACGACATAACACAATTTATGACATCAAGGAGACCATTACTACTTGTTAGAGTCACATCTCTCTCTCTCGAAGGGCATATACACACTGTATAACTCTTTCAGCTTTGCTTTTGTTGACTTCTTATAATTTTTATTATGCGATGCGAATTTTTCCTGTCCTTCGCGGCGAGAGAGATATTCCTAGTAGTACACTCTCAGCACTGTAGGTCCATTTAGCAATATCCAGAACATACTTATTTTTGTACTTTAACGAATTTTTGACTCTTTCAATTTTGAAAAGTTTCTTCGAAATTATGTAGTTAATGTGACCCAGATCATCTAATTAACTTCATAATGAACAGCGGCAAGTTAAAGAACAACACTTGTTTTCTATAACAATATATAAGTTACCAGGTATCGCACATACAGTTAACTTTGGAGACCTTCTGTTTATTTCCACAATAAAAGGTACAAACTGTGCAGTTTCACATCTCGAGAGAATTTTAACCGTATTATTTATTTAACCTTAATTTAGTTATTCCAATTCTATCGCTAAGTTATAATAAAAATCCAATTTTACAAACATATCAATTAGAAAATATGGATTCAAGAACAGTAGGAATTTTAGGTGGAGGTCAACTAGGCCGTATGTTGGTTGAGGCTGCTAACAGACTGAATGTCAAGACAATCATCCTTGACGCTCCAAATTCACCTGCAAAACAAATTAGTAACTCTACCGAACATATCAATGGGTCCTTTACTAATCCAGATGATATTAAAGAACTAGCTAAGAAATGTGATGTATTGACAATAGAGATCGAACATATCGACGTGGAAACCCTTAAGGAATTAAGAATGATAAATCCAAATTTAAAAATATATCCTTCTCCTGAAACTATAGAAATAATCCAGGACAAATACATTCAAAAGGAACATCTAATTAAGAACGGTTTAAAAGTTGCAACAAGTCAAGTCATTAAGACCCCTAATGTAGACTCATTAATGAAAATTGGTCAAGAATACGGATATCCATTTGTCTTGAAATCTAGAAAATTTGCGTACGATGGTAGAGGTAACTTTATTGTTAAAAGTAAAGATGACATACCAGCAGCCTTGAGGTCTTTAAAAGATCGCACTTTGTATGCTGAAAAATGGGCACCATTTGTTAAAGAATTGGCAGTCATGATTGTTCGTACCATCGATGGTCGTGTTTTTTCATATCCGGTAGTAGAGACCATTCACCAAAATAGTATTTGCCATTTATGTTATGTTCCTGCTAGAGTTCCTGATTCTATTCAATTAAAGGCAAAATTAATGGCCGAAAATACTATCAAATCGTTCCCATCATGTGGTATCTTTGGTGTCGAAATGTTTTATTTGGAAAATGGTGAGATATTAATCAATGAAGTTGCACCAAGACCACATAATTCTGGTCACTTCAGTATTGATGCATGTGTTACATCACAATTTGAAGCTCATATTAGAGCTATACTTGATTTACCGATTCCAAAAAACTTTGGTAATCTCACAACAACTAATACTAATGCAATCATGTTAAATGTTCTTGGTGCCTCTGAAAAAAATGGCGAACTGTTAACATGCGAACGTGCATTAGCTACACCAGGTGCTTCAGTTTATCTATATGGCAAAGAATCTCGTCCAAATAGAAAAGTCGGTCACATCAATATTATATCCTCATCAATGATAGAATGTGGAAGAAAATTAGAATATATTATGGGCACTACTGACGAACAATTTAAAATATCGGTGGCAGATAAGATGTTACAACATTCAAAGAAAAATCCATTAGTTGGGATTATTATGGGTTCTGATTCTGACTTACCTGTTATGTCGGCTGCATGTAAAATTCTAGAACAGTTTGAAGTACCATTTGAAGTTACTATCGTTTCTGCTCATAGAACACCTCACAGAATGAGCGCTTATGCAATCGAGGCTTCTCAACGTGGTATAAAAACCATCATTGCAGGTGCTGGTGGTGCTGCCCATTTACCGGGCATGGTCGCTGCAATGACAGCACTTCCAGTTATTGGTGTTCCAGTTAAGGGGTCAACTCTAGACGGTGTTGATTCCCTTCATTCAATTGTTCAAATGCCAAGAGGTGTACCTGTTGCCACTGTTGCAATTAATAATAGTACAAATGCAGCTTTACTGGCAATTAGGATGTTAGGTATTTACAATCCAACCTATTTGACAAAGATGCAGGAGTTTCTGTTAAAACAAGAGGAAGAAGTTTTACAAAAGGCTGCAAGATTGGAAGATATTGGGTACCAAAGTTATCTTGACTCTAAATAACCTAAATATCATTAATTAAATATACATACGAACCCCATTCTACTACAATTCTTAAATCCAAATTTTTTTATTTTTGAAATTATTTTAATTTAAATATTATGTATGTAATAAATATGTTGCAAACATATATGATTAATCAATAAAATAATTGTTTATAATGCTCCAAAATGAAAGCGATAATATAATTGCGTTCTTTCATATCCAAAATATCTTTTTCACCGCTATGATCCCTAATTAAACCTGGTGCAAATACTAGTGCTATATTATTGAGGCCCATTAAGTTGTGGTCTTTATATTCCATTACCTTTTCTAAATGAACGCTTAGAACCTTCAACAAATAAATATGTTCCTTTGGTAATTGGTTTAGAATTTCAACGACATGGGAAACATCTTCATGCTCCAAAACTGTATCTTTTCCTAATGGTAATCTCGTCGTCATATTTCTTGCTCTTACAAGTTTTATTAACGGATCATATATTTCAAAGGTAATTACTGGATTAGGAAGTTTTCTTAAATATCTCTTAAGTATACTAGTAGAAACATTTATGTCATATTCAGCTAAATTCACATATTCTTCCTTAGCAAATTTCTTTTCCAAACTCTCTATAACTGCTTGAGATCCCGATTTTCTATAGAGACCTTCGCTTCGTAGATTCTCTCCATCATCTTCGATATTATCTATGCAACGTACCAATATATTTGGAATTTGGGAATGCTCATATTGACAACGTTGGACTAGAGTGGAACCAAATATATTTGAACCATCTTCTTGCACTTCGGAATGTACACTTTGTATTGATGCTGATTTATTCATCTTTGAATTTGAAAAAGGTTTCAATTTATCAATATGCATACCTACAAATTCATTTTCGTCTTCCCTTCCATTATTACCTAGATTAGAAATACCCTTAGAAGAAGATGACTTTGTCATTGCATTTTGCTTCGGTGGAGAACTTGATGAAGAGAATAATTTCCAAAATTTTGGTTTGGCTTGTCTAGCCACACTTGCAACATGTTCTTGTTCTTTAGATGGCGAAATAGAGTCATACATATTGACGATTGGTATATCTGGTGGGGGCCTAATGCGATTACGTTTAAATTCTGGTGAAGTTGTTCTGGATGTTTTAATTATTGGTTTCATTGTTTCTAATCCCTGGACTTCTTCCAGTAGCTTAGTCTTTTTCTGCTCTATTGATGAAACTTCATCCAATAAATTTTGCTTAATGTCCTTTAGTGCTTTAATACCATTTTCTAATTCATGCAACTCTTGTTTAGATGCATCAATTTTAAGTTCCATCTCTTCTTCGTTATACTGTTCTATATCAGTAGTAAGGAAATCTCTTCTTAGATTGGTACTCGAAGTTGAAAAATCTAGTGCAGGAGTTTTATACATCTGAACAGCTTCAATACCTGTCTTTGGTTTAGACTGGTTCTCAAGCTTACGGTTGGAGTCAATAGATACAGGAGATTTTAAACTCCTAGCTTCTCTGACTCCAGCATCTAAAGAATGGTCATAATCATAATGTGTAGTGTGATATAAGTTTGCTATTTCTGGAGCAGCACTAGGTGACATAGATGCAGATGTAATACCTAAACCTCCATAATGTTCGGATTCACCTGAATGTCGGTTATTCAATGCTTCTGCATATAAACCACCTTTATAACTATTTCCACTATTATTACTATTGGAACGTCCAGAAAATTCGGATTCTTGTAGAAATGGAGATGCATTTTGCACTGTATAGGGGATAATATTATCAATAATACCTTCATTTTCCAAGTTTTCTAATGGTTCTAAGGATAAATTATCTATACTAGAATCTTCATTATCATTAATGTAACTTTCATAAGGTTGGTTTTCTTTTTCTTCACCAGTAAGCGTCGCTTTTAACATATCATCAATAGAGACATTTCTCTTGTGTGAATTAAAATTACTTGAATTTGATCTTTTTCTCACAGGCGAAATTGGTCTATCTCTTGAACGTTCTGGAACTTTTAATTCTTTAGGTGATCCTGAATCGATATCCTCTTGCAATTCTTTGGGTATTGTTGGCAAGTGTTTGGTCAACCGTCTTTTCTTTTCTTCATAATATTTCCTTTTCGCTAAAAGTCGTTCATGACAAGACAGACAGAATAGCCCTCTTTTGGTTTTAGCGTATCTTAAATCTTTTATCTTATCACCACATTTACAACATTTAAAACAACCTGAACAATATGCTTCATTAGATGATGATAAAATTATTGCTAAGTCATCGATTTTCTTACCACAACTTTTACATGAATCAGAACAATCAAAACAAATCAATGTACCTGTTCCTAAAACCAAGAAATCTGATTCACAACTTAGAGGTTTATCACATCTATAGCAGGAGAAACAATGTGTGTGCCATTTGTCGTCACCTAATTCATAAGCATGACCAGTTGTAATATCCTCTTTGCAACGAACACACGTAGGTAACTCTTCATCATGAGGAAGGTTAATAGAAGATGTTAGAGTTGAATCAAGGATGGAAGTCATTATAAAATCTGGGGATTAATGCGATGATTGTAAGGACTTCTGTAAGTTCCAATAGGTATGTGTCTTTCTGCTTTTGATTGCAGCACTTAAAATCTATATTTAACCTAGGTTTCTTTTTAAATGATCTTCAACTGACTGAGGAATGAATCTAATCCACTGTATAAAAAGTAAAAATAAAAGAACGTCCGCTAAGAAATATGTAGCTCTGATTTTACGTCAAATGAATAAATTGGAAAAAGGGACAACTAATATCTTGAAAATTATTAAAGGTCAGTTGAGGTAATTTTGAACTTTCACGATGCTCGCCTATAGAAAGAAAGAAAACTACCCAGATCACAGCAAAAAAATATAATAATAGTAACCGCACCATATTAATGTATTATAAAATTTCCAAATACGGAAAATCTTGTAAGTTTGAATTGATCGTGTCTACGCTTAGATTCTGTGAATAATGTCTCTCTCTTTTTTTTGTTTAGGCTTTCCTGGTTCTTGAATTTTCATTGTGAACGAGTCGAGAATAAAAAATAGATATAGATATTTGGCGCAGAGACCAGAAGGCTATTCGGTAAAGGGTGTGGGACCCGAAAGTAATGAAACAATGACATAGGACATCGAATGTAATCAACTAAACAGCTCACCTTCGATCTATTATTTAAACAATAGATCGAAATGGCACTGCCAATTTATATATAAACTAGATTTCTAACAGCGAAATTAAATTATAACTAAAATGTGAAAAGTCTATCGTTATTAATTCCAAACAGACAGCAGCTCCAGTCAAAACTATCAAATAGCAATGCAAAAATACCAAAAATTCTTATTATTTGGTGATTCCATAACGGAATTCGCTTATACTACTCAACCATTCTCCCTTGGTGCTGCATTATCTAATGTGTATACAAGGAAACTGGATATCTTACACAGAGGATATGCTGGCTACACCAGCAGGTGGGGTATTAAAGTACTAGAAGATATACTGGAGGAACACGGCCACAATGACATTGCTATTGCAACCATATATTTTGGAGCTAACGATTCATGTCTAGGTGGTCCACAAGCTGTTCCCTTGGATGAATACATCGAGAATATGAAATTATTAGTCGATATGTTAAGGAAAAATAACATTAAACCCATATTCATGGGTCTAGCATTATTTAACCGTGAATTATGGGAGTCAATAAAACCAGAAGAAATAAAACTGGGTCATATCAGAACTGTTGATAATTTACAGCTGTACAGTAATAGCCTGAAGAAATTAGCCAAAAAGGAGAATGTACCATTTATTGATTTACACAAATCCTTTACTGAAGTTGGTAGGGACTCTTGGAAGGATCTTCTGTTGGATGGTTTACATTTCAGTAGTAAAGGTTATGAGGTTTGGTACAACGAATTAATAGCCGCCATCAAGGAAAATTATCCTGAATACGACCCAGATAATATGCAGACAATGTATCCCCTTTGGAGAGATGTGAAACCAGATTGTTCTAATATCTAAATAAAATATATATGCTACTTCGTATTAATAAATATATATTGTTAACTGATAGTTCATATTCAACGTTGCTCTTAATTGATGGCTCATTGATATTCTAATTGGTAAATAGTCAATTTTATGCGGAGTCGCAAAAGACGAAAACAAAATTTGTTAGGCCTTAATAGAACAAATTATAGAACCAATTTCTCACCTTTTACGTGCAGAAGTTATTCTAAACAAGGCAAAGCTTCACAGTCATATCATATATGTATATATAGTTCAATTACTTATTACGAAGTGTAATATATTATCAACAGCACAAGACTGATATACTGCATCATCAACAATGGCGACGGTACCGACTGGCGATCCTCACGACAATATAGAAGTGACCACGAAAGCTGATGGAACAGTTGCTTTAACTGGTAATGAAGTTCCACTAAATATTACTGATGCTGATTCACTTTCATTTCGTGGCAAGATTAAAAAAATGGCCAATGATGCTATGGCTAATAATCCATATTTTGCAGCAGGTGGGGGGTTGATGCTTCTAGGTTCTGGGCTGGCCATCGCTCGTTCAGGTTTTATCAAATTGAGTAGGGTTGTATATACACAAATGATTGTTGATTTAGAGATTCAATCAAAGGATAAATCATATGCGTGGTTTCTGACTTGGATGGGACGATACCCAAAACGTATCTCGAAACACCTATCGGTCAATACAAATTATATTCAACATGATAATGGTGCTATCACCACCAAATTTTCCTTAGTTCCAGGTCCCGGAAATCATTGGATCAGATATAAAGGCGCATTTATCTTAATTAAAAGAGAAAGGTCAGGTAGAATGATAGATATTGTAAATAGTTCACCTTATGAGACTGTAACTCTTACCACATTATACAGAGATAGACATCTTTTCGATGATATTTTGAACGAGGCCAAGGATATTGCATTAAAGACTAACGAAGGGAAAACTGTCATTTACACGTCATTTGGTCCTGAATGGAGGAAATTTGGCCAACCAAAGGCTAAGAGGGCATTACAATCCGTGGTTTTAGATAAAGGTATCAAAGAACAAATTGTCAAAGATGTAAATGAATTTATGCATAATGGTAAATGGTATTCCGACAGAGGTATTCCTTATAGAAGAGGATACTTACTGTATGGTCCCCCAGGGTCCGGTAAGACAAGTTTTATCCAGGCATTAGCAGGTGAACTTAACTACAATATTTGTATTTTAAATCTTTCTGAGAATAATTTAACAGACGATCGATTGAACCATCTAATGAATAATATGCCTGAAAGAAGTATATTACTACTTGAAGATATTGATGCCGCATTCAATAAGAGAAGCCAGTCTGATGAAAACGGATTTCAGTCCAGCGTAACATTTAGTGGATTATTGAATGCCTTGGATGGTGTAACATCATCTGAAGAAACAATTACTTTTATGACTACAAATCATCCTGAGAAATTAGATGCAGCAATAATGCGTCCCGGCAGAATTGATTTCAAGGTCTATGTAGGGAACGCTTCGTTATTCCAAGTAAGACATATGTTCTTAAAATTCTACCCTGGCGAGCACGAAATATGTGAACAATTCCTATTGAAGTTTGAAAAACTCAAGATATCAGTGAGCACAGCCCAATTACAAGGACTATTTATTATCAATAAGGACAAACCTACAGAAGCAATTGAAATGATTGATATATTGTCTTCATCAAACACAATTACTCAACCCCACCAACATGTCTTGTAAATAATAAAAGATGTAAACATATATAATGGTCGTATTCCTACAATTTAATAAATGACAATATAAAATGTGTACAGGCAATTGATTATAAACCTGTCTGCTTCAGATACTCGTAATTTGGAACTAATATACAAGTTTACCTATATATCTATATGCATATTTTGTATGCTACCCTCCATATTCAATACCACACAAAACGAATAACTCGCACAGCAAGGAAAAAAGACTGGTGCCGAATAATGATATCTGTAATTTTGAAGGAACCTTTTTAGTAAAAACAAGGGAAAGTTCTTCGAAAGGTTTTGGGCAAACATCCATCTCGAAATACTGAAATACTTTTAAACTATACGATTGAGTAAATACAATTACGATATCTTGCTGAATTAAATTTCAATGTACGGGAGAACAATTTTATCAAAGACTGTCGGAACCAAATCCTTTTCGATATTGTCCCCTTTGCGAGCCAAATCAACACCTGTTGCTGAAAAGAAAACAGCTAATGGATACAAATTCGAGCAATTGTCTCCAGCCCAAAAGGCTTACTTGGATAGAGTAATTAGGGTGGATCAAGCTGGGGAGTTAGGCGCAGATTATATTTACAGAGGTCAAATATATGTATTGAGCCATAAATATCCACATCTGAGACCCATTTTGGATCACATGTGGAAACAAGAGGTTCATCATCGTAGTACTTTCAATAACTTACAATTGAAACATAGGACGAGACCATCTTTAATTACTCCACTGTGGAAATTAGGTGCTACTGTCATGGGAGTTGCACCAGCGTTAATTTCACCAGAGGCTGCAATGGCTTGTACAGAGGCTGTAGAAACAGTAATTGGCAATCATTATAATGAACAATTACGTTGTTTGGCCAATCAGTTCAATATTTCGAAGACAGATGGTTCTAAAGACGAACCACAAGAGATAAAAAAACTAACTGATATAATTAAGGAATTTAGAGATCAGGAGTTGGAACATTTAGATACTGCCATCAAGAATGATTCACATATGGCTGTTCCATACAAATTATTAACCGAAGGAATTAAATCTGTATGTAAAGCAGCAATTTGGACTGCTGAAAGAATCTAGATTATCTATAATTCTTCTCTTCTAAAAAACATTGTATACAGGTTTATACAATGTTAGAACTTATATAAATACAATTAAAAAAAGAAATATGTAAATAACATACCTAAATAACCATAATAGAAGTGGTAGATTGTTTTTTTAACAACAATTAAAAAGATATCATAACATTGTCATATAGATGCGTATTCAAATCATGAGATTTTTGTTTGTGCTTTATAGTTTACAATAATGAAGAATAGTCCCTCGATTTCAAGAATCGGTTATTACTCGCTGCATAAATATATATTTTCTTGATAATTAAGAACTATGCCGACCCTCAAAAACTAAGAACCTGTTCTAATGCATTGTTTTCCAAAAAGAAAAATTTATATAGAAGAAGTTCATCATTTACGAAGCAATTCAAATAAATTTGGTCAATAATATAAAGTCAATCATATTTATTATTGTGATTGAATCTTTATTATTAGTCAAATAATAAAGATGGAACAAAGTGACGCAAGTAATAGGAAAAACGCCACTGAAAATGTTAGTACATATGCTAGTAATACAGTAATGAATGGAGGACCCAATAAATATAGTACTGGTAGCTTAATAGATACTTCTGCTGATATGAAGTCGCAAACTGATACAGATTCTACTGAATCCTTGAAAGAGGTTAATAAAAAAGGTCCTGAATTATTTGACGATGGTAAGCACATCCTGTATCCAGAACTCTCGAGATCCTTTCCTATGAAAACTGTAGATAGGTTAATTGACGATATAATATGTGATATATCCTTCATTACAGATTTTGATACGACAAACAGTGACTCTACAGAGAAGTCTCGAGGTCAACTAAGACTTTCTCCTTTAACCTACTCTCATAAACGACAAAACATGGACACATATGCTGTCGGTAGTTTTGTTGATCAAATATCATTACAAACAAAATATGAATACAAATCTGTTACATGTCCTGAATATAATAAAATTAATGTGTACTATGGTATTTTAGTTAACCCAAATCTTTCATTACAGGATCAGGATCAGGTTATTGACGTTCCATTCTACCATTTGAAAATATCCGTCAAGACTCGTCCATATTTAGAAACTAGGATGAAACAAGTAGGCGTTACACAGTACCATCTAGTTGAAAATTTGCATGAACTGGATGAACCCGATTTTCCTAACTTTCACAAAGAGAATCCATTATTGGTTGATTATGCAATTTATGCGTCGAATGATACAAATAGGATAATTATTATCGAAATATTTCAGTCAGAATTTTTATCTCCGGAGGATGTGGCAAGTTTTAAAAGGGCAAACATTATATTGCGATACCAGGAGGCCCAAAATCGTTTGGGAGACGAACTTCCTGAAACTACCATCTCACCAGCAGATTGTTTCAACACAATGTTCAAGATATTTAGAGGTCCATTAAATCGTCGCAATGCTAATGATCCAGTAAGAACTATCGATAAAGATAATATATCCCTAAATACACACATTAATCCAGACTGGTTGATATCAAAATATAATTTTGTTCTAAACGAACAGAAAGACGAAGATACGGGTAATATTTCAAGCGAATATGAACCTCCTGAACTTTCTACATACTTGGAAGATACAAAAGTGAGATCACTTAGAGATACTTACATAAGGAGATGTATGGAACTTGCATTTAGAGGCCAACTTGCTATAAAGGTTGCCAAAAAGGATGAATTGGAAGCGAACATTAAAACTCGTAACGCCCTCAATTCTTTACATACTCATTTCTCAATATCTCCATTATATCAGGTATGTGGCGAATCCAATTCATTAAGATTCTTAAACTCTGATACCCAAAATTCTTTAGATCTCAATTTCCATTTCATTAATTTGTCAACAAAAGGATATTACAGTGATAGGGATGTCATCAGAAATTATGAAACTTTAATCTCGTTAGACACTAAAAATATTGGTATTTATTACGATGCGTTATCCTACATCGCCAATGCTAAAGGAGCGTATCAGTTAGTGGCATATTGTGGAAAACAAAACATTGTTGGAAAGGAGGCGCTGGATAATGCATTGCGTGTATTCAAAATAGATCCCACCCAGGTCAATATCGCAGACATGAATGAGAAACTCTTATTATCCATTTACAAACACGAGTCTCTCAGTACAGATTCTACAGCACACACTGATCTTAAAAATGCAGCTAGGGTTTTGGCCAAGTATAAACAATCAGATTTATTAAGATTTTATATAGATTACGAGCCATATGGTTTGGTTGAGCAAGCTTATAGAACCTTAGAAATAGATGAATCAGTGGACGATGATATCGTCCAAACAGCCTATTCAATCAAAGTCAACGATGCACCCGGTCTCAAGATTGACTGCAGTCGTGCATTATACACAGTAGCCATTCACAAAAGAAGCTTGTCTTTATTCAATTTTTTGATTTGCGAATGTCCAATTTTTGAACAATTTTATAGTCCTGAGAAGTATTCTTACCAAGAAGCACTGAACTTACTTCAGGTTAACGAAAATGCAAACGATGAGGTAATTCTGAATGTATTTCAGCAACGCTGGAACAATGAATCAATTATCGAACCAGATAGATTGTTAAACCTAAAGGCAGCATTAACTAAACTTGGAATTGAGAAAAGATCTAAATTAATAGATTATTTCTTAAAAACAGGTACTATTGATCCAAACTGTCTTCCTCCAGAAAATTGGCCTACTGGTTTGAATAACATAGGTAATACTTGTTACTTAAATTCTTTATTGCAATATTATTTTAGCATTGCCCCATTACGTGAATATATTTTAGATTATCAGAATACAATTCAAGACTTTGAGTCTAATACCAGTAAATTAAAGGAGAAGAGAAGAATTGGTGGTAGAGAGGTAAGTGACAATGAAGTAGAAAGATCTATCCAATTTACATATCAACTTCGAGATTTATTTCGTAATATGATATACACTAACTCAAGGTGCGTGACGCCTACTCACGAACTTGCATATTTAGCATTTGCACCAAGTAATGTTGAGGTAGAATTCGAGATTACAGGTGTTCCTATCTCTGAGGAAAACATGAAAAAAAATGAAAAACATGATATCCAAGTCATTTCCAATTCAATTGCAGGATCTGAGGAAGATATTGACGAAGAAAAGTCACCTAACGATGTCACTCCAAACTTAATCGATATGAATGATGCTGATTATGATATGATGAAAGATGAAAAACGAAACAAGATAGAAATTAAAAACGATATTGCTAGCTCCAGTAAAGTTGCCAAGATTAGTACCGACCAACTTGAAAATGCACTTGAAATGGGTAGACAACAGGATGTTACAGAATGCATTGGTAATGTCTTATACCAATTAGAAAGTGCATCTGAACCTATTAATCTTGATGATGAATTAGAACAATACGATTTAATCAAAAATTTATTTTACGGAAAAACAAAACAAGAAATCAAACCAATTAACGATTCTACCAAAATTCGTGCCAAATATGAACGTTTTCTTTCTCTGCTTGTTAACGTTAGCGATCATCCAAGAGATATTTATGACGCATTGGATTCCTCGTTTAAAGATGAATTACTTACGATGGATGAATATGGTGATGTGAAGCGAACTGTATCGATAACCTCTCTCCCAACCATTTTACAAGTTCAGATCCAAAGAGTTTATTACGACAGAGAAAGGTTTATGCCTTTTAAATCTATCGACCCTGTAAAATTTACTGATAAACTTTATATGGATCGATATGTTGAGTCAGATAATACGGAACTCCTCAATAAGAAGATAGAAACTACAAAGATGAAACAAAAATTAAAAAAATTAAGGGAAAGACAAATAGAACTACTAAACAGAAATGAATCCGGGCTCTCTAGAAAGGAGGCATTCATGGAGACAATTAAGTTTTTGAAATCGGATACATTAGAACTACAAGGAATTAAAATTGATGATAAGGAAGAGCTTCGAGATAATTTGTCCCATCTAATTGATGAAGTGAATAATGAATTGAATTCTATTTACAATGAAATTAATGTATTAGAGAATAAAGTTACACATCAATTTGATGCTTTCCAAGATGTCGAGTATACATTATTTGCAGTATTTATTCACAGAGGTGAAGCGAGCTATGGACATTACTGGATTTACATAAAGGATCCAAATGTCACCGGTATATGGAGGAAATATAATGACGAGACGGTAACTGAAGTCAGTGAATCAGAGGTATTCAATTTTACAGAAGGTAATACTGCTACGCCATATTTTTTGGTATTTGTGAAGGAAGAAGACAGAGAAGGCATAGAACCCCTAAAGAGAATATTGGATGTTCCCGAAGTAGAAAAACTAGATTGATTAGAAGCATTTGTATGGATGATATCGTCCCTTGATTTGTATTAATTGTTTCTGATTGTAGGATTCATATACCAATATATTGTTATATACATATATATTATGTGTCTAATAATATCTAAAATATCATAATTAACGACGCACAAAACATGATTGAAATTTTACATCTCAGAGAAATTATGAGCCTCCACAGTAGGATGGGAAGAAAACTAAATAAACAGAGAGAGAAAGAGAAGAACACAACGGGGACCGTTTATATTGACGGTAACTATAGCGGAAAATTGAAAGATAGATAAATTAAATCGTAGAGGAACCTACTATAATCAGAACCTAAATCATTAGGAAAGGAGAATACAAAAATAGTTTTACAAAGAATATAGAGTCAATATCACGATTATCTAACACCAATTACATTATTCCGATTTTTCTTTTTGAAATCCGTTAGGCAGATAAGATTAAAGAACTACTATAAATATACAATAATGTCGACCTTACAACGTCGTAGAGTAAACAGAGCTGGTTCAGACAGTAGTGGACCAGAATTATCACCTACCGTTACAGCAGAACAATTAGCTGATGATGTGAGGAATTCAGCCTCTAATACTGAACGTACTAAATATAAAAGCCAAGATGCTGATGACGATGACGATAGTTCAATTGTCGGTAAAAGGGTCGCGTATGACCCAGAGGAGGCTAAGCTGCAAGGTGACTATTCTATACCCACATTGACACTAATGGAAGAAGTATTACTTATGGGTTTAAAGGATAGAGAGGGTCATTTATCATTTTGGAACGATAATATATCGTATGCTTTACGTGGATGTATATTAATTGAATTGGCCCTTAGAGGAAAAATTAGAATGCTAGATGATTCTGCTAGAAAGAGATTTGATGTATCTGAAAGATTAGTCGAAGTTATAGATGGTACTAAGACAGGTGAAGTATTATTAGATGAAACATTACAATTGATGAAAAATGATGAACCCCTAACTGTTGCTAATTGGATTGATTTATTAAGTGGTGAAACATGGAATCTTATGAAAATTAACTACCAATTAAAGCAAGTAAGAGAAAGATTAGCTAAGGGTTTAGTAGATAAGGGTGTTCTTAGGACTGAAATGAAAAACTTCTTCTTATTTGATATGGCTACACATCCTGTGGCAGACTCCACATGTAAAGAAGCAATTAAACGTAGAATACTCTCAGTACTTGTCTCAAGAAATATGGAACTAGAATACAATGATTTCTTCCCAAAGACAACTTCATTTGCCCTAATTCGAACTTTGGCATTGATATGTAGTGCGTACGGTGCTAACGTTTTAGAAAATGTTCTAGCATCCTTAGATTTTGATAAACGTGATAGGGCCATTGGTAGATCCGACGAAATCCTAGCTCAATTTGCTCAATATCCCTTTAAACTAGATGGTGAATCTGAATATGGTATATCTATTAATCTTAACAGAGAAGTCGAGGACGAGATTGAGGGGTTACCAGGCCACGATTTACAACTAGAAGTGGTTGCAGGTGTTATCGAAGTATTTTCAAGAATGGATTTGTTGTTATAAGCATTATCATGACGTTAGATTAAGGAATTATGACCTTACAATATTTCCTTTCATGTGGTTTCTTTTTAATCATATAACTACAATATCTAATTGTTTGTGTATGCAACGCGTCTGTTAGACAACAGGGCAAGTGTATATACATATATAGACATACTCATCAAATATATCATAGTGTCTACGAATTTAAAATCATACATATATTTATACTACTAAAATTAAATACAAATAGAACTGTCATCTAGAATTGCACAGTTGGTTCACACTTACAGATATCGATGAGTCATAATCCAACAAATTGTATAAAGAATGAAATATATTTTATAATAATCATCCAGATCGTACGATCTATTATTAGAATCACTCGACTTATGCATCTTTACATAAAACTCGTTAATATCAACCCATTTGACTTCCTGAGGGTAACTCTTAAAATTGAGTTAGTAGTTCGCTTTGTTGTTATGTTTGACATTTTCAAGTAATTGTCAAACCAAAGCGTGAAATGAATTCTGAAAAATTAATCTAACAGCAGGAACGAATATGGTAAAGGTTTAGAAATAATACCGTTAGAAAGATTGAGAAAGTGAAAAAATCCAAGATTAGAATTACTTTTAGTAACGATATTAACATTCTTTAGTATCTAATAGAACCAAACCCATAAATCCACACAGTAAAAAATTGTAAGGATGTCGGGTACCTTGCCAATTGACCAAGAACATGATGAATCAGTCAAAGATTCTACTGAGAATAACGTAACTGAATCCACCATTGTTGAAGGATCTAAAAGTCCAGAAAATGAAGCAATGGACGACCTATTTGGTGATGATGATGACGAAGAAGATGACATTGTTAGAAACCGTCGTTCGAAGAAAGGGGTGAGTGATGATGAAGAAGATGATGATAAGGAAAACGAACATCCTGATAATTATGGTCGTTCTCGTTCCCATGATGAGAATATGGATGAAGAAGAAGCAATGTATACCAGAAAATTTTATGGTGAAGATGCAGACAATTATTCGGCTGATGAGGATGGAGACCATGCATTTAAAGAAGAAGATGTTGAACTTGTACGTCATATGGTTCCCTACACTACAAATTTACACAGTGAAGATGCTGCAGGACCTGACGAGGATAAACATATTTATTATGCTAAAGTTCCACACTTTTTGACAATAGATCCTGTTCCATTTGATCCACCCAGCTTTGAAGATATGGTTAAACACAGATTGTCACATGAGGCATCAGAAGAAGATAAAATTGGTGATCGTTTAGTCGATGAAAATACTATAAGATGGAGATACTCTCGTGATACAAACCAGAGGGTGTTTAAGGAATCCAATGCAAGAATAGTGAAATGGTCAGATGGGTCATATTCCCTGAAATTAGGAACTGAATATACTGATATTTTAATAAATGACACAGATAACACGTTCCTAACTGTCTCCCATGATCAACAGGAATTGATGCAATGTATTAATGGTGGTGAGATTAATAAGACAATAATGTTTATCCCAACATCTACAAATTCCAAGATACACCAAAGGTTAAGTAAAGCTGTTGCCAGAAGAAACAAAATAGAGCACGATGGTCCAGGCACTTTCTTAATTCAAGTAGATCCGGAAGTTGAAAAGAAAGCACTAGAAACAAAACAGCAACTAATCTTCAGAGAAAGAAGAAGAAGGCAAGTTAGAGAAAATGAACTTCTCGATGCTGGAGAAGTTACACCAGAGTCGTTTGCAAGACGTTCTACGCCCAAGTCTTCCACTAATGCACCATCCAGAGGAAGATATGAGGATGAATACGAGGAAGATGATTTCTTAGTTGATGATGATGAGGATGAAAATGAGTACCAAGAAGATGATGAGGAAGAAGAGGAAGAAAAGGATATACTTGATGCATCTGAAGAAGAAGATGATGAGGAAGAAGAGAGAAGGAGAGCTGAAAGGTTAAAAAATATGAAAAGAAGCGAAGCTACATTTAGAGAAGATAACAATGAAATAGAATCTACAGGAGAAGTAAGAAAGAAGAAAAGAGCAGCTGTTATCAGCGATGATGAAGATGACGAATAGTCTTTGTTAATAAATGTATAGGAATGCAAAATATTGTATCGTATTTCTATTGTAATGTAGTAAATAAATATAAGAATAAGTATCTTTAAATTTTTTTGATAGTACTACAATGATCATTTTTGTTATGGATGAAATATGTTTGGTATAGCACCGATATAATAAGTCACATTGCTCAACAGATCTTTTTTCTTTTATCGTTATTATAGTTGAATAGTTCCTGCATTATTTGTTACCCTACGTCACCTTCAACGGCAACCTTATATTACCTAAATAGAATACATAACGCGAACGACGAGATATTCACCCTATAAATAAATACAACTATCTATAAAAGTTTTTGAATAATACTCCTTATATATTAACTGGAAATAAATCAATTAAATAAGACGAATTGAATTAAAATTAGATTTTCCTTAGATCTATTTATTAAATCAAATCAAGTTCAATCAGAAAATCACAATTACCAAAAGATGTCTTGGCAAGGTATGTGCTAATAGGGATTATTCGTTTATTTTTTATTTACACTGATTCGAAATGTCATAAATGGGATACCAGTGATGATCCTTCTATTGAAGGTGACCACATTATGTTTTAACTGGGACTTTTGAATAGATTAACTTTGGTCACCATATTTGGTTCGATTCAATATGAAAAAAAATCAATCATTAATACTAACAACAATATTGAATGAGAATTGTGTACTTCAATTCCCTTAATAATCCACAATTGAAATATAGCATACACAGACAACCTAGTAGCTACCGGTAAGGTTGATAGGGCTGTTATTTATTCTAGAGCTGGTGATGCCGCATGGGCCACTTCCAGCCTAACTTTACAACCAACCGAAATTGCTGAAATCGCAAAAGGTTTTGATGACCCATCCGGTTTACAATCCAATGGTCTACATGTTCAAGGTCAAAAATTTATGATGTTGAGAGCAGACGATAGAAGTATTTATGGTAGACATGATGCTGAAGGTGTTATTTGTGTAAGAACTAAACAAACCATTGTTATTGCACACTACCCACCAACTGTTCAAGCTGGTGAAGCTACCAAAATTGTTGAACAATTAGCTGACTATCTAATTAGTGTTCAATACTAGATAATTATTTAGTATTGGATGTTTTGACGATGTATAAATATAATGAGAAAACTGAAACAAAATGACTATTAGGATATTTAGAATTATATAGCTGAATTTCCTTATATAATTAAATGTTTTCAAGTATAACTATATATATATTATACTATGTGAAATACCATTAACATGATTATTATTGTAAGACGTGTTTAGTATTATGCTGTTATTTTAACATATTATGTTGGTATGCAATATAGTAGTTTTGCTATATTCTTTAAATATCTCAGGCAGTATTATGATTTTCTTTTATATTAGGAAAGAGATTATTAATTATTTAGTTATACAGCCAGTTGTATATTCCAGTTATAATTATCACATTGATCCACCACTTTGATGTTGTCCAATAAGACCAGCCATTTCCAGCAAAGCTCTATCTTCTCCGAGACTTTTTAAATTAACATGTTGCCTTCTCTTTGCCTCTTTTTCTTCCCATTGCAGTTGTCTAATTTGTTCTTCCAATTCTTTTTCACCACCGCAACCCCAAACTTCAATGTCTTGAATAATAAACCTCAGTTCATATGTTCTCGATAGAGTATCATTTTCTATTTGTAATGAACTTGGGTTTATTTTCCCACCATATCCGACATTCCTAAAGGCACCAAATTCTAAAGCATTGTCGATGGTCAATGACACATTTCCTGGTTGGTATCTTTCTAATTTCGATTTAATTATTGGTTGTGAATCCCCAATACCGATACCACCCCCAATGGTATTGAAAAATACTACATCTAGGGTATTTGCACAGTATGTATCCTGTCTCGGACTTAATTGTATCACTGTTGTATGTTCACCTCCAAAAAATGATTTATTGGTAACTTTCCATGGATCATTAATATAGACAGCAAATGTTACTTTCCTCTTCTTTTGGAAACAATCTTCTAAATATTGATCTTCATTTCTTAGTTTTGAATAGTTTTCTAAGAATTTCTTATACCTAGGATTTTTAGATGTTCCATACTCAATATCATCAGTAATTCGCATACCGTTTATTAGTAAGATCGTAGGTGCAACCCATTTAAACACTTTTGACTGCAAAGATCTCATTGAAAATCCACTTTCTCTACCGATATATAGTTTTTGCAATTTTGTAATCATTATTTCTTTAGGTACTGCTGCCATAATCTGACTAAATAAGGCCTTTGTTAGTAGTCTGGACTCTTCAATATTGCTCAATGGACGGACAGTCTCTACTAAATCTTTCTCACTGTATAATAAATGTTCAACTAAGTTCTCTAATCCAAGTAATATATTAGGTATAATAACCTTAAATACGCTAGAGTATTCTTCATATGTGATATTACGCATACTTTCTTTTGATGGAGATGAGGTAAAAGCAGTTGAATTCATTGATCGAATTACGCATTTTGCTGAGTGTTCAAAGGTTTTCCATTCTTCAGATGTAATATTGTAATCTAATTTACAGTTATTTGAAGGCGATATATACTGAAGCGCTAATAACCATGTAATAAATTGTAACATTACATCGGCACTCACAGTTATATCTCCAAGATTTGTGTCGTTATAATCATCTACAACTTCTTGGATTTTATAAGATTCATTTAATGGTAATTCATTATCTTCAACATATGTTTGTTTAACCTTGGAAAGGGCAATATATATCAGGGTTGTCGTATGGAATTTCCTACTGCCGATATATTTCCTACATCTTGGTGAGAGAAGCACAATGCTTTTCAAAACACCACCAAAACTAGTCTCTTTGTTGGAATCGTTAATTAGTGGAAAATTACTGAATATTTTGAATATGGTGAGCACAATTTCAATAAGTAACTGATTTTCTTGAGGCACATTCAATCTTTCTATTAACAAAGTTGGTGGATATTTTTCCCTTAAATCTTTCTTGTCATTTAAAGATAGTCCATATGATAAAAATTCACTTGTAGTAAGGTGCCGTATGGCTCTCTTCTCGAAATAATCTTCAATTTCTGAACAGTTGTGGTATTTATTTTGGATTGTATTTATATTGCGTTCATCGTTAGATGTATTACTCTCTGTAGTTGAACCTGTTTGCCCCATTTGATAAAGGTCAAAATTAAATTATAATATAATAATTGACTATTGAATCTATCCTACATTTGAAAATAATAATGTTTAATAGATTTGAAAAAATAACCATAAAAGAGTTTGTCACTTCTTTTGTGCTTAATTCTTCATGGCTGCTTTTTGAGGCAGCACCCTCTCTCCGGTACAAGTTGATATTTTTTCAAGTTGCCTAATAGGTAATAAAGCTGCTTTCATTAACAACCGAATATATTATTATAAAGTGAAATCAATTGAATAAGGATGATGATCTTCATAATATATCATCTCATGAGGTATTTTTTTTCTTTTTATTTAATTGACTTTTTGATATAAGTATTTGTAAGTTGATACATGTGAGTATATATTTATTTATTTATGTAGTTCGAGGAAAATCAAGCCTCTATGAATTAATATGATGTTGATATATCATCTATGCGTAGAAGGAGACAGACTTCGACTTTCTAGCTTGTACTTCACCAATGGCTTCGACAAAATCTTCGTGTTTCACCGATGATTGACCGTTTCTTAAAGCTATCATACCTGCTTCCACAGTTACGGCCTTTAGTTGAGCACCATTAAATTCATCAGTAGATCTTGCCAATCCTTGCCAGTTAATATCGTCGTCAGTAGTCATCTTCCTCGAGTGAATTTGAAGAATTTGAGCCCTTGAATCCTCCGTTGGTAATGGGAATTCTATCTTTCTATCTAATCTACCGGATCTTAATAAAGCTGGATCTAGAACATCGACTCTATTGGTAGCCGCTAAGACTTTAACACGATCATCTGAACTAAAACCATCTAATTGATTTAACAACTCCAACATTGTTCTTTGTACTTCTCTGTCACCGGATTTCTCAGAATCGAATCTCTTTGTACCTATAGCATCCAATTCATCAATAAAGATAATCGTTGGAGCTTTTTCTTTAGCTAGTGCAAAAGCATCACGGACTAACTTAGCACCTTCACCAATAAACATTTGAACTAATTGAGGGGCAGCTAATTTCAAAAATGTAGCATTGGTTTGAGCCGCACAAGCACGAGCTAACAAAGTCTTACCGGTACCAGGAGGACCGTACATTAGCGCACCTTTAGGAGCTCTAATCCCAAGATCCTTAAATTTATCAGCACGTTGCATTGGTAAGACAATTGCTTCGACCAATTCTTCGATTTGTTTATCTAACCCACCAACATCTGAGTATGTTTCAGTTGGTTTTTCATCGACTTCCATAGCCTTCACACGAGAATCGAATTCTGAAGGTAATGTATCTAATATCAAATAAGAGTCCTTGTTTACACCGACCAAGTCATTTGGTTTCAATTTATCTGGGTCTACTAGACCAACCATTGGTAAGAAAACGGTTTGTCTAGAAGAAGTTTTCACTACAGCAGCTTTACCTTGAGCTGTATTATCTAAATTAACATTACCACCTTGTGTATTTGATTCATTATTTTCAGTATCATCAACTTCATCCATATCCATAATTTCAACAACGTTAGCCACTAAATATGGTAATTGTTTGTTATTTTTAATTTTTTCTTTATTGTCTCTTATTTTTTCAACCATAACATTATTTTCATGAGAAAGTCGTTGTAATTCGGATCTAAAGATACGAATTTCATTGTCTAACAATTTTGTTCTAGTTTGTAATTCGTGTGTGGATAGATTCAAAATCTCTTGATCTAATTCATCATCACCTGGTAATGTTTGAGCATCTAACTCTTCCAAAGTAGCCATATTTAGTTCGTTTGTTTGTTTTCTTATATATTTGTCGATCTATTATCCACGATTAAAAAACCTATAATTTAGAATATCTCGTCTAACTGGCTGATAAATAAGATAAATGGATTCTTATTGTCTTTTTCTTCAATTACTACGTAATGCTGAATTGTTAAAATTATTATTAAAGTATCCTATATCCAATCTATATATCTATTATTTCCAATTTCAGATTTTTGCCACCTTAGGGCTTTTTCAGACTGCTCGCGTTATCACTTGCTCTTTTCTATAGACATTTAAAAACCCTAAAACGTACAACATGATGTTATCAAAGATATAAGTTTATAAGATAATGAATTTTTGATGTTATTCATATTACATTAATTCTAAGGAAGTTCAGTTCAATTTACTTTTATTATTGAGAAAAGTAGTTCAAACAACTACTATTATTTTTAATTTTGGTTTACACAAGAGAACACTTACAAATGGAGAATGAAACGGGGTTTTCTTTCTCATAAGACAAGATGTCAGCTAGACAGTCCTTTGAATTATACTTTTTGGTTATTTTAAACTTGTAGCAGAGCATATTACAAGCAAAACATAAGGTATAGGCCCCCTATTCTGAAACTAAGACTGACATATAAATTGTGTTCAATTGAATAGGAGCAATATAAATATTTACCTAGTTGTTTCTGGTTTATATCCAGCATGGTCACTTTATATTATGATAATGATTTTTCTGGTATTGCTTGATAAACCGTCACCTATTATTGGTTGGTTCGATTTTACAAGGTTTTTGCCGCTGAACTCTCAATTAATTTTAACAAAACAGAGAAAATATTGTTTATTAAGTGGGACGGAGGGAGAGAAAGAGAGAGAGCGACAATGTTAATGTATGTCTTAGTAGTTGTTACGTGTGCGTGTTTTATGTTGTGTTGTGTTGTTATTTTTTCTGGTCGGCTGCACACGCGCGCGGTGATGAGCATAATTTATAGTGAGAAGGCAGAAAGAAAAAAATTTGTTTTAATACTGAATTTTATCTCAATGCATCGAATCCCCCTCGCTCAGTAAAATGGTTGATATGTGAACGGGTTGAAAATATTCAATATTGTCTGACATAAACTATTAAGTAGACATCTTGAAAAATTTGATTCACATCTCATCGTTTTTTTTTTTGTTTTATTACTTTTTAGAATTATTTTTTTTTGGAATATATAGAAAAGTAAAGGAGAAGGATACAATCTAAGTTTCTATTTGATATCCATACATCAACAAATAACTTTTTTCGTTTCCAGTACGTCGACTAACAACTCATAGTTTGTTTGTTTTTATGGGATCAATCTTTTCTGATTTGTGAAAGAAATAATCAAAAACGTATATATTACAAGATTTTTTATTGATAATTGTACTAAGAAGAAGCAAGGGAAAACGTATCAAAAAGACTATATTATAATATCTCTCTTTTTATTTTATTGATTGAAGGTTTGTTTAATTGAATTGTGGAAGGAATAAAGAAAAGAAAAAAATTGCTGATCATCATTATGAGAGAAATCGTCACTAGTGAAACCCCAAAGAAGATCAGTGGTATTCAATTTAGTGCACTAAGTGCAGCTGATATTGTTGCCCAATCTGAGGTTGAAATATCTTCTCGTGATTTATTCGATTTAGAAAAAGGACGTGAACAAAAGAAAGGTGGTGCTTTAGACCCAAAGATGGGTGTTTCTTCATCAAGTTTAGAATGTACTACCTGTCATGGTAATTTAGCGTCATGTCATGGTCATTTTGGTCATATTAAATTGGCTTTACCTGTATTTCATGTTGGTTATTTTAAAGCTACAATTCAGATCTTACAAGGTATTTGTAAAAATTGTTCAGCTGTTTTACTTTCTGATAAAGATAAAAGACAATTCTTAAGTGAATTAAGACGCCCAGGTGTAGATAATTTAAGAAGAATGGCTATATTAAAGAAAGTATTGGATCAATGTAAAAAACAAAGAAGATGTCTACATTGTGGTTCATTGAATGGTGTTGTCAAAAAAGCTGCAGCCGGAGCAGGTTCTGCTGCGTTAAAGATTATTCATGATACATTCAGATGGGTTGGTAAGAAATCAGCTCCAGAAAAAGATCAATGGGTTGGAGATTGGGATGAAGTTTTATCTCATCATCCAGAATTAGAACGTTTTATGAAACGTTGTTCAGATGATTTGAATCCTTTAAAGACTTTAACATTATTTAAACAAATAAAATCTGAAGATTGTGAATTGTTAGGTATTGATGCAACAGTGAAATCTGGTAGACCAGAGACTTATATCTGGAGATATTTACCAGCTCCACCGGTTTGTATTAGACCATCTGTTATGATGCAAGATTCACCAGGTTCTAATGAAGATGATTTGACTGTTAAATTGAATGAAATCGTATGGACCTCTTCTCTAATTAAAGCAGGTTTGGAAAAAGGTATCTCCATTAATAATATGATGGAACATTGGGATTATTTACAATTAACTGTCGCCATGTATATTAATTCTGATTCTGTCAACCCAGCAATGATGCCAGGTGCTTCAAGTGGTGGTAGTAAAGTTAAACCAATTAGAGGTTTCTGTCAACGTTTAAAGGGTAAACAAGGTAGGTTTAGAGGTAATTTATCAGGTAAGCGTGTGGATTTTTCAGGTAGAACAGTTATTTCTCCAGATCCAAATTTATCTATTGATGAAGTTGCTGTCCCAGATAGAGTTGCCAAAGTATTAACATTCCCAGAGAAGGTCACTATGTATAACAAAAGAAGATTACAACAATTAATCTTAAATGGTCCAAATGTTCATCCAGGTGCTAACTATTTATTGAAGAAAGATGAAGAAGCTAGAAGAAATTTACGTTATGGTGATCGTTTGAAATTGGCCAAGAATTTGAGATATGGGGATGTTGTAGAGAGACATTTGGAAGATGGTGATGTCGTTCTATTTAATAGACAACCATCTTTGCATAGACTTTCTATTTTATCACATTACGCTAAGATTCGTCCATGGAGAACCTTTAGATTGAACGAATGTGTATGTACTCCATATAATGCCGATTTTGATGGTGATGAAATGAATTTACATGTTCCACAAACAGAAGAAGCAAGAGCTGAGGCCATCAACTTGATGGGTGTTAAAAATAATTTATTGACGCCGAAATCCGGTGAACCTATTATTGCCGCTACGCAAGATTTTATTACTGGGTCTTATCTGATATCTCACAAGGATTCATTCTTTAATAGAGCATCTTTAACCCAACTGTTGTCTATGATGTCAGATGGTAATATGCAATTCGATATTCCACCACCAGCGATTATGAAGCCACATTATTTATGGACTGGTAAACAAGTCTTTTCACTATTAATTAGACCTTGTCACAAATCTCCAGTTGTTATTAATCTTGATGCTAAGAATAAGGTTTTTATCCCGCCAAAGCATCAAGATCTACCAAACGAAATGTCTCAAAATGATGGGTTCGTAATCATTAGAGGTTCTAATATTTTGAGTGGTGTGATGGATAAGTCTGTTCTGGGTGATGGTAAGAAGCATTCTGTTTTCTATACAATTCTTCGTGATTACGGTCCACAAGAAGCTGCAGATGCAATGAATAGAATGGCCAAACTTTGTGCAAGATATCTAGGTAATAGAGGTTTCTCTATTGGTATCAATGATGTTACACCAGCTGATGATTTGAAACAAAAGAAGGAAGAATTAGTCGAAATAGCATATGCCAAGTGTGATGAATTGATTGATCTATATCATAAAGGGAAATTGGAAACGCAACCTGGTTGTAATGAAGAACAAACCTTAGAAGCAAAGATTGGTGGTCTGTTATCGAAGGTTAGAGAAGAAGTTGGTGATGTCTGTATTAATGAACTAGATAATTTGAATGCTCCATTGATTATGGCGACATGTGGTTCTAAGGGTTCTACACTGAATGTTTCCCAGATGGTTGCTGTTGTTGGTCAACAAATTATATCTGGTAATCGTGTTCCTGATGGTTTCGAAGACCGTTCCTTACCTCATTTCCAAAAGAATTCGAAGACTCCACAATCTAAGGGTTTTGTAAGAAACTCTTTCTATTCCGGTTTATCACCTCCTGAATTTTTATTCCACGCTATTTCTGGTCGTGAAGGTTTGGTTGACACTGCGGTTAAAACTGCCGAGACGGGTTATATGTCTCGTAGATTGATGAAATCCTTGGAAGATTTGTCATGTCAATATGATAACACTGTTAGAACATCGTCCAATGGTATTGTTCAATTCACATATGGTGGTGATGGTTTAGATCCACTAGAAATGGAAGGTAATGCTAAACCTGTTAATTTCGTTAGATCATGGGACCATTCCTTAAATATCTCTTTCAATGATGAAGAAGTTGGTTTATTACCATATCAGATTAGACAAGTCACGGACAATATATTGAGTCCTCTTGAAAATAAACTGATTAGATATGATAATGTTGGTCAATTGGTTTCTAAGGAGAAGCAAGATGATGATGCTTATGTTGATCAAAATGATGCTGAAAGAAATTTCTATACTTCTATTAGAGACTTTATAGAAGAGAAATCTGTTAAACTTGCTAATGTAAGAAAGACAAGAGGCATGTTAGAGATGTTAGCTGAACCTGCAATTGAAATGCAAAGTATGGATCCAGATGAAACGGTTCCAGAAACAATTAAAAATTCAGTAAATCAACTGTTCAAAATTACTGAATCATCCGTTAAAACATTCTTAAACATTGCACTATTAAAGTACCGTAAGGCGAGAGTTGAACCAGGTACAGCCGTTGGGGCTATTGGTGCGCAATCTATTGGTGAACCTGGTACACAAATGACGTTGAAGACTTTCCATTTTGCTGGTGTTGCTTCTATGAATGTTACATTAGGTGTTCCTCGTATTAAGGAAATTATTAATGCTTCTAAAGTAATTTCTACTCCTATCATTAACGCAGTACTTGTAAACAAAGATGATGAAAGAGCTGCAAGAGTGGTTAAGGGAAGAGTGGAAAAAACGTTACTGTCTGATATTGCTTTTTACATAGAAGATGTTTACATTAATAACCAAGCATATCTTCAAATCCGTATTGATTTGGGTACTATTGAAAAATTACAATTGGAATTAACCCTAGAGGACATTGTTGTTGCTATTGCACGTGCTCCAAAACTGAAGATTCACCTTTCAAGTATTGAAGTACAACTTCCAGATAAGGTTCGTGTCAAGGTGGACTCTGATACTGGGAAACCAAAGACAGCTGCTGCATCACTTAAGGAACCATTGGAAAATGCTTTGTTTTACAGAATGCAACAACTTCGTCGTGCTTTGCCTGAAATTGTTGTCAAGGGTCTGCCTGAGATTGCTAGAGCTGTTATTAATATCCGTGATGATGGTAAAAGAGAATTGCTTGTTGAAGGTTATGGTTTGCGTGATGTGATGTGTACTGATGGTGTCATTGGTTCTAAAACGACTACTAATCATGTTTTGGAAGTTAATAGTGTTCTAGGTATTGAGGCTGCAAGATCGAGTATCATTGGAGAAATTGATTATACTATGAGTAATCACGGTATGAGTGTTGATCCGCGTCACATTCAATTGCTTGGTGACGTCATGACATATAAGGGTGAAGTTCTAGGTATTACAAGATTTGGTCTAAGTAAAATGAGAGACTCAGTTCTTCAACTAGCATCTTTTGAAAAGACTACGGATCATTTGTTCGATGCTGCATTCTATATGAAACGTGACGCCGTGGAAGGTGTTTCTGAATGTATCATTTTAGGTCAAACTATGTCTATTGGTACTGGTTCTTTTAAAGTCATCAAAAGCACAGATGTTTCTAAAAATGATCTTATCCCAAAACCAACTCTTTTTGAGTCATTATCAAATGAAACCATTCTTAAGGTTCATTAATTTTCTGCATATCAATAGTTAGTACTATTTATAAATAAAAAAACACATAATCTTTATAATCTCTTTAATAAAAAATATTACGAGATCAATTAAACTTAAGCATGACGACGCAAGAACTTTCCAAAACTCGAACTAAGGGTTGATAGAACTTGCCTTTATTATTTTGCATGACAAAAAAATAATAAAAAGCCCTGTAGGGGGCTCGAACCCCTAACCTTGTGATTAAGAGTCACACGCGCTACCGATTGCGCCAACAAGGCCTTAATTATGAGTTTTTTGTTTGAGACTCTTTAAAACAAACAAATGGAATATAAATTTAACTTAATCATGTCATTGTTTAATGAGCTACTGTTAAACAGAGTTACTGTTGTTAAACTGCTCATCTTTTGTGCATAGTAACGTTGGACTATGTAGCTCCAATAAACCCAATGTAGGGGGAACGAATACTACATTATGCAGTATATATCATGTGTTATTATATATACGGCAGTGCAGCACACTCTAAATTCTACTTATATTAGCTACTTTCTCCTTCAGATAGGTTAAGCTAATATTAGCCTTTTTAGTGCTGCCGCTATATACACAACAGCTACTTGTTATAAGTTTTGTGGAAATATTAAGTAGCGGTACTTATTATTGTAAAAATTAATGAACAGATAGAACATATTGTCCAACGTTACTATGCACAAAAGATGAGCAGTTTAACAATAGCAACTCTGTTTAACAATGCATATCTATTATTTTTTCTGATTCTTATTTTACGAACGTTAAATTATTCTATTATGTAAACGTAAGTTTGAAATCGAGAATATACGATTAGTATTCGAGTTGAAATTATCGGACATAGCTATAGATATTCAAGTGTATAATTGTGTAGTTTATTTTATGTTATATAAAGTAAGTCGATATAAGGAAGATTGTATATGTATATAAAGTTAGAATATGTGGTCCTTTTATAATTTTTGGAAAGGAAAATAGTCTACCAAATATTGATAGTATTGCTACTTTCTATATTATAACATATTAAACTATAAATTTAATAGTACCTAAATATATAGAGTCAATAGACATCTATACGATTATTTCTGATTCTAAAGTACTATAAGATCTAAAAAACTCTTGGAATAATTTAATTTGATATTCAAGATCAGTTGCACCACCAGTTTCTCTGATTGAATGCATGCTTAAAATTGGGTTACCCAAATCCAATGTTCTTATACCTGTTTTAGACGCCAAAATTGGACCAATAGTCGAACCACAAGGAGAATCATTTGCAGCTACAAATAGTTGTAATGGGACCTTAGCAGTATCGGCTATTTTCTTCACTAGCACTATCCCTGGAGAATTGGTCATATAACGCTGGTTTGCGTTAATCTTCAAAACAGGACCAGAACCAATGATTGGCTTATGTTTTGATTCGTGCTTGCTGGCATAATTTGGGTGAACGGCATGAGCAACATCAGAGGATAAAAAGAATGACTTTGCCGAACTTTCTAAAATCAATGATTTAACCAATGGAGAATCAATATCTGTATTATCTGCCTTCAATGAACATAATCTTTCCATAATATTCGGTAAAAAATTAGAGTCTGCCCCTTGGGCAGAAGAGGAACCAATTTCCTCATGGTCAAAACTACCAAATAGTCTAATACCCTTTTCATTCTCAATATCCAAGTCCGCAGCCTCAGTTAGGGCATGCATACCAGTAAAGCAAGAAGTTAAATTATCTAGTCTGCCTGAGAAAATAAATTCTTCCTTTAACCCACCTAAGCATGACGCCTTATTATCATAAAGAATCAATTCGAAATCTTCGATTTCTTCGACAGATGCTAGTTTCAATTCTTGTACAATTAAATCCAATAACTCTTTATTATGTCTTTCTACAATTGACTTAATTGAACTAAACGCATCATCATTTGATTCATTTTCTTTCGTTTTATAAGAAGTTTTATCAGCAACTTCTGAATCCCTAGCTAGACCAGCTAATGGTAATAAGTTGGTTTCCTTATTAAAAACGAATTTTTCATTAACTGTTCTATCCAAATGAATTGCCAATGTTGGGATCTTAAGTAAAGGTTTGTTTAAATCAATAAGCTTTGCAACAACTCTACCAGTCTTGTTGTCATTGACCATAACCCTACCAGCGATTGATAAATCAGAATCAAACCACGAGTGCCATATTGCGCCACCGTAGCATTCCACACCAATCTGAGTATAATTTTCAGAAATTCTCTTGGAGATAGGTTTAATTCTTAACACGGGAGAATCAGTATGTGCCCCGACAATAGCCAATGGATTTCCCGGTTGCCATTTATTGCCAATCACGAATGCAATGATAGAAGAGTTGTTTCTGGTAACATAATATTTGCCCATATGGTTGACTTTTCCATTCCACTGATCACGTTCTGACAATTCCTCAAACCCATTACTATTCAAATGAGATTTAATAGAATGTACAGCATGATAAGGCGAATGAGATGCGTTTAGAAAGTTAACAAACTCTGAAGGATAAATTGGTTTTGGCACTGAAGACATTTTTCTTATGTGGAACCTAAGCATGTATATCTTAAATATATCTACAATTCGTTTTATAATGGGGTGCTTTCTCAACTTTGGAAAATTAGGAACTACGAAGTCTTTTAATACTTCGTAAGATCCTTAAAATAGTATTCCTGCCACTTTCTTGATATTCAAAAGAGAATAATGTTCGTAGAAAACGATTTTATTCGAGCTAATTATTAACTTCTTTTTATATATTAAAGAAGGATAATCAAAATAAATATTTAAGTCTATCGATGGTACTTTGGACGCTGCAATCGATTTATCTTATAGAGTATGTAATAGTAATTATGGAGTTCAAAAGTATTCCATTTTATTCAAACTGTTTATACTATTAGTAATTTGGAATTAGTAATAAAATCATATAAATATGTATATATATTTACTAGATAAATTGTAATATATACCTTCTATCGTTCACACAACCTTTTGTTTAACAAAGAAGTTCTTTAGATAATTTAATTGAAATGCACATGTACAACCTAGAGCAATGACTTGTAAAACAGACCAGAACATAATTTTACTGTTGGCAGATTCACTTTGATTTCTGAATTTGGCTTCATTGTCTCTGATGTCACCTTGAACACCCTTTATAGCATCAAGTCTTTGGGTCAATTGCAGGACTCTAGACTTTAGGGATTCGACATCGTCCTTTCTTTTACTGTCTAATGAGTGAACGTGACTGATCTCAAAATCAACAAATACTCTAATGTTGGCAGATGCATCACTGTAAGATGGAGTTAAACATATTCTATGTTCACCTGTTTCCAAGGCAGTGAATGAAAAATCACCACTGTTAGAATTCTTTTGGTTCAAAACACGTTGATTGTTGTCGAATGTTTCATCAATGGTAACCTTAACTTTGATACCTGAATCCTCCACAAATGCACCATTTCTTTCAACAAATGCATCAAGGTCACCAATTAATAAACTATTAGCAGTTAGATGTTCATAGTAACATTTTGTTTCTTCTGGCTTTAAGTAGATGTGCATGGCTTGGATAGGGCAAATCAATGCCATCACAGCAGAAATCAGTGTCAATACTTGGACTTTCATTATTTTTTAACTTTGGTTGTATGAGCCTACTAGACTTCTAAACTTGACTAACGAAAGATGATACCAGGTCGTGACTAAATATTCATTTAAGGACTAGTCAAACTTTTCTTTCATTCAAACTAGCAAACATATTGTGTCTTATTGTCCTGGAAAGTTTCATTGTTGTGAAATTTGCCAGCGCGAGAAAGTGAAAGAACGCGTAATTATTTACTACGTGGTATACATCATTTAAAGTCTATTATAAGTAAGTAAGTAATCACATATCGAAATTACGCTCTCTTCCAAGTTACAATGATTGCAAATTATAGATGAATAACGAATTTTTAAGGTAATTAAATATCATACATACAAGGCAAATAAGTTACATTTATATGTAGACAGGTTAAGTAAAGTATTGACCGAATTCCTCTTGTTCTTGGGTCACAAAATCTGTATAATCAAGCTCATTATAATCATCCAAGGATGAAGCGTCACATTCATTGATGAGTTCATGTTGTTCAGCTTCATTGTCCTCAGGTATATCCCCTTCTTGTTTATAAAAACTAATTAAGGGTGGTAGTAAAGCCTCATCCAATTCTTGTTGTACTGTAAGTGTGGTGTTTAATAAAGAAGTGAGATCTGTTGAGGTTACTTGTTTCAGCATGTCAATCTCGATATTGCATAAATCAATAAAGGACTGACATTCAGATTCGTTGTATTTAATATGTTCTTTATGAGAGCCAATATTTATTGAATCCTCCAATTTGTTTAGTCTGTACGTAATATAAGTTTGGAAAAATAACGCAAACGCTTTACGAGTATTTTCTTGATCGTTTACAGGTAAGTTCCTGAATATATTTAACGCTTTTTGTTTATTAACTCTTCTCTTTAATATTTTCCCATTATTGTCTTGAAATCGTATAGTCCATGCCAATTGTGCTAGCCCAATTACATCATTCTTTGAGTGCTCTCTTCCTTTTATTTCATTCCTAAATATATTATTTAAATCAACCACAGTACTCTCTGTATCAATTTTTGAAGAAAAATTGGCAAAACTTTTATATGCATTACTATTATACGACCAAATTTCTTCATTTTCTATGCAAGAATTAATCATAAAAGGAAGTAACAGTTCGTCGAATTCTTTCAATGTTTTATTTATAAGCCACGTCATTGTTTTGTTATCCTTATAAAATTGAACAACAGGGTTTATACCAAACCATTTATAAAAATTTCTATAATATTTTGGAATGAAATCTCTTTCAATTGATAAATTAAAGTAACAAGGGGTATCCTTATTTACTTCTGGTATAAATCCATAAGCAAAGTTGAATGAAGTATATTCAATAACGTCAGAATATTGGATAAATAATTCCTTTCTGGTCTGGTCATCTGGATCTTCTATAGATTCTGGATATTTTAAAGTGATATCGTTTGTAGTTCTATCCACATCAAAAACACAGCATGGTGTAATGGAAGAATGGTTAACAAAATCTAAAATTGGTACTAAACTTGTTCTTGTGGTAAAATCATCAGATTTTTCGGAGATTTCATGTGGAATGTCCAGAACTCTAGATATGATAGCACCGTATATTTGTCGAATAGTATCTTTACTGGCAGCACTATCGAGAGATAATTCAGATTCGAAAAATTTAGTAAACAAATCAATAATAATCTCATTCGCTAAAATATTTGGGTATTGCTTATAACATTGAAGGTAAAGTTCGGGTCTCATAATTGGATTGTTCACCGCTGTAGACAACAGAACATCTTCTAAATATCTAGTAAAAATTTCTGGTACGTCATAATCACTCTGTAAGAAATAAAATGTTATAAAATAAAGCGTAATCACTATTGTTTCTGAGAACATTTCACTCATACTTGAACATTTATAAAATGATTTGAGCACATTTTTTATCTTCTCTGTAAAAAATAAGTGAGCATCAATACTTGGATAATTTGTTTTGTCATTGAACATAGATAATATTGAGTGTATATTGAATGTGACCTTGTTAGGAATTCGTATTAGTTCATTTGACTTCACCATAGAGTCATCTGCATCTTCTTTCGAACATTTACTCAAGGTTTGGTCAACGTATAACCCATACCCACTATTAGGGTCACTGATTTCTGATTTTGCTAGACGAACACCTTTCTGTACCTCTATGTCAAACGTCGAAACGTACCAATCAAAAAATTTATCCATGATCTAATATATTCTACAATGTTCAGCAATGTACTGTGATGTACATTGAATTCGAGTGAGAAGTATTTTCAATCAAAGATAAACCGATCGTTCCTTAAATGTATTTCATCATTCTGGAGTTTTTTTCCTCATGACAGATAAAAAAAGGTTAAGCGTGGCTTTCAACTTACTGAATAAAAAGCAAACTTAGTTCACAGTCAAAAGGCTACATAACAATAAAGATATTGTATGATTTTAATTCTATAGATGTCTATACAATTTATGGATGATTTGGATGAATACTGTTACTCTTATTTTGGGTTAGGCAACAATAAATGCATTGTAATGTGATGTGTAACTATGTTTATTTGTTTATTTTAAAAGTACAGATTCGTTAAATTTTGGGAAATGAAAACACAGCTGTTTCTTCAATTGGAGTAATACTATCGATTATGTAATTAAGTTTCCATTTAATTTTTAAAGGTTTGCTTGAACTTTTTGAAATGTTTTCGAGTATGGCAACTTGTGTTACCCCGTCGATGGTGTTCCCAGACATATGATCTGCAGATTGTGTTTCTAATTTCAAAGATACAGATTTTGGAACCGCCAGGGATAATGTTACATTCGAAACATCTGAAGAAGTGAGGTTACTAACAATTAGATTCACTTTAAGAGTATCTGCAGATAATTTTGTCTGAATCATGTCAATTTTAATATTATTAGACTGGTTGACTGAAACTCTTGAATTAGTTTTGTTTATGATAGTTCCTTGATCTGTTGATAGTTGGAATTCTGGAGAATTACTGTTTCTACAACTACTATTGCTTTGATCAAGAGATAATAAATCCTCAGATGTGTCAGGAATAATGCCATTTATAGTATTGTTCGTGACCACCGGTATAGCAACAGTAGACGTACCCAACTGAATGTGACCACTCATACCAAAATTTTGAGGGGTTGTAACAGACTTCGAAATATTCAATTCATTGAAATCACCTAATAAATCAATTAAATTATCGTTAGGAACACTCTCTTTCTTACTTGTGTTAGACATGTCAAAAATTAGATCTTCCGGATTTGAAGCTGTTCCGTTCAACATTGAAGGTAATGGAGATGGAGAATGGGAAGGTTCATTATCAAAATCGATCAAATTGATTTCGTGAGCAATTGCACCTGAGTTATTATCATTATCATTATCATCATATGAAGATCTTACATCAGTGCATGTAGAGAAAGCATCAATCTTATTAGTAGTGGTTTCAAGATTTGTTTTCCCTTTTTTCATTAAGATATATCTATTCAACAATTCATCCACCTTATTATTAAAAGCCATTACATTTTGAACTAATTTATCATCTTCTTGTTCTTCTTCAATAATTTTTGCAAATTTCGGTTGAGCTGTTTTCAAGATTGAATATAACTCATCGATTATTTTATTTGAATCAGCATCACCATTATTTGATTGTATCTTTTGATTCAATAATTCATTAAATAACTCAGATTTATTTTTCAATTTATTTAATTCGTGGTTCATTGATTTTTTAGCTTCAATAATATTATCTTGTTTAAATCCAGCCATAACTTTCATCAATTTATTTGCTTCCAATAAATCCTCTGGAGTACCACGTCTAATCAATTCTTCTAGTTTTGCAGCTTGTTTAATATCTTGTTCTCTTTGAATTTCTTTCGTAGTTTTTAATTGTCTCTTAGGTTTCAATACAGCTAAATCTCTTGGGTCAATCTTTGGGAAATTATAACCTTTAAATTTTAATAATCTATGCATATCTCTAATATAAGTCATATCTTTTTTATTTTCTCCATGTTTAGCTATAGTTTGATACCATTCTTCAATGGCAGTAAGAATCAATTTTTGTACATTAGAATAATGAACTGGAGGGTGATCAGGGAATCGTCTTACCAATTCATTTAAGAATTCTTTTCTTGAAATTTGTAGATGAACGGGATACCCACAATTTTTCACAAGGACATCTAATAAAGCAATGGCAAATAATGCAGTATGTAGATCCCGACAATTGATCAATTTCACCAAGGTAATACATGCCTCTCGAGGGTATGCACCTTGTCTTTCATTAACCAAGTCGGCAATCTCTAGATTTAACGATAGATCAGGTTCGTGTAAAGTCTTTCGACATGCTCGCTGGATCTTTATCAGTAATGGGTTGGTTACGCCAGTGATTCTTCCACCGCTATGGTGTCTATCGTAATGAGATGGACGTGACATCATAATACTTCATGAAAGTAAGAATATTTTACCATACAAAAAGATGAATTGAAAGATTGTCCTAGCAAGTCTACCTTTCCCTCACACATCCCCAGCTTCTGTTCGATGTATTTAACATATGAGGATATATATAAGAAGCGAAGAATGTGCTTTCCATTGTTTCAGATCTCTCGATGTGACGTTGTTATTGTCGCTGTAGCTGTTGCTGATGCGACTGACTATTAGCACTTTCTCCCGCTGCTGCTGCGCTCTCTTCTCCGTCGATCCACCTTTGCAGCGCACGCTAACTGTCTGTTTCATTAAGAGCTATATATAAATATAAATATAGAGAGCCAAGAGTTGTTGATACATGTGTTATATTAGCGTTGAACCAGCAATATACTAGTGAACTTACTGACACAACAGCCAGAGAACCAACAGTGCTTCTCAACTTGAACTCTTGTCTTCACTTGTAATTAGTATTCGATATCTTCCCACTGAAAGGTATTTATAGCTGTCGTACACAGTGACGTCCCGCTCGAGAACAAAAATAATTCCAGCGAAAAATGTTGTTGTTGTTATTACGAATTGATATTGTAGCAATAATGGTGATTTGATTCTCAATAAAGGACCGTTCTTGACCTTGGTGGAGAATACTATATTTCAATTTAGATTATCGGTATATCTGTTAGTAGAAGGACTTTTTCTGTTTGTTTCCAGTTGGTACTTAGTTATCTGATATTTCACAATTGTTCGTTATAGTACTGTTTTTTTGGATTGGTTATCTGGCTTTATTCTTCTAAGATACATCGATTTATTTGTTTGTTTACAACATTTTAACCAAACATCAAGGAGAACGGTTTAAGAACTAGATCCAGATAAGTAAATTAAAAATAAATTAAAAACGAAACGAAAACGAATAGATATATTCGCTAGAATTACTTATAAGATATAAATTGAATTCTGTGCTTTTTTGATTCTTTTGATATTTAGTTTAGACGTACTATCTCACAAATCATTCTTTCGTGTTTTTTGAACATATTACAATTTTAATTCTAATTTTAAAATGACTACTCAATCTGTTGGTATTGCTAATCTACCAAATCAACGTTATAAGATCGTTAGTGAAAGAGGGGGAACCTTCACAATCATGGTTTGTGGTGAAAGTGGCTTAGGTAAGACTACCTTCATCAACACTTTATTCCAAACCACTTTGAAACATGCCGATCCACATCAACGTCGTCATTTGCCACTAAAGAAAACTGTCGATATTGATTTAACTCGTGCTGTATTAGAAGAGAAAAATTTTAAGATGCGTGTTAATGTAATCGATACCCCTGGTTTTGGTGACAATGTTAACAATACTAAAGCTTGGCAAACTTTGGTCGATTTTATCGACGATCAACATGATTCATATATGCGTCAAGAACAACAACCTCATCGTGAAGTTAAATTCGATTTAAGGGTCCATGTAGTTTTATATTTTATTAAACCTACTGGTCATGGTTTAAAACCATTAGATATTGAAACTATGAAGAAAATTTCATCAAGAGCTAATTTAATACCTGTGATTGCTAAATCTGATACTTTGACCTTACAAGAATTACAAGTCTTCAAGAGTAGAATTAGACAAGTCATTGAAGCTCAAGAGATTCATATTTTTACACCTCCATTGGATTTTGAAAATAACAGTAATAATAAGGAAGCTGTGTCAACTGATAATGCTACTACTAATCAAGACGCTACCGCTGCTGAACACGCCAGACAATTGATAGAAGCAATGCCATTTGCAATCATTGGATCTACCACTAAATACGATAATGGTCAAGGTACTCAAGTCGTCGCAAGAAAATACCCCTGGGGCCTTGTCGAGGTTGAAAACGATAATCATTGTGATTTCCGTAAATTGAGAAGTATGCTATTAAGGACGTATTTATTAGACCTCATAACTAGTACACAGGATCTACATTACGAAACATATAGAAGATTGAGACTTGAAGGAACAAATGGTCCAGATGATGAGAATAACATGAATGGAAATGGTGATTCGTCAATGCCATTAAAGGCACCAGCAAGAAAATTGTCACATAATCCAAAATATAAAGAAGAAGAAAATGCTTTAAAGAAATACTTCACAGATCAAGTTAAAGCAGAAGAACAAAGATTTAGACAATGGGAACAAAATATTGTTAATGAAAGAATTAGATTAAATGGTGATTTAGAAGAAATCCAAACTAAAGTAAAGAAATTGGAAGAACAAGTTAGATCATTACAATTGAAGAAGCGTTAACCTATCATAAGAGTACATTGTGTTTATGTACTGTTCTCTCTTGCATGCACCTACGTATGTTTTTTTAAAACAATCTTCTTTATTCAGATTCTTTTTAACTTCAAGAAAACCAACTTATAATATAAATATGACAATCTAAAGACAAATTCAAAAATTTAATAATAATAAAATAAAATATATTATATGTATTTGTATGTAAATATATATGTATCAATTATTTTAATCTAAACTATATATCAGAAAATATGATTTTAGTGGCAAAAGAATTTATCATTAGTTTACTGAGTGAGTTCCAAAACTTGCGAACATTCTTTTTAAATAAAAATTGTTATACTTTTGAAAATAGTATTTATTTGTTATTTATTCATGAATGTTAAAACACATCTATACTTCTATATAAGAGTTATGAATTAAAAAAAATCTATTAGAATTATGATTTTTTCTTTCTTTCTGTGATATTTTATTGCGAGATAATATTTGACTTGATTAATCGTAAAGTTCGGTAAGGAATTTTTCAGCATCTAGAGCAGCCATACAACCAGAACCAGCAGAAGTGATGGCTTGTCTGTATTTAGAGTCTTGGACATCACCAGCGGCAAAAACACCTGGAACAGATGTCAAAGATGTACCTGGAACAGTCTTAATGTAACCAGTTTCATCCATATCGATTTGACCCTTAACAATCTCAGTAGCTGGCTTGTGGCCGATAGCATAGAATAAACCATTGATCGGTAGATCAAATTGTTTGTTTTCTTTGACATTGTTGGACAATAGGGAAGTTAGGAACTTACCATCACCTTTAGCTTCTAGTGGGACAGTATTATATAGAATTTCAATCTTATCGTTCTTTTCAACACGTCTTTGCATGATAGTTGAAGCTCTCAAATAGTCCTTTCTAACGACCAAGTAGACTTTTGAACCGTATTTAGTTAAAAATTGGGCTTCTTCGCAAGCAGAATCACCACCACCAATAACAGCCAATGGTTTGTTTCTGAAGATTGGAACTGCACCATCACAGACGGCACAAGCAGAGATACCTTGTTGCCAGTAAGTTTCTTCACCTGGTAAATGTAGTCTCTTAGCGGAAGCACCAGTAGAGATAATTAAAGCATCAGTAGTAATTGGTTCTTCATCTTCATTGAATTCGGTCCATAATTTAAATGGTTTAGAAGATAAATCGACTTTTGAAACAGTTTCAGTAATAATGTTGTTACCGAATTTAACAGATTGTTCTTTCATTCTATCCATTAATTCACCGCCCATTAACCCTTCTGGGAAACCAGGGAAGTTTTCAATTTCAGTGGTGGTAGTTAGTTGACCACCTGGAGCAATACCATTAGCCATCATACCTTCATACATAGTAGGAGGAATTTCTGCACGACCTAAGTAAATGGCAGCAGTGTGTGCAGCTGGACCAGAACCAATAATAGTGACTTTGTTGTGAACCATTGCTTTTGAAATAATTATATGATTGAATTTAATAGTGTTTAAAGTTATACTCTGTTTAAGTTTACCTTGTAGTTGTAATCTTGTGAATAATGTCTTAGTGAAAAGCATTAAATGGGAAAACAAAATGATTAAATAATCAAAGGAAAAAGAAAAATAAAATAAAAATAAAACGAGTTTCTTCTATTTATATCAAAATGTTGAAAGTTCGAGATGTTTAAATTTCGAATTGATAAATGCTTGTACCTTAAAAATAATGAAGAAAATCACAATTTTATCAACTGATCGCTTAGTCAGGGAAGACATGGTTTGAGCCTAAAGGTCCAGCGACGGTAACAAAAATAAAATCTAGTACGAAATTCCATCGAAAGAGCAAATATTACAAGCGAAAACGAGAAATCAAGTTCTCACCCAGCTCTTTCGATACATTACTAACTGTGGAATTCTGTGTTTTCTCGACTAGTACCATTACCATAACTACCCATATTTTCTCAATCTCTCTCTCTCTCGTTCCCTCTCTGATAATAAAAGCAACGACAAAAAAGAAACGCTATCTCCTACAAAGTAATCTTACTGAAAAAACATCTGGACTTTTACACGTTTTCTTATTCAGCAAAACTGGAAAATGATTGATTACTTACTTTTCTTCCAATTTCAATTACGTCTTCGGGTCTCTGGGGGAGAAAAAGTTAATGAAATTTTTCCCCGTTTGTCATCGCGTCGTCCACCTCTTTTGAGGTGGAGTGTAACTTTATGCATGTGCGCATCTATTACAATCATTATTAATAATTATTCCCATTGAATTAGCTGGGCGAGACTTCTGTTTCTCTGCTTATCGCGAGACACGAAGAAGAGGAGGGTAAAAATGGCTTCAACCAGATGTCGATGAGCAACTAACTATCAACTATGAGACATAAACCGTTATATTTTTTTTTTACAAAATGGCCAGTCAAGAGAAGATATGTTAAGCAACTAAACACTGATATAACTTGTTTAATCGTTAACCCCTATCACATGAATGAGGACTTCTTCTCTTTTTACTTCGGATTCTGCTTTCTTTCGTAGTTTTCTCTCTTAAAATTATTGAAATTTTAAATGCGATGAAAATCTGTAATTTATTCTGGAGATGGTTCTTCCAGAAAACGTAATATCTCAGACCGACATATTTGAACAACATCTTGGTTTAATACTATTCCATTCAAAAAAATTTCTAGACCTATTCTTCTCTCTATAAGCCATTTCTTATTGTAATTAGCCTTCTGATATTGCCATATTTCATACCAAGGAATCTTCGGCGGCAGTTTTGGTATTTTCGATAATAATAATATATTCTCGGAGGTCTCACCATTTGTCACAATCTTGTTAATAATTATATTACGAAACGTTACAAAATCAGAGTATCTCTTATATGTTTGAACCTTGGGATAAGCAACCTGTGGTTTATTCGTCCTTTCAATTAGCGTTTCACTCGGTTGTAAAATTATAGTAATCTTCCACATTGCAAATTTTGAAGTATTATCACCTTTAAGGATGGTACAATCTGTAACACTAACTTTGCTAAAATTGAAGTTATCATTGACAGAACTACATGCTCTATGTTTTCTTGTGGGGATTCCTGGGAGTGTAGGCATATGTGGTGTATCATTTTCTTCATTTTGCAATAGCGTTATAGGCTCAGGTGCCAATATTTTAATCCTATTTTGGGTAGACATATATTATATGTAAAATGTATTGCAATTGGAATCTGGTATTTATATTTAAATTGGTATGTAGGTTTTCTTATGACGCTATTTAATTAAGTTCTCATTTGTTTAAAATAGCTGTTACAATTATTTTTGTATATATACAATAAATATTTTGAGGGGAGGAACGGCTTATAGATAAAATAAGGAATGCGCCCGCTCGTCTGCCTACGCACAACTTACATTATGGATTTTTAACCTCAAAATGTATAATGATTACACATGTGAGGGAACAAAAGTAATACAGAAATGACCAATTGAGTTCCAACCATCCATCTCTATACAACTGTTTACCGTTTTGTGTTTTGATTTTTAAAATTATGAATCTTATATTTTATTATATTATGTAAGATCATATTAAATATGCAACTATATATATGTGAGTGTTCTTTATTGACTCTTTTTGGTATGTTTATGTTTTATTAACAATAAATTCTGCTTCAGAATCTTTTGTAATAATGCAACCACTTCCTTATAAACATCCCATTGACTTCGGTACAGTCCAATAATTCTTCCATAGGAATTGGAATAGAAAATCCTTGGTCATCCAATATTGCTAATTCATTTAGATCATTGAAACCAAAATGATAGTTTAATAAAACATTCAATGCGAACGCAAGTAAGATTTTGTAATTAACAACAACTTTCTTGCTACAATATGTCTCCCAATCTTTATCTTCGTAATCTTGTTTTTTTATTGGATAGTTCTTAAAACTTTGAGCATTTGCTACAACAATCGTATCCATTGTCCACATGAATAATTCATGGTCAATTCTTTCCAAAATGTTCCACCATGTAGTAGAATTCAAACAGGATGAATTGAATTCATATTTGAAGTCGTCTGTCTTTAATAAATAATTGGCAACAACTCCACGAGATTGAAGTATCTTGGAGTCATATTTGTTTTTACAAATATCACTGAAACAGGTCATTTGAAGTAAATTAACCATTTCCCATACCTCCCTAAGGGAACTGAACGAACCATCGATTAAGAAATGATGGAATAATAAAGCATCACCTGGAATGAGACCTTGAGAAGATACTGCTCTTAATTTCAACATTAACATTAAGTTTTTAGAAACTTCCTGCGTCTCCTGTCCACACCTTTTGTTTAATATATCATTTTTAATCAATTGTTCAATTTCAATTTCTTTACCCTTTGGGAAATCCATTGTGTTTAAAAGTTTAGATAGTTCATCAAACGATTCCATATAATGTTTAGATATGATTCTATCTTTACTTTGTAAGACTTCATCATATATTTGACCTCTGCTTTCCGTAGAAAAGGATGTCTCCCACACGATTTTCTTAAGGCTCGTCAATGAGGAATTACGAGTTATGTCACGATCCAATAACAATATCAATTTAGCTCTATTTGTTTCATCATTGATTTTACGTACGTCTCTATTTTTATTTTTATCTAATTGTTCAATGGATGCCATACTTATGCTTTTAGAAATCTCGTATTCGTGTAGTTTTTTCTCCTCGGGATTCTTTGGAGGTAGCCAACTTGGTCTTGAATTACTCACAGCCTCTAATTTATCTTCAGAGACTAACAGTAAGGATTCCATGCCTTGTTCGCTAGCGGCTTTCAAATCAAGAGGTAAAAAGTCAGCAGATTGAGTTCTTTGAGATAGTTTTGATTTTGACAACCTATTTTGTGATTGGATATAAACTGAGGATAAATTCTTAGTCGTCTCTTGGATATATTGTAAATCTGATATTCCATTGATACCGGGGATTGGCGACGTCGGCATATCATGGAAATCTAACATTGGCATACTAACAGCAGCCTTTCTTGAATTTGCAAATCTATGGTTGTGACCTAGTTGTTTGACATTATTTATAGGAGCTGACTTTGATGAATTGTGATGAAGGACTGCAGTGTTCCCTACTGGACCATTATTAATGTTGTTATTGTTGTTGACAGTGATTGTGGATGTCGAAGAGTTAGTATTTAAATCCACTACCTGTTTATTAGCTAATGATCTATGTTTCCCATTGTGATGCTTTCCCGAGGATGTATTCAGGAAGGAACTAGTAGAAAATGAGGCCATTGGGATGTTCCATATTAATGAATCATCAATATCACCTTCTTGTAATTCAAGGATACCATTTTGTTCATCGTAAAATTTTTCTTTCTCTTTTATCGTGTTTCTTATTGAAGTTTCATTTTGTTCTTTTCTTAATCTATAACGTTGAGAGGCTGTCAGTGGAGCCTTGTTAGCTAAAATAGCTGTAGTACTGTTTGAATGACCATACAGGGAAGGTTTATAGAATCCGTTGGTATTATTACCACTAGAATTATTACCGTTTGAAAGGTTTGTAGTAGTATGGTTTCTGTTATTAGGAATATGTTTAAAGTTTGGTGTGCTACCATTAGTAGTATTGAATTTATTATGATTGATGTTGTTGTTGTTGCCATTATTGCTACTATATAAGTAACGCTGACTACTTTGTGATGCAGGTGTATTAATACTTTCTAAAACAGTATGAGTATTTATAGGTGTTTGTTGATCAAAATGCTGTTGTTGTTGTTGTTGTTGTTGTTCAGTCCCCTCACTACTGTTCAATATTAGAGTAGAATTACCTTCGGATATTATACTCTCTTCCATTAAACTACTTGTATTATTATTATTAGTAGTACTTAATTTCAAATGATTAGAATTATTATCGATATCGCTATCATTTTCTATTGATGAATTTCTTGAATTTAAATCAGACGAAGGTGATGAGAATAATTCAGAGGCCTTTGTAGAGATAGAATCATTAGATATTGGTCTATCATTTTTCAGACTAAAATGTTTCTTTGGAGGCGGTATCATAACATCATCATAATGATGTTGTTCCTCATGTTCATGTTCTTTTTCATCTTTTTCAGGTATATTATTATTACCGTTATCATTTTGTTTCATTAAATTAGTATTTCTACTCTTTGATTTATTTGAAAAAGTATTAGGAGGTGATGATGATGGAGGTAAATTATTTGTATTATTATTATTTGCGCTATTACTATATTTTAGCAATAAATTGTCACTTGGTCTTCTCGCTATACCAAGACCTACCATCTTATTACTATTTGACGAAGAAGTATTTGATCCAATACTTTTTGTTCTAGTTTTGGTTACTAGATTAGAATCATTATAGTATGAACTATTATTATTATTGCTATTTCTATTAACTTTTAAATTAAAATTCTTCATTGGCATAGGATTATCTCCATGAACTGTAGCAGTATTGACAGGCATCATCAGGAATGTATATTAAAAAAAATTAAGCGAAGGTCTAGAAATTTCAAAAAATTTTGATTAAAAAAAAATAATAGTGGGTTATAGTAGCTTTATAGTACAATATATCGAATCAAACGAGATTGATCTGTCACTAAAAAAGATGGTCGATGTTTGTTTTGATACAATAATAAAAAAACCTAGTCAATATGATGATGATGGACTTTATCTTTTTATAAGGATCTTATTTATTTGGTCAGCTTGTTTTCTCAAAATAACAAAAAATTATAATCAATTTTCAATTTTTTGTTGTATATATATTATTATTTGGTAATTTGTCTTACCTGGATTGTTATATTTAGCTTGTTTTTGTTTGTTTTTTCTTTTTCAAAATTTCACACGCAGTTTGTTGCTCGATACCGAGGGCGCGACGGGGGTGGGAGAGATGAAGAAAATACGAAAATTCACTTTAAATTATTATTTTTCTCTTTCTTTCGGTTTTGTGATACTTTTCGCCTTTAATAGAGAGAGAAAATCGAAAGAAGCACGAAAGAGGAAGAAGAGGTGGCTCTTTTTGTATATGTGATGTAACAAAAAGGGATGAAATAATAAAATGTTATTGTTTTTTGATTTTGTATTAACCAAAAGAAATGATGTAGATTTTCCTTTTTGGGGGCGGGGTGAAATGAATTAGGAATGACAGACGGTTGTGTTCAGTGAATATTAATAATTCATAGTAGTGACGTTAATGCAACTTAAGCACATGTCAAAAAAAAACAAGAATATTTAGTTTAAGAATATATATATATATATATATATGAACATTTAATGCTTGTTTGTGAGGATAATTTAATTTACGAAAATCGTTAACGGATAGATCGCAATCGGAAACAAATCTGCAGAATAATCAAACAATTGAGCTTCGAATCGGATTTATTTCAAAAAGGGACATTCTTTGTATGTGTCTTCGAACAACAAACAAGCATTATTATACGTTTGTTGACAGACAAAAAGGGACCATAGCATCACAATAATTAAGCCCTCATATTCTTGCAATTTGTAAAGATATCTGGGGAAACTACTTGGTTCGACATTCGCAACTGTTCTCTCTCTACCTAGTCAGCAAATCAGAATACAGAGGGTATATATTCTGATTGGTATTATTTTAGTATATCTATCGCCTTTGTCATTATTATTAAAAAGAAGAATTAAGATCAAATGACGAAATAACGAGGAAATTGAGTTGGCTGGGTTTGTTTAGTTGTTTATCTGTTTCTCTCTCCGTTGGATACTGCGCTGCCTTCTTCGGATCAAAATATATACATCTATATATGTATTAATAAAAGACAACGCTTGAAGAACTCAAGCGCTTCTTTATGGTCTTCCCGATTCTATTCGGGTTAATTATTTTTTTTATTTTGGTAACTATTTTACATGGCGTGGCGGGCTTTTTCTTTATACTGCTTGTAGATTTCGAGATGTTTCATTGTGGTGGTGGTGGTGGTCGTTTCTTGACTTTTGGTGAGCGCGTTGCCGTCACCTGTGATATGTGAGGATGACGGAACACGGTTATAAGAAAGTATCCGCGGGACTGTTTGAAATTAATAGAAAACACGAGATGGAAGGTTGAATTAAATTAATTTACTGCTGTCTTTCTAAGCGGTTGTTACTTTTAGGTTAACGCGTAAAAATTCAAGAGTTTATATTAGTAGATGAAATATCTTGGCCCTGTAGACGACGTAGAAGACTACATATTTATTGAATAAATATGTAATTCCGGATTCATCTATAAGGTTTTGTAGTCGACTCCTAAATGAGACATTCTTTATGCAACTACTTTGTTGGTTTTGTTTGTTCTTGTCAATTACAGTTTGGGCTAGCCACTTGAGTGTAACATCATTGTATATTGTTTATAAGTTACTTCGGTATGAACATTAACAGTGGTACCGTTGTTCTAAGCATGTACTCAGAAAGAAACTTATTATTATGTAAATATAAATATAGATATAGATATATATCTATTTTTAACTATGCACTTTGTATGATTCTCGTGTTTAATGAGACGTTGTGATGATACTATTTTCCTGTAGTGCTAAAGGAGAAGGTGGGCCAGTTATTGCTGCAGCTGCTAAACCAACCGATGTAGTTGACGTTCCATTTGTTGACGGACTTGCGTTTACCCCTAGATTTGTAATGGTTGTCTCGTTACTATCTGTGTTGTTACTGGTGTTTCTATTTGTAGTAGTATTATTACTTGGAGGTTGTGTAGATAAAATATCATTAGGATTTTGTAACATCTTTTTTAATGTATTCTCGAGTACAGGAAGACCATTTTCAAACATTCCAAGTAAATTTTCCAATTCTTGTAATAATTGTGGCCTTTTATCTATACGTCTTCTATCATAACCACCAATTTGCCCACTAGTATCTACAGTAAATGAAGTATCATGAAACATGCTCATATCCAAGGTCTTAGGAGGTTCCTTCATTAAATTGGAATTGGAACTAGGATTGTCTGTATTCGTTATTGTAGTTGTCGCTATGGATGCAGTGGATGCATTGGTGGTAGTTCCTACATCAGATATGATATTATCTTCAGTAGGTATATCGGCAATATTTGATCCTATTACTTCAATCTTACTGTTTTTATTCTGATCGTTTGTGTTATTGTTATTCTCATTGTTATTCTCCAGAGATTGTTCTGTCCTGGAATGAGAACCTTCCGTACTATTTTCACTGTTTGTCATATGTAAGTCTTGAATACTATTATCAGATATTTGTTGACTTCCAGTAATATTATTACTGCTATTGTTAGCATTTGAATCATTAGATGATAAAGAATTCTTTCGATTAGATACACTTAAACTTCTCTTGATCTTACTTCCAAAATCTAGATGTTTCTCACTGATAGGTGTCATTGACACAGGAATATTAGCTGTAGTCTTGGTATTAAACCCAAATTGATTGATGTTTTCACTTGGTGCAGACACTGGACCATTGGAAATCACATTAGATGTAGAAGATTTAGTATTGGTTCCTCCATTATTAGCAGTTGAATGATTGTCTAATAGTTTATTACGTGTCATTGTAGTTGGTAGTGGCATTTGTAATTTCAAATTGAAATTATTTCTCTTCAAAGTTGTTGTAGTACCGTTTCTTGTGTTAACCGCAGGTTCATTGGTTGTCAATGGTGTTTCATTTTCTTCATTAGTATCGTTTAATACCGCTGTACTGGTGGTTGATGTGATGTTACTATTGATAGTAGCACTCGTCGTTGTAGATGTACTTGGGAGGGTACCAGCACCGTTTGACATATTAGTATCTAAGGGATGTAACATGGTATTCTTTGAATCAACCTTCGTACCAAGTGGTTTCATCATTGGAGGATTCCCTAGATTACTAGTACTATGGCCAAGTATACCATGCGAGCTTGTAGAAGGTGACACCGTAGGTTTACGATTAGGGGATATTGACCCTGAATGTAATAATTTGGATGGTGATGGGGTACTATGAACATTCTTGAATATGGAAGAACTTGGTGCACTGGTCATCGTGTGTTCCCTCGATTCATTTATGGTTCCATTGTTACTAGTTGTTTTTGAATAAGTTGCAGAATGACTGGACTTCTTTATTTCATCTTCAATGGTGGTGGGAGGAGGCGGTGCCAAATTGGGATACGAAGGAGAAGCAATTCCATTTGTCTCATCGCTACGGCTTGGATTGTTATTGCCACTCACAGTTAATCGTCTAGATAGACCCGGTGGTTGTTTATATGACATTGGTGATGTGGATAGAGTAGAAGATCTAGGTTTCGTATGTAATGAGGAGGTATCCACAAATGCACTTGTTGGGTGAGTAGTACTTGTAGGTAATTCTTCGGGTATTTCAATCTCAATAGAGGTTGGTATCGATGTTATTGCACTGGTTGGACCCTTTGACATACTGTTGAATTTTGTTTGTAAAACAGGTAAAGATGTAGTGCTTTGACTGAAAAAAGATCCATTATTTAAGATGTTGACAGGACGAGCATTATTATCTGAAATAGGTGTCATTGACTGTTCGAGGAGTGATCCCATGTGTGTAGTTGACATGTTTTGCGGCAAACGCCCCAAATCATTCCCAGCATCTTCATCGGCCTCATTAATGGTATCATTCTCTTCAAATAATTCCAATAATTGTTTGGGGGCATTTGTATCGACATTCATGTTGGAATGAGTACCTGTCCCTGTATTACTGTTTATATGTGAGCCAGTACCATGGAATGCAGTACTATTCATGTTGGAGGTACCATTCTGATGTGAAGGCATTGCACTTAATGTAGAGTTATGATATACAGTACCAGGTGCAGCTTTCCCTATGGTTGTCCCATGGTAATACGTCTTGTTCACATTATTGTTGGTCTGGTAATATATGTATTGATCTTCATCTGGGTATGCATAATTCAAATTGTCATGTTGCTCATTCATCCAATAGTTGGTATCATTCGTAATATTGTCTATGTTAATGTTATTCTCAACAATGTAATCTGCAGAACTTAAAGAATCAAAATCCCATTTTACATCTATATCTTCTTCGGAGTTATCATCATTTACACCATTCGTTATTGATTTACGATCACTTTCTATACGGTTATCGATTTTGTTATAATTACCATCTACAATCGGATTCATACTATCGCGTTTAGTTTTGTCTCTAAACAATAAGTACCTCGTTATAAGTTCCTTTAGAATAGATGTAGGGGTTGTTTTATGTGTCCGTATAAATTTACTCTTAAGTAAATCATCAGCGGTCGGACGTTCGTTGGCATCTTCATCCAAACATAAGGCTATAAATTCCTTTAGCGAGACACTATAACTCTTACCTTCTAATCTGGGTGGTTTCGATTTTGTGATTAGTTGCATTACTCTTAGGGCCTCTACTTCGCAATAAGGTGGATTACCTGTAGCAACTTCATATGCAGTAATCCCCAAGGACCAAATATCTGCTTTTGTATCATAGTAAACACCTTCCATTATTACTTCTGGGGCCATCCAATACGGTGTACCTGCCATCGTTTGTCTTCTATTACTCGCTTGATTCAATTGCGCTGCCACACCAAAATCACATAATTTCACCGAACCATCATTTGATATTAAGACATTGGCAGCTTTTATATCCCTATGAATGATATTATCTTTATGAATGAAACTTAATGCAATCAGGAGTTCTCTCATTATTACTCCCAAATATTTCTCCTCTATCTTACCTGGTCTCAAAAGAGAACGGAGTGATCCACCTGCACAATATTCCATAATAATCCATAGGCTTGTGTTTTGTAAATAAGATCCGTAATACCGCGTAATATTTGGCATTTGTTTTAATGATGCAAGGAATTGAATTTCTCTTTGAACGTCTTCCACTTCGTCCGAATCGGAATCTAAGTTCAACACTTTAATCGCATAAATCTGTTTTGTCTTGATATTATAACCTTTATAAACTATACCAAATTTCCCTCTACCTATTACTTCAGTTCTTCTAAATATCGTGTCAACATCTTTATCAGATTTTATTGCTTTCGTCTTTGACACTGCATTACCTGAAGTCGATGGTGATCTCAGTGTAGCTGACTTCACATTATGCATAGAATTTGTGTTTATTGTTGATTTCTTCATTGGTAAGGTATGTTAGTTGGTTTATGATGTATGTATATATATGAAGAGGTGTTAATTCTGATAAAATGTATAACAGATCAGAAAAGTATTAGAAAAGAAAAAGAAATCAAGGTTTATATTTTGATTGCAATTCCACACAATATTATTATAGTTAAACGAGAAATTATTTTCTTGTGGTATATATATATATTAAATCAGGATCTTATATGTTGTTTATCTATCCTATTATTTGAGAAAATTTCCTTTCTTCTGGTGTGTGATTTTTTCCCACTATTTTACCAAAAATACAGATGGTTTTCTTGTTAAAAATAAATAAATAAAGTATTATCGCAACAAAATTTGTCTAACAAAGTAAATCACTAATGTTGTTTGTGGTCCTAGTCGATAAAGGAATAATTTAAATATAATTTGAATGCCTCTTTAACGCTTCAGATATGTTGTTTTGATATCAAAATTCCGATTTCTTTAATACTATTTCAGCTCACTATTTGGGTTTTCTTTTTTGAAATAGTATATTACATTTGTTTTCTCTGTACTCCATTCATTGAAAGTAGAAGGCGCTTGCTCGGGGCGGCTTTCCATTATTTGAAACTGAAAGAGAGCCATCGAACCTGTCAAGAATCGTGGAACGTGATGTTTCTGAGGGGTAGAGTGGGTATACTAATCAGTACAAAGTTAGTATTAACTGACATCATTTACTATTAGTTTCGTGAGGGGCATCATTCAGTTTAATTAAAAATATAAATAGCATAGACTGAGAAGCAAGCTATATCTTTAAGATTTTATTTTTCTTTATATAACTTACAAAGATAATAGGACACGATGCAGTATAGCTCATGGAAATCGATATCTATATCCAAAACTTCAACAGGATATACTATGCTTATGTAATATAAAAGGGCTATTTCAAACCCATTTATCTTTGTTTCATAGTCCGTTGTACTGTATAATAATGCTGTTGAAACGTCCTCCTTCACTAGAAACGTAATGAGAGAAAAGAAGGGAAAGAAAAAAATATATAATGAAGCCCCCGTTGAGATAAAACACCAATAACTAGAAGATCAGAAGAATGCACGTAATAATAGAGATAAAACACAGACTCAGAAGCAGTATTGTTGTTGTTGTTGTTGTTGTTGTTTTGGAACGATAGAATACCCTCATCGTTGAAGAATAAGTTCAGACCTAAATGTTATTCGTTGGCCTTCTATCATTTTTATTAGTTTTACTTCCAATCACAGCCGGGGCAAATGATAATTTAGTAGTCCAGAAAAGTGTTCCTGTCCTTCTATTTTCTCATAAAGTGTCTCCTGGATTGTTAAAATATCAAAAAAACTATGATCCTAAGACTACGGTACCAATAGAATCCTTTGAGATCATCTCCCATGAATTAATTGACCACTGTAATTCTGATACGTACATTTATGTGAACATTCCAGGTCTACGAAAATTAGATCTAATAGAATATGAAGATGAATTGAAATTTCTTCAAAGATATTTAAATCAAAGTTCGACAAAATTAAAATTCGAACAAGTGAAAAATTTGCCAGAAGATTATTATTCAGACCTTACTACATATACTAAGGACACTTGCAAATTTGAAGGATATATTAGCCTACATGGAAATAACAGTGATGACTTCACAACTTATTTAGATTCAGGGAAACGTATAATAGAAATTAATTATTCACCTCTTCCAGATGATGATGTGGCACGTCTACAAAGTATTATCGATTTTGATTTATACTTCCGGGAAATTCTGGCACAACTACCATCGCCTGATCAAACCATTATATTGACGTCTTTACATCCAAGTCTAGTACCAGAGAGAGACTATAAGTCAATGCCAATATTCCCTAAACTGTTCGAGGATTTAAATGAGGTTGAAAAAAATAATATGATTTTAGATGTGGCTCCCCTAACTAACAAATTTTCTCCCAAATTTAGTGGGATGGAAGACGTACCACCAAATGTATTTGATATACAGTTCTATAATGAGAACAAAATATTTATACTGACCATTATAATAGTCTTTGTTACGTTTGAAATATTGAGTGTTTCAAAACTATTTGGTAAATCAAAACATAGTTCACAAAAGCCCAATCCAAAGAAAGACCTAAAGATAGAAGAAAAACGAGAAATATATTCATTAGAGACTGAGAAAGAAGGCAGAACCGTTCTAACAAAGGTTAATAAAGGTAAGACTATATCAAAGGACGACTGAACACAAGTCATTATTTTATAGATTGCACAGATCCTTTATCGCAGTTAATTGCATATATATATAATTTAAACCGATGTAAAATGAGAGTCTGATATTTCGAGAGTAACGATTGATACTGAAGAGTAAAATAACATAGCATGGATTGGCATTTGGTGTTGGAAGATGTTAATTCCATAATAATATGGTATGTAATATATATATTTTGGGAAAGTGAATGAACCTGCGTAAAATTATTTTCTAATATTTGTTTACGTTTTGTTCCAAATAATCACTTTCCCATATAGACACCAAAACAAGAATAGTAAATCGTTGTTAAGATTTTTTTATTATGCTTCTTATTTTATTAATAAATATCTAATATTTTTTTTGAATCAATATCAACTCAAATACAGACATATATATTCTCTCATTATAATTATCACTTTCTGAATGTAAATTCCGATTTGCGGTCAACTATTATTACATAGCTATTAGTACCTGACATTTATGCTCCCTACATTTTGCATTGTTAATTATTACGATCCTTTTACGCAGTATTAATTTAACACTAATCTGTTGATAAGAATAAGAGTAGGATATTTACAATACCAAATATTATTTATGAAGTGGAATTTACATACAGCATCGTTTACAGCATTTCCTTCTGGCGCTAATATTTACTATATCCGAGCGAAAAAGAATTTAGCAAGATATCTTGAGATGACCTTCCACTTTACAGAACAAATGACAAAAGAATAACAAAAAACCATAATTACTTTCAAATGAATCTCAGTGGTACATTAAATGCATTCAGGATACTATACAATCCATATATTTGCAGACCAAACCTAGTAATTGATACTTTCAATCACTTACCGGTACCTATCAATGAACATATCAAAGCAGTTGTTCTAGACAAGGATAACTGTTTTGCCTTTCCTAAAGAAAATAAAGTATGGCATGAATATGAAAATAAATGGGAGTTATTGAGAAATACATATCAAGGAAGGGCGCTACTCATTGTAAGCAATAGCGCTGGGTCAAATGATGATATAGATAACGTACAGGCCAAATTTATAGAAGACACTATAGGTGTACATGTATTACGACATTCAACGAAAAAACCAGGTTGTCATGATGAGATTGTTGATTATTTTCGTTGCCATAATATTATTAAGGACCCAAGTGAAATAGCCGTTGTTGGAGACAGACTATTCACAGATATAATGATGGCAAACCTGATGAACTCATACGGAGTGTGGGTTAAGGATGGTGTAGTGAAATCTAATAATATTCTCAGTAGGTTAGAAAAACTCATATTTGGCCCAAAATAATGAACTGGGTACTAGTTGTACGAATTCTTCTTGTAGATAATATTTTTTAATTCATTATTTCAATAATAAATAATAAAGTGAGCTTATTATAACTCAAGAACAGTTCTGGAAATATGTATTCGAGGTATAGGTATTAAGTTTGCTCAAAAGGGAAAAAAAGAAACATTTGATAAAAATAATGCTCTTGGGGAGGTTCGAACTCTCGACCTTCAGATTATGAGACTGACGCTCTTCCGACTGAGCTACAAAAGCACAAAATTTTACAAAAATTTAAAAAAACTTTAAAATTTTCATTTTCTAAAAATATTACATTTTGGTCTAAGAAAAACTGTTTTCAAATTTATCAGTTATACTTGAAAAATATAGCGGCAGCACTAAAAAGGCTAACATTAGTTTAACCTATCTGAAGGTGAAGGTAGCTAATATAAGTAGAATTTAGAGTGTGCTGCACTGCCGTATATAGAATAACATATGGTATATACTGCATAATGTAGTATTCATTCCCCCTACATTGGGTTTATTGGAGCTACATAGTCCAACGTTACTATGTACAAAAGTAGCAATACTTAGTTATTACAATTTTATGTTTAGTAAGCAAGTATTACTAACTGTTCAATATAGTTCTGGAACATGTTTCAAGAATGTTTATTACGAATACTATCAATATTTGGTAAACTATTTTCCTTTCCAAAAATTATAAAAGGACCACATATTCTAACTTTATATACATATACAATCTTCCTTATATCGACTTACTTTATATAACATAAAATAAACTACACAATTATACATTTGAATATCTATAGCTATGTCCGATAATTTCAACTCGAATTCCAATCGTATATTCTCGATTTCAAATTTACGTTTACACAAAAAATCTACCAGAAGCAACTCTGTTCTCCAAATAATATCACCAAATTGGCATTATCTTCTGAATTTGGCCACCTATAAAATTGGTTTGCCAGATTTCACGATTCCCTAATTAAAGTGTACAATATTAAAACAGTGATTTTAGTATATCACATTATCTCATTCATGTCTATTCAGGTCATTATCTTAACAAAATAAATTTCTTGACCACTAGTTATGTGTCGTTTATTGGTCAGCCTCTGTTTCCAGACAGTTAAAAATAAATATTTATCGCTGTCCGTCTAGACGCTCGCTTACAATGAACGATATAGAAAAAGAAAATAGAACGAAAAAAACAAACAATCATAGAGAATATTAACAAAAAAAAACCCAATCACTTTACGTGCTAAGCCTATGTTCCTTTAAAACTGTTCCATAATTTTAAAAGCTATCATCCATCCTTTCGAATATAATACATAAACAACCACAGAACGTCCCTCATTATGTCACAGGACCAACTGTACCAACAAATGTCTGATCTGTCGTTGGATCAGCAGCCTCAACTACCGTCAAAGAGTGGCAGGAAACACAAGAGACCTGCCAGAGCATACCACGATGTTAATGGCGATAATTTTAACAGTGGAATGCAAGCCCAAGGAAATGATCAACAATTTATGAGCCAAGGTCAACCTAACATAAACATGAATACACCCCAATTTAACAATGCTGCTCAATTTGGTGGGGCTGGACCTGCGCATGGTCAAATATTTACCTCACAACAGGTGAATTCACCGATGTCTAACAACGGTGCTTCTAATGGAAATATACAAAATCAAATGACAGGGGCTAACCAATTTGGGAACAATATCTCTTCAAACAACGTAAGCGACGCTCAAGGTACTTCTTCTCATTATGTTCCTATTCAGAGATGGGAAGACCAAATAAATATCTTGAATAAAACATTCCAAACTGTGAATGACTCTGTGGCACCATTACCAACAACTAGTTTTTACAGCGTCGATCAGGGATCATGTAATCCAAGAACGATGAGTTTGTCGATGTTAAATATTCCTGAAAATGAACAGTTGAGACATGCAACCAAGTTACCATTAGGTATGACTATACAGCCATTTGCTGAATTGGTAACCGTAGATGGTTCTGAAATTCCCATTATCAGTTCTGTAGATGCGGAAAATAACGTGAAAGCTCCAGTTCGTTGCCAACGTTGCCGTTCTTATATTAATCCTGGTTATAAATTATCATACGATTCAACATTCTTATGTAACATTTGTAATGTTAAATCAAGAATGCCAATGGATATACTTCCGGGTATAGATAATGGTGGAAACGCAACCACCTTAGAAGGGAGACTAGAGATGAATCATGGTACAGTGGATTTTCTTGCACCTTCCGAATACAATGCTATTCAAGCTAAAGAACCTCTGCCATTACATTATATTTTTGTCATTGACGTGACATCAATGGCCATTGGAAATGGCAGTGCAATGGCAGTTATTGAAGCCGTTAAACAATCAATAGAATATATTATTGATTATCAACCAAAATGTAAGGTTGCTATTATGACATTCGACAACAAATTGAAATTTTATAACTTGAGACCAGATTTAGATGCTGCACAGGAATATATTGTTGCAGAATTATCTGATGTGTTTATTCCATTCTATAATGGCCTGTTTGCCGATCCTGCGGAATCTATAAATGTAATTACTGACACCTTAAGGAAAATTGAAAATTTTATTAGAAACGATATAGGTGGCCCTGTTCCATATAATTGCTATGGTTCTGCAATTCAAGCTGCCCAACTTGCCTTATCTGAATTTACAGGCAACCAAGGTGGTAAGATAATCTGTTCTCTAAATTCATTACCAACAGTTGGCAATGGTAACCTAAGTGTAAGAAAGGATGACAATCTGAAACAGAATCTACAATGTGACAACGACTTCTATAGAAAATTGTCTGATGAATTATTAAAATCTTACATATCTGTTGATATTTTCGTAACTTCTGACGCATTTGTTGACATGTTAACAGTCGTTACCCCAGTCGAAATGACAGCAGGTACATTAAAGTATTATCCAAAATTTCAAAAGGAAATGGATGACCATTTAATTATAAATGACATGGTGGAGAACATTTCAAACATTGTCGGTTATCAGGCCTTACTGAAAGTCCGTTGTTCGACTGGTTTGACTGTTGATCAGTACTACTTAAAATCTGTAGACTACTCTGACCGTGATCCATTGATCCCTGTTATAACAAAGGATACAGTTATAGATGTCCTATTGAAATATACTGATAAGCTTAAAGCAAAAGAAGATGCTTACTTTCAAACAGCTATCCTGTACACTGATATAAATGGTATAAGAAAAGTCCGTTCCATCAATTGTACCGGTGCGGTGTCTAATAATATGGCGGAAGTATTTAAATTTATGAATCAAAATTCCTTAATGCGTATTATGATAAAGGATGTTATTAGAACGATTGGAAATTGTGATTTTATTGGGATTAGAAAGACCATCGAACAAAAAGTTGCGGAGATCTTAACTCAATACACTGCACTTGTTGGTAGAAGAACAAATTCTTTAATTCTTCCAGACGCAATAAAGACGTTACCTATGTATTTGTTATCTTTTGAAAAATCTGATCTTATGAAACCAAATTTCCGTAGTACTCGTGGTAATGAGAGAATTTATGATCTATTCCAATATGGAATGCTTAATAGTGCTAGATTGTCATACAAGTTATATCCTCAATTTATCCCATTGCATACACTATTAGAAGAAAATGATTTAACTTTCTATGATGTACACAATAAAATGTTACAAATTGAATCAAAATCTATAATGGAATTATCTGTAAGAAATGGATACAACCAACTTCTTAACGGTGGCTGTTATCTGATTTGTGATGGTGAAAAAGTGTACTTGATGTTCAATAAGAACACTAATAGAATGCTATTACAAGATTTACTAGGAATTGATCCTACGATTGCCCTTGGTGATATCACATTATATGGTGGTATTCTTCCTGAGATTGATACACAAATCAATGAGAAGGCAAGGAATATGGTACAATACTGGTGTGAAATTTGTAATAAACAATCTTTACCTATAGTCTTATTAAGAGCAGAGGTAGATAATTATTATCAAGAAGTAATCAGCAGAATTTTATGCGAAGATCAAACAATTAACAAAATTACGTCTTATGATTCATACTTGATTCAATTACATACTATCATTCAAGAAAAGATAAAAAAAGAAGATTACATCAAAGTTTCAGGAAATTCTAAAAACCATGAATTATTCCACCAACAATATGTTCAATTCTAAGGATTTTCTAACTTTTAGTTAGACCTAGACGATTAACAATATTGAAGAATATAGGAAGCAAACCGGAAAATGATACCCTTAACCTTCCGTTATTGTACACAATAATATATTTAAATACACATTAAACTTAATTCTTTATGTAATATAAAAATGATACAACAAAAGGCAAATGTTCATAACATTACGTTTTCTGCATAGGAAAAATGTCAAATCCTTTTTACGTTTTTCAATCTCATATTTTGAAGGTCAGAAAAGGGAAGCGAACTGAACGAAACCAGAAAGGGGAAATATGCAACAGTGAAAAGTAAAAAAAATATGTGAAAAATCGGCGGCAACGTTAATAGACGTAACAATTAACTCTCCCTTTTGATCTAATACTTTAAACCGAAGTTTGTATTTCCTTGTAAATCTACTTTATAAAATTCTTTCTTAAAAAACACTTTGTAATCAAAACTTTAACAACATATAGATAGGTAGGCCATCATTATCCATTAGTTATTTGGTAATTATTCACTCGTTTAGGAGATTAGTCCAATTAGATAACCGACCAACTTTTGACAACAAATTAAAAGGAAAATTACCTCTAATTCTTCAACGATCATATGTCAGCTTCTCAATTAGAAGACTCCTTTAAACATGGTAGCTTAGGTAAATCATTTAAAAATACAGATTCTATCAAAAATCCTGAAACTGCAAAGAAGGGACCTAGGAAACTTTCTATTAATTCTGATACAAATATGGATGTAATAGATAAACTCGATCAATCGGGGTTCCCGGGTTTACCCTTCCATCATGATGGACCATTTGATGTCATTTCTCCAGGTAGAAATAGTAGAGACAATAAAAATGCTCCAATTTTGGCTTTCCCTAATGAAAAAAATGAGCCAATTGTATCTATTCCAAAGAGAACACACAGTAAAAGAGAAGAAAAAATAGATATCGATATACTTGATGATATTTTTGGTGCAAATGATGTAGATGATGATGATAGTTATATGACAGAATCTGATAGTTTCCGTGACAATTCAGAGAGTGACATAATGGAGGCAGGAACCATACACGGTTCTTACACAGAAGGTTTGGGTACATCTACATTCCTTGATGGTACAGGTGCCCCTTCCAGGAGAGCAGATGCCCAAAGAAAACAAGCAAGTAGTGAATTATTAATAGATTTTTCAAATGAGAATGATAAAAATGGGAATTCTGAAGAAAATGGTTTCAAAGAAGAAAATAAAAACTTGAAAAATGGTAATAGTACTAATTATGAACGTTTCAGTAAAGATGATAATCTAATTGACTTAGATAATACGATCACAGAAAGAACTATCAAATCTCGTCCCAACAAAGATAACAATTGATGCATTTAGAGAAAAATCATATATACATTTCATTTATATAGCACATATTCGTTATAAATAATATAATACTTTTATGATGACAACAAGAGTGCTAGATATGTTGGGCTCTCCCAATATTGTAAATATAATCCTTAACGTACAACTATTCACATTCTCAATATTTGTAAAAGTTTAGATTTCAATATAGGCTCCTCTAAATTGCAAGTGTAATATATTTATTTTCTTACCAATTGATTATGGAGTTTCTTATAAAGTTTTCAACTAACATACGAAGTTCCTCATTTAATATATATTATGGAATGAGGGTTCGCCCGTTGAAAATTTATTAAAGTTGAACATAATTCAAGTACCAAGAACCGTTTATACACATGCGAAAGGAATAAAAAATAACTTACTACACTGAGCTCCTCAAACCCAAAAATCATGCAAGGTAATCAGATATCGTACCCATCATTAAGAGACGAAACACGGACTTTTCCCTTATCTTTAAGGGGTTTGAGAGACAATGTTATAGCCTCCATCTCAACATCTTCGACTAAGACATCAAATGATCTCCTCCACAAAATTGAAGTATGCCTAGAGTATGCTAATACGGTTATAAATAATATATTAGAGGAGCATGAAAGGCTCGAGTCTCTTTCTTCTGAATTATCAATAACGATTATAAATTGTTCTACATTTTATTCCGATATTGCAATAGAGTTATTAAAAAGAGCATATTCCAGTAATGACCCAAAAAATAAGTTGTGGTCTATTGCAGGTGAACAAGTAAAGAAGGGTCTTGGACTTCTACAATTTCTCAATATATACCTAATAAACAACAATATTCCAACCAAATTCGCCCATAGCATAAATGACCGTATTGAGGAATATCAAATATTATACCAGTTGAGTATCATCATTCTTTCATTTTTAAAATTAAAAATTACAATGTCTAATCCAGAAACAACTAAGTTAGATCTTCAAACTAATGATATGGCGTCAACAGCATCATTATGCCTGTTCAATGCCAAATTATGTATCGGTTGTTATAATAATGCACAGGGTTTCAAATTTAGTAATTTAATCAACAAGCACTTGTTGTCATATTTGGAGGGATCCGTTTTTTTATTAATGTCTATTGATAACTTTCATAAAAATGAAACAGGTGTTGCTATTGGGATGCTAGAGGAGACAATAAACGATTTTTCAAATATAGTACCTCGAGAATATATAACTAAGACAACTTTAGACAAAAAATCGTCATCTAAGCTAAGTCAAACGAGTCTCCTAAAACAGAAAGAAATACTGAAGAATAAACTACAACACAGAGTTCTTTCATTTAAAAACGGAATACAAAAAAAGCAACATGATAATGATCCATCAGAGCTTATTCCTGTTTTAGTGGATATGTTAGACGATTTCTTGATACCTCTGATCGTATTACTGAGGTATGTTTTCCAAAAAACTAATGACAAATTGTCATTTAAACCTATTGAAAGAGATATCAAACAGTTAAAATCAACATTTCCAATAGGAAAAACCCCCAAAATGGATGGAATAGAATGGAGGTATGAGAATTGTAAGTTGACGACAAATACTGGAAATGATTATAAAGAAGCCCAAAATTACTTTTGAATATAAGAAATAGAAAAGGGGGACACAGGAACTTTGATAAATCTTGAGTCACTTCGAATGATGCTGCTATTTAGATCTGAAGAAACATAGATTGAAGAGTCGATGTTAGTTATCTAATAAAGTACTGATTCCTACCAAATGTTAAACAACTATCTTGAATCACTCAAAATATAAATGATTATTAATAACATAAAAAATCCTAGGAGAAATACATAGTTCTTTCTTAATACAGCTCTGTTTTTTTTTTTTGTAACTACGTAGAAAATAAACTCAGCCGTTTTAAAAAAATATTTTCATAAAGGTGAATACGTTTCTATTCATCTTTATAAAAGGTCATTTTCTAAGTTCAAACTTCATTTTTTATTCACACGTAGAAGGTAGTGTTGAAATATAAGTGGTGACACTTTAATTATTTTGTGTCATCACTAAGTATTATCACAATAAAAGATGATGTACATTGTCAAAAGATGAGAAGAAAATTAAAGATAAGGCACTGTATGCAAATAACATTAAGTGTTTAATGTTATATAAACTATGTTCAAATATTAAAGAATAATCAGTTACACGTCGAAAAGTATGACTAACAACATATCCGGTTCAAACAATGGTTTCACCATGCAGAGTGTGGCATAAAGTGAGACATAACATATAATTTCTCTATATACTTCTTAGTAACCTCTTGATATGAAGCTTTCATAACAGAGTTAGAACTGGATTTGTTCATTGTTCATTGTTATTGCAAGAGATTTAGTAGGAGCTTGAATATAAATGGTTATAATAAAGCAAATATTTTTTGTTAATACTTTCTATTATTTATAAGTGGGTCTTTAATTACCATATAAAACATATAGAACGAATGGATTTTAACCTAAAGTTTAAGTTCAGAATTCCCTGTCTTTATATATATATTTATTTTTTTTGAATTTATGTTTCTCTAATTACCCAATCAGCATTAAATAAAATATTACGTAGTGTTTAGTTCTTGTTAGGACATTTGAGATTTATTGCACACACATATGTTTTGTCACCTCTAAGTTATAAACAAAACATTATGTTTCAACCATATCTTACTGAGGTACATAATAATATTTGTTTTTGTAGAGAATCTGAGATAGAGGGTTTGCCTCTAGTAGTCTCTGCAAGTTTTAATTTATTTAATTCGGACATTTTATAATATGATAATTGATCGGCCTCTTTATAATATATAATATATATAAGTTACATATTAAAGAACATTCAATATTTTATTTATATTACATTAAGAGCTTCCTTTTTATATCATTTTCTTTAAAGGTTTTTCTTTCCTCAATCACACCTTTCATTTTTGTTTTGTTTGATCCTTATTAATACTTGATCCTTATCAATGGCTGATTCTTATCAAAGTTTTTCTTTAACTATTTTAATTAAGAGTTGTGCATATTACTCTTAATTTCTGACAGTTTTAATAAAAAACTGAGCATATTCTAAAGAAATCTACTCAGGTAAACCATGTTAAATAATGTGATAAATAACTTACGTTAACAAATTGAATTTGATGATACTGAGCTGAACCATGCATACTAGTGTTAGTGTAGAGAATCTGAGATAGAGTGTTTACCTCTATTAGTCTCTTCAAGCTTTACTTTATTTAATTCGGACATTTTATAATACGATAATCGATCGGTCTCTTTATATTATATATAATTTATAGAACGAATAGAATCTAACTTTGAATGTAAGTTCAGATTTCTTTGTCTTTATATATTATTTATTTTATCGATATTTCGTTTCTTCTTGTTTCCTAAACGATTGTTATCTAAACGATTGATAAGTAATGAACTTATTTTCTAAACGATTATGGCCTAAACGACTATTACCTAATGAAATGTTTAGTTCTTATTAGAACATCTTAGATATCTTGATTTCACATAATTTCTGTCAGGAACTACATTGTCCAATGTTACTATGCACAAAAAATGACCAGTTTAACAACGGCAACTCTGTTTAACAAACTCTTGTTTCAATATCAGATATAGGTGAAACCTGTTAAACAGAGTTGCTGTTGTTAAACTGCTCATCTTTTGTGCATAGTAACGTTGGACTATGTAGCTCCAATAAACCCAATGTAGGGGGAACGAATACTACATTATGCAGTATATATCATGTGTTATTTGTAAACGTAAGTTTGAAATCGAGAATATACGATTAGTATTCGAGTTGAAATTATCGGACATAGTTATAGATATTCAAATGTATAATCTTGTAATTTATTTTATGTTATATAAAGTAAGTCTATATAAGGAAGATTGTATATATATAAAGTTAGAATATGTGTTCCTTTTATACTTTTGGGAAAGGAAAGCAGTCTACCAAATATTGATAGTATTCTTACTAAACATTCTTGAAACATGTTCTAGACACTTATGAAACAATTAGTAATACTTGCTTACTAATCATTCTTAAAGAATGTTCTAGAATCATATTGAACAGTTAGTAATAATTTCTTACTAAACATAAAATTGTAATAACCAAGTATTGCTACTTTCTATATTATAACATTATTATATATACGACAGTGCAGCACACTCTAAATTCTACTTATATTAGCTACCTTCACCTTCAGTTAGGTTAAGCTAATGTTAGCCTTTTTAGTGCCGCCGCTACATATTCAACAAAACCTCACTAATTTACAAATCGTTACCCGGCTAAGTCATATTATGTAAATATATAGTTCTAACCTAAAAGGTATATATAATAAGGTCCCTTGGCCCAGTTGGTTAAGGCGTGGTGCTAATAACGCCAAGATCAGCGGTTCGATCCCGCTAGGGACCATTTATTTTTTAGAGTTTTATTTTGTTACCTCACGTGGCGATTTGTCTTGTTTTATCTCATTATCTTTATTTTACTATTAGAAGACTTAATGAAGAATTACAGGAGATTATTTCTTTAATTATTTCAATAACATTTGGTAGGACTATTTCTTCTTTTTGTTTTCCAATTTGTTGACTTGTGAAATCATTTTTTGAAGAGGTAAAATTTCAAAAAACCCAATAATAATTGAATGAATGCCAATAAAATTGGTATTGTAATTTACCTCTGCAGATCTTGATGTTATCTAAGCTTCTCATTCTCAATTCAAACGAGATTCCAATCCTACCATAACTGTTTATGTCTACATTACATGCTGTCACATCTGTAGAAGCCTCATAAACCCTAACAAATAACCCAACTATAAACATATGACTTTGGAAACAGAAAATGCCGAAGTTTTTTTTTAGTTAATGGGGCGGCCGACGCAGTGCGCTAAATTTTATTTTTCACATATTTTGTTATTATATATAAAGCGACGTCCTAAGTTTGCAAGTTTTAAATTTTTTATTTTATGTTTACTGTTTCTACTCATCTTAGTATTTCCTTTTATTTGAATTTTTAAAATCCCCATGAACCTTCCAAGTTTAAAAAGAATACGATGATATCATTTGCGTATTTTAACTCACAGTTCTTCTCGTGATATTTATATTATGAGGTTCTAATGGGGAATGCGGTTCCTGCGCAGAAAATTGATCTTGTTACATTCTTATGAATGAATTCAAGGACGCTATATTAGAAAATTCTGATTCTTTTTTTTCAAATTATTATTTATTTACTATTACCACATATTTTATGAAGGTTTCATCACGTACATAATCTTGATTGCTTATTTAACTTGTTATCTTTCTAACTACCGTAATCATTGCTTCCGGAAGTAATGAAAATAAGGAATGGCAAATTTGAGTATTTGGCCAAGATCAAAAAATGGCAGTTGTCAATGAGATAACTGCAAGTTTGAAATAAAATACCTAAAAAATTGTGGTTGAATTATTGTCCAACATATTTTAATCGCATTGGAATAATTGTTTGTGAGTCAAGAAGTGGCTGCTCTTGCTTGAAACACCTCTCTTTTCACTTTTAATCTTTCGTTATCTTACTTTCTCTTTCTCCCTCTGTTGAAAGCTGGGGTGTGTTGTGTGTCTAATGTATGAATTTTTTGCACTGAGTTGACGCGCATCAAGACGGACAGAGAGAGATAGTCATGAAAAAAAAATTAATAGAAACTGTTTATTATTGTCCTTAACTGTGAGAAAGAGGTCTTCATTATTCAGAATGATTGCATCTCTTGGCTTTTGATAAGAATCTGAAAGGTAGGTGATGGCGACTTACGATTTCATATTATTTGTAATTTAATTAACCTCTTTAGTTTGCTAATTTATATCAATATATATATATATATATTTGTTTCGTTTTCTTTTTTTAATATATAATCGTAGACCAATCCGAGTTAATGAACAACTTTTTTCCTTCTTTATTTACTTACACATATTTCAAGTAAAACTACTTTTCTAAGAAAAATAAATAAGGCTAATTTACAATTTAATCAACTATTTGGCATTAAAATAAAAAATAAATATTATTAATTTTTCCAATTTCATTGATATAAGAAAAGTTAAAAACCAACGAAGAAAGAAATGAAAATATAACTTTGATATAAAATATGGTAATTCACATCTCTAGTAAGAACACAAAACACAGACCTTCGATTTCCGAATCTATATCGGTATCTCTAGGATTACAACATCAAGACTTGTCATCCTCTGTTGAGATGACGAATGACACTGATTCACAAATACCCAATGCAGGTCATAAACATAGTCTCCCTTTCCTTCACAATGATGGTTCCTATATTGGGCGCTCTTATATTAATAGGTTTGTATCGGGGTCTCCTTCTTTGACGAGGTCATCGAGGAATGACTTGAACGTTGGTCAATTTTCAAAATCTCTTTATAATAAACCAATATATGAATCAAGAAAATTACATGATGAGACGGCAGAGATTTCAAAAGATTTTGATAGAATATCAATCGAAGATCATAATATCAAAAAATATATAGACTACATAGAGAACGGAAATGATCATCATCACCAGAGTATTGCCAACAATAATAACATCAATAACAATAACACCAACAACAACAATAATAATAACATATACAATGAGATGGAAGAAATCATTACTGACAGAGATGTAGAAAATAGCATTCCTTCTGTTACTTTATCAAAGGCTTCCGATGATGGAACAGATGAATATTCAAGATTATTTCTATCACCAGTAGCTTCTAAATCCTCTCAATTACAAAGGGATTCCGCATTAACCACATATAACTCCATATCATCCTCAAATTCGGCATCACGCCCTGTGGGCCTCTTTGAAAGATTGTCATCATATTCCGGAGAAATTGTCGGATATTTACCAGCAGCCGTATTAGGGCTCCTACTAAACATCTTAGATGCTTTGTCTTATGGTATGATCATATTTCCAATCACAGAACCAGTTTTCTCACAATTGGGACCCACAGGATTATCAATGTTTTATATATCCACTATCATATCGCAAACTGTATTCTCTAGTGGCTGGTCGAGTTTTCCATGTGGTATTGGCAGTGAAATGATAGAGGTCACACCATTTTTCCATACAATGGCCATTGCCATTATGAATGCCCTTCCATCGGACAGTCAAAAGGATGAAGTGATTACCACTACTATATTTTGTTACTGTATTAGTACGTTGATAACGGGTTTTACATTTCTAAGTCTAGGGAAATTGCGATTAGGTAAAATTGTTGGATTTTTCCCTCGTCATATTCTTATCGGCTGTATAGGTGGTGTTGGTTACTTCTTATTGATTACTGGAATTGAAGTATCTACACGTGTTGCCAAATTCGAGTATTCTATCCCATTCCTTACACATTTATTTGCCGATTCAAAGACGATTTGGAAATGGCTTCTTCCTCTAGTATTGACAGTTATACTGGTTTTAACTCAAAAGTATTTTAAAAATTCATTGGTGTTACCATCTTTTTATATCATGACACTTTGTTTATTCCATTTCATTGTGGCAATCTTACCAAATTTATCTCTAAATAATCTGCGCCATAATGGTTGGATTTTCCCTATGGCTGCATCTGATACACGTTGGTATGATCATTACAAACTATTTGACTTGACGAAGGTGCATTGGATGCTAGTGTTAAGACAGGTTCCAACTATGCTTGCTTTGACTTTTTTTGGTATTTTACATGTTCCGATTAATGTTCCTGCTCTTGCCATGTCTTTACAAATGGATAAATATGATGTGGATAAAGAATTAATTGCCCATGGGTGGTCAAACCTTGTAAGTGGTGCAGTTGGCTCTATTCAGAACTATCTAGTTTACACCAATAGTGTTTTGTTTATTCGTGCTGGTGCAGATTCTGCAATCGCTGGATACATTTTGACCTTCTTAACAATATGTGTAATGATTATTGGACCTATCATTATTTCATACATACCTATTTGTATTGTCGCGTCATTAATTTTTCTGCTGGGATACGAATTATTAGTTGAGGCAATCTGGGATACTTGGGATAAATTAACAGTATTTGAATATATAACTGTGGTTATTATTGTACTCACAATGGGTGTATTTGATTTTGTTCTTGGTATTGTTGTTGGTATTTTGATTGCATGTTTCAAATTCCTTGTGGATAGTACAAAATTACAAACTATCAATGGAGAATTCGATGGTACAGTCGCAAAAAGTACAGTAGCTAGAGATCAAGTTCAATCGAACTTCTTAAGAGGTATTGGTGAACAAATATATGTTCTGAAACTACAAAATATGCTATTTTTTGGAACGATTATTTCCATCGAAGAAAAAATAGATAAGTTATTAGAAATTAGTGATAACGATTCCTCCAAGAGAAGAATTAAATATTTAGTTTTGGATTTCAAAAATATAAATGCTGACAATATAGATTATTCCGCAGCTGAGGGGTTCAATAGAATCAAAAGATTTACTCAAACAAAAGGTATACAATTAATCATTTCCTCAATATGCGATAGAGACCATATCTATAAGGCGTTCAATAACGTTGGCTTATTACAAGATGTTGAACTTTTTAATGATTTAAATAGTGCTTTGGAATGGTGTGAAAATGAATTCTTGTTTAAATATAAAGAGTTACGTGAAAGAGCCAAATTAAGATTACAACAACAGAGAAAATCAGCACAAGGATCGACAATCACAGGCACTACTCAATCTTCGAATCGTCGAAATTATACTCTACCTGTCAATACACCAAGAAATTATCAAATATTACATGTTGCACAGGATGTTTTCAGAAATGAGCAACGTACTACGAACACATTAGCTGAAAATTTGAATGATATATCAGAGACAGAAGAACCAATATTGACCTTGCTATTAGTTGTTCTGAGACAATACAGACCCAAGATTATATCTCCAGACCGGGTAGAACGTGAGAAAGCAATCTCCTTTTGGTCACAATTATCTTCATACCTCGAGAGAAAAGATTTTTCAGCAGATTCCATCCTTACATACTCTGATAATATTTTTTTCATTGTAGAAAGTGGTGTCTTAAAAGTAAGTTTCAATCTTCCACAAGGTTGTCTCTATGAAACCATATCTACACGAACATGCTATGGTAAGATGGTACATAAATATAATGAAAATAATGATACAAGGGTTATCGGTTCTGATCCAGTGACCATCAAAGTTGAGACAGATTCTGTTCTCTGGATGATTGAATCGGATTCACTACAAAGGATGAGACAGGATAATATCGAATTATTTGTGGAACTTTCTTTGCTAATGATGACTATCAAGGACACCCGATTCAAAGATTTACTAGGCTACGCATTGGTCAGTTCTTGATCCTATACATAAACGAATACTACACTTAATCAAAGCGATTTAAGCATCTTTATATATTTATTTATTAGCGTATTTTCAAACACTACAATACACATAAAACAGCATTCATCTCCATTACTAATCTATCAAGTAGCTAGCCATCTAGTTCATTCCCAACGGTATTTACATTACTTACATACACTAAAAATACATAATAGATGTGTGTTTCTTAGTAATTTTTGCTTAAATTCAAGTGAATGAATACCCGTGGTTAACAATGCTTGGGACTCATCCTGTAGTATTTTCACCAGGGAGGATTAAGGAGCGCTAAATAATTATCTAACAAAAAAGCGGGTACCAGAAAGAAAAAAACAGCCCATAATACACCATCTGTTACGCTCATTATTCGCACATATTAATTTATACTTTAAGGAACAAAGAGGGATTTAGAAAATGGATGAAGTCATTGAATTTTTGGCAGCGAATTGGGAAAGAAATAACAAAGGGGAGACGTTGGAAAAATAACGAATTCGAGTATATATATTAATAGAAAGACTTAGTTATTCATATTAGTTTGTTATTGTGGAATTGAGATCTAGAAATAACGGATCAAATTTAGCTATATGCATTAGTTATCAATCTACAATATAATTCTGCATTCCATATTTTGAAGTCATTTCTATAGCAACATAAGAACGATAAACAATACAACAATTATTTTGTTAGCATTTTATAATACATAAACCAAATAAATTAAATCTAAAATGGAAGGTGCGAACAGTCAAACAGATACAGAATTTGACGATATTTCTTCATTCTCATCTGTCGATTCATACAAACCTGAACCATTTACAGGTGTTGAAGATGGTACTAAGAAAAACACTACAAACAACGATTTAGTAAGAAATGATACTGTACTAAGTAATAGACATTCCGGTGAATCTCATAATATAGATAGAACTGGAAGTCGAGATCATTCCGATGTACATTCAAAGGTAAGTAATACTACATTGAAAAAACTAGATTCAAATGCTGTAGAAAAAGTAGTAACACATAACGCTCTTAATGATCAATCTGAAACAGTGGATTCATTAAGGGCAAAAGGGTCTGATTTAGAAAAAGCTGCTCTCCCTGATATTAACTCCCCACTTACACATGCACCAGATGATTCAAAATTTCCAGAAGAATATGCTATTGAGACCAACACAGGTTTGGTAAAAATGAAAACTATAGAAACCTTGAAGAAAGAAGACACAAGAGTCTCTGGAGGAAGCACAAAGGAACAGGAAAAAAACGAAGCTGCTAGGATGCAAGTCACCATTGAAAAAAATCGTAAAGATATTGAGAAATATCAGAAACATAAGAAAGAAAAAGGTGTTAAAGGGTTCTTTCATAGAATGTTCGATTAATTTCCGTAAATTATCACAATTTTTAATGTATATGGATAAAAAAATAGGATGTATTGTTAAATCAACTATTTCTCATCATCCGTAAGACCCACTCAATCATCTTTGGTGACATCGGCACTTTTTATTTGCCATATTACCATAGTTAATCTACATACATACATGAATATAATCGTTATATAATTCAACAAACTTTCGATATCTTAATGTTATAGAAATATCTCTTATCTTGGACCCTTGTATTGTTAAAATTTTGATCAGATCTTTTCTATATTGTTTATATAACTCCGAAAGGGAAAATATAAAAGAAAATAGCTCAAAAATTTCAAATAGCTTAGGCAAACAAAAATACTCCACATCTTATTTTTTAATATTGGAAAGTAAAACTTTGATTAATTTCTGTATCTCATATGCTGTTATTATGATAAGATAGGCAAACTATAGGGATTATCAACTTACTATACGATACACAATTTTAATGTGCATTCTGTTCGCTACAAGATCTCATCCGGGTTATGAATTGATCCTCATATCTAACAGGGATGAATTCTTTGAGAGAAGTACGCATGATACTTGTTGGCATACAAATTCGTCTATTCTGTCTCCATATGATATGGCAAGGACCCACGGTAGTACCGCATCAAAGTCTGAAATTTTTGGAACTTGGATAGGGATCAATCGAGGAGGGAGAGTAGCCAATATCTTAAACTTAAGACCGGCTGATACATTACCTAATAAGTCTTCTAAGGGTCCTAAATCAAGAGGTATAATACCATTTATGTTTTTAAACACTAATTCGCTTAAAGATAGTTTTGATAACTGGAATTCCTTTGAAAATTTTCAAAAACAATATCCAGATCTAACACAATCTGGAGATTTCAGTCTCTTTTATGGTGACATCAACAAAAAAGAGTATAGAATAATTGATACATATGGACAAACCTTTCCAGTTTTAGATAAAGATGATGGATATTCTTTTGTCTTGTCCAATAATACATTCAATATTAACGAAAATCGTCAATGGATAAAAACAAAATCAGGTCTCCAAGAGTTGCAACAAATGATAAAGAGAACAAAAAATAATTGCACTGACGAAAATATGCTTTCTGAATGTTTTAACCTTGCATCAACATGCACTATCCCACAAGAAATAAGAGACGAGACGTATCACATAAACCCAACTGTTACGTACGATACAATATTCGTCCCACCTTTAGGGAATGAAGATGATGAAGATGTTGGTTTAACATCTACGAAAGGTAAATTTTATGGTACCAGATCCCAAATTGTTATTTTGGTTAGTAAAGATTCTAAACATGTCACCTACGAAGAAAAAGTACTGCACACATCTGATACAGATATTTTAATCAATTCTTCTAGTAATCCTAAAAGCATTAACAAATTCCAGTTTGATATAGAATAGTGTAATTTAATATAACTCATACATCACCATACACAATAAAAATTTGACTGATTTTTTCGATATATGTATATACTTCTCTATAAATCTAAATATTCAACAGTGTATGTTGGTAACTTTTTCTTCCTACTCGAAGCATTATTGTTGTTATTAGAGTGTTGTGCAATCATGAAATCCTTAGTTTTGTAGTCTATTGTGTACCATAACTCAGTATTTCTTTCAGCAATTTTAACTTTTTCATTAATGAATGCTGTCAAGTTTGTCAGTAATTTACCTTCAAGAGCAAACAATCCGACGGAATCGATAATTAATGATAATAGCTCGAACAATTGGTTTGAAATGTCCACAGTTTGTTGTATTTCTCCTTCTTGATCGTTATCGATTATGAATTCTATGTAATTTTCAATCTCAACTTTAGGAAGTTTTTTCAATGCATCTTTAATGGAATCTGTAGTGTAATCTTCCAAAATTCTCAAAGATATATCTAACGATAATTCATTATTCTTAATAGTGAAAAGCTCTTTTAGAAGTTCAGGTAAAGGAAGATTTGGACAAGTCACTATTGTTTGTTTGTACAGAGTTGGTTGTTCTTTAAACTTGACAAGTAATCCCCTAGTTTTCTGGATTGGGAATAATGGGTGTGTTAACAAAAATGCTAGGGCCTTTGGATACTCGGTGGAGTCATCAAAACTAAACTTTTGTAAGATTAGATCTATAACATCTGCCAAAAATTCTTGATTTACAATGAACCTATCCTTTTCAGTATAATGCCCATTTTCAATATCAAGTTCCTTAAAAAACACTTTATCAAATGAATCTTTGTTGTTTGTATTTTTATTCAATTTGGCTAAAATGTCCTTATAATTGAAGGTTTTGATCTCTATTTTTTTGGTTTTGGCATCCACAGAATCATCAAATAATAAAGTTTTTAGAGTGATTGCTTCAGTATCTTCCTTCGAACTGGTTTTTACAAAATTCTTGAAACTCTTACCCAACGAATCCTTCAGATTACAACTCCCTAATTCGACATTAACAATCTCTAATTTCAATTCACCACTGTTTGAAGTACATGATACACCCAGAACAAACGATCCTTCTACACCTTCCAATAGCTTAAACCATTTAAGGTGTTTGAATGTTATTGTTGTAATGACACTGCCCAAATATATGTCTAATAAATATGCAACGTTGTCAATTGTTAAGACAACTCTATTATCACCGACAATAGCATATGTGACAGATTTTGTACCTTCTGGAATAAATGGGATAACTGTCGAGTGAAGAAGATTTAGTGTTGTAATATCGTATATTTCAAAAGTATAAGTACTTTTGTTATATTTATATAATTTACCTTTTAACAATTTAAAAATTGAATTCTCTGTACCAATATTGTTTCTAGAACGAAGCTCTGTAGTAGTCTTCAAATCATAAAGAGTAACAATACTGGCAGAAATTATTAGAGCATATCTACCTTCAATGAACTCAGCTTGAAGTATTTTGTTGTATGGGATCTTCTTGGCAGACTCTAGAACAATGTCCTTATATTTTTGAATTGTACCATCCTCTAAGATAACTGTAGTATTTGTGATGTCATTCTTATCTTTAATAGAGAGACATTTCACTACTGGTGTTGGAATAGAGAGTTTAACATCTTGGTTCAAATGCAGAAAGTTTGAATGTTTTGATTGGGATGAACCGTAAACGTTATTGTCAAAAGCAGTGATGATCTGGTTAGAAGGAATGGCATTACTATGAATAAGCTTTGGGGTAGGATGAACTAAAAATTTAGATATCGAATATTTAGAGATTGCGATATCTAGCTCATTTGTATTAGGTACTAGGCCATGAGAAGAAATGAAGATTGGCGATGGAGTGGATTGCCTTGGAATAGGCGTGATAGTAAAAGGTTGGGAAAGGGACGGCATGATGATATAAAACTCACTACTATTCTACCAATTAGTATATATTATGCTAGTCGCAGATATTGACTAATCGATTACACGCTCCAAAATTCCAATCGAGAAATATACAAAGTTTATAGATTGATATACTCTATTCATTGAAATAGAGATGAGCATCACATCTAACCGCATTCATTTTTTTTTTTCAATTTTGAAAATTTCAGGAGAAAAATTTTCGATGTCCGTGCGACATGATTCTGTGTGCCAATATAATTTTAGTTTGTTAAACAACTGATACTTAACAATCGATAAGAAGTAAATTACAATTCAATACAGATAGTTGATTTCCTGATTATACGAATAGTTCGATTCTAGTGATAATATGAAGTAATGAATTTTTCTGAGTCCAGAAAGCTATTTAAAGAGCTAAGAAGAAAATGCAAGGATATAGAAATTGATGATAGAAAACTTGTTGAAATACATCAAAAGCCCCTTGTTTACAGTGCCAAAGATCTTGGTGAAGAAGAGGATGATATCAATAAAGATCAATTGGAGACTATTGGTGCAGATATATTCAATACACCACTATATGAGTTTGAAGCGCGTATAAAAGAAAAGGTCGATAAATCAAATGATACGTTAGCTAAAAAAACATACGATAAAGAAATTAAGGATATTAAGAAATTCAAGATCAGCGAAAATGAGAAATCAGATAAATTGGATGAACTTGTCAACCATTTAAATTCAAAAGCCAAGAAAAGATATAAGGTTCTGAAAAAGAAAACAGAGCGTGATGAGCAATTTGCGGGTGGGTTTATCAACGATAGGAATAGACAGTTTAATTCAAAGTTAAACAAAGAACGTCAAAATGAAGGTTCTTAGTTTTCAGAATGGTTATCAGGACATACCCAAAAATGAATGGCTACAACATACGCCAAATATAATGTAACAGAAAATATATCATTTATAAAGGAGATATAATTAGGTGGTGCACCATTACAGTCTACTACAGGAAGTAATCCTCTGTATATGTGTTTACCTTTTGTGTGTTTTCACATAGTTGGGATCGCACATTGGAATATAGGGGTAATAGTGATATCATCATGATGTAAATCATGATATTTTTGTGTTCAAGTAGTTATTCTAATTTCGATTTAATGGTGAGCTTATTTAGTTGTCTATTACGTTGTTTGCATATATTAAAATTTAGTATTATTACAAAATAACCTCGAATATTAGTCTTTAAATATAATATACAATATATATCTTCGAAAATTTTGAAAATAATAATTTCATTGATATATAATTTCTTCTTCAGTTTCATAAGAGTATAAAGAATCATCTTCAGGAGCAGCTGTTAGCTTTGCTCTAGCAGCAGCAGCTTCTGCTTCTTCTTTTTCTTCTTGTTGTTGAGCTACCTTCTTTTGTAATGCTGCCACTTTTTCATCATAATCTTTTGTAATTTGGTCCATCTTTTCTTTATGAGCCTCTTCCAAATTAGCGATCTTTTCTTGAAGGTCAGTCCTATTCTGAGTAATAATACCTTCATAATTAGTCTTATTGTCATCAATTTCCTTTTGCATTCTACTTTCTGTTTCTTTAAGTTTTTGATTAATCTTGTCAGTTAATTGCGCTACTTTCAAGTTTTCGTTCTTAGATTCTTGTTTAACAATAGCTAACAATGCTAGTCTGTCAGTAATCGTATCATTAATTTCATTCAATTTTTGGTTTTTTTCATGTTCACCAGTTTTCAATTGAGATAATTCCTTTGTATTAGTTTCATTTGTCTTCTCATTGGTTTCTATTTCCTTTTCTAAAACAGTTCTCTTCTGTTCTAAACCATCAATTTCTTTTCTAATTTGATCACTCTGATAATTGATTTGAGTTAATCTAAATAGTTTTGCATCTAATTCACTTGAGACATTATTCATGTGACTAGCAAATTCTGTGTAATCATCGTAAACGTTACTTCTTTCTACACCAAGTACATTAATTTGACCCTGAATCAATTTCTGTTTTTGATAATAGAATTTACATTCGTTCAATTTCTTCAATTTAGTCAATTCTGTCTCCTTCATAATATGAGCTTTATCATCAGTATATTTAGCATTAGAGTCCATTATATTTTTAATTAACTTATTATCAATGACTTCAAGTTTCCCTAAAGTGTCCATTTTCAATTGGTTCATTTTTTGATCGATGATATCTCTCTTTTGTTGAATTCTCTTGAATTTATCCTCGTACTTTTCAACTTTATCGTTATATTTCTTATGTTGTTGTTCATCGAAATCAATCAAATAATTTGTATGGACATCACCTTCATAAATAACTTTATCATATACTGCTTTAGAAACATGACCATATTTGTCTATTTTCACGATCATCTCTTGATCATCTGGAGATGCAATTGGGTTTACCTGTTGATCAGCTTCAGTTTGTCCTTGTGTAGTCTTGTGAGCCATTGAAGGGTCTGAATAAGGTACCTTTGGTGCATTATTAGGATCCATTGGTGGTTTAAGGACTTTATATCTGTTAATTAGATCAGTAGCGTCGACAAGGCTATTCTTATTGATTATACTTTGATTTGATGAATCCATACAAATATAATTGTCTCCATTGCTGGTTATTAGTATGTTATTATTAGAATCAATTGTGGGTTGAATCAATTTCCCAATATTTGTAAACATAGGAATCGATGCTGTCTCTACATTATCTTGTTGTGATTCTTCTAATTGTTCAATTTCTTTAGAGTTCGTGGATTCAATGGTGGGTGGGTTTAATTCTTTAGCGTCTTCCAATTGATCATTTAATCTAACTTCATTAAATTTATTAGTTTTTGACTCATTGGTTGCAGCAGTGACACCATTCTTATTTTGTTTTGATTTGCCTTTCTTTGTATAATCCAATATTTGTTGAGAATCGTTCCAATATTGCAATCTATCCTCTTTCCCTTTCAAATCATGTAATATACCAGCTTGTCTAATTTCATTTTCTGTCAAATATTGAGGGAATTTAATATCCTTAATTCTTTTATCATTATCTTTTAAAGTTTTAAATCCCAATTCCTTTGTACTTAAGTTATTATAGTCCGACGTAGCACTAGTCGTTGGGAACCGTTGAGTCTTCAAAGCTTGCAATTGAGTCTTCCCCACCCCAGTTAGTCCCGTTCTGAAGGGAGACGTATACTCCTTGGTATTGAGCATAGCAAAACTACTCCGTTTCACTCTCGTGACAGGTAATCCTTTTGCAGTTCTCTCATTTTCTTTAATGATATCTGAGAATGTATCGTTTGCCTTTGGCGAATTAATTTTCAACATTGCAACACAAAACAAAAAAGATAAGATATATATATATACTGATAAGCTTGTGTGTCTGAGTGTATATCTGTGGTATTAGTTATAAAGAGGTTCTAAACCAGTAATCCCTCTTATCAAGACGGTGTGTTTAATAATATATTATATAGTAATGATAAAAAAAATATATATATATATATGTAGTTGTTCCCTTCGCTCCCCCCCCCCTGAAAAAAAATAATGATAAATTAAATTCTTTTAGGAAAACATTACAATTTTATTTGGACAAGGCGAGTGAGTCGTTACATTATATAATACAATGCCATGTGGTATTGGAGTGTACACAGTAATAAGTAAATGTACGAATATATTAAGAAATAGTATTGGACAACAATAACAGGACATTGATGTCTTATTGCGCAAGTAAATTACTACCATGTCGTTGGTAGTTACAACAAAAATGGTAATTAAATATATATGTGTGTAAAAGTTAGACTTAACTTAGCAGTACGGCTAAAATGTTATGTTAACCACCAGTAGAATAAGATGGATTTTTAAGGGTTTCCATTCTTTCTTTAGCAATAATAATCGTAATTACGAAAATAAGACAAAGACACAGACAAAAACAAGGGATAAGATGGAATGGCTATACTCTGCCATCGTCGCCGGTGATGATGTATGGGGGGACACGGATTAAATATCCCTTTCTGTTTCTCCTCTCTTTCTGCCCTTGCGCAATAAATTGGTGTAACCGTGTGGCATTATACATCGGGGGGGGGGGAGGGTTTCCCTTTTTTTTCTCTTTCTTATGCTGTTCTGAGAGAGGAGATTTCATCTCCTCTTTTCACAAGGTGATAAGTGACGAGTTGAGGGAAAACCCTGTTAGTGTTACATATTAGCAGTTGGAGGTCAATTACAACATATGTCGTATGCAGCTTACTAGTATAGAGAAGTCTAGAATATTCGACACATTAATTTATTCCAGTTTTTATTATTATCCGATGAGTCTAAGCTAATCCTCTTCCTATTCTTTTGCAGCCTTAAACAGACAAACAAACAAAAATGGCTCTCTTTCTCTCTCTATCTTGACGGCAACACAATTCCCGTTGCGCTGAGAGAGGGAGAAATGCAACCAAAAAAACAAGCAAAACAAAACAGAAAGCGAAAAAAGCAGGCCCCTCTGCACCCCTTTCTCCATGGGCATCGCATAACCTATGATAATAATATCTCTCTCTCTCTCTCTGATGCATTAATTCGGTTTACTATCCGTGTATTTGTTATTGTTTTATCCGTTTCCGTACATATTTTTCTTAATTCTTATTTCATTCGGCTTTATCCGCGGTTATGGGAACTGTTACGGAAGGGTGCTGCTGCTGCTGCTGCTCCGTTGTCATTGCCATGAAAGAGAAGAATCCCTTACTCTCTCTCTATCAATCCTGGCAGAAATATCCCTTTCTGTTGTTCTTATTCTATGCACTATGTCTTTTTACTACCGACTCCTCTCTCTCCTTCTCTCTTACAGAAAACAGGATAGCAATAATACGTAAACCGCCCAAATATTTCATTTCTAACTTCCTCCTCTCCTCTCTGTTAGACAGCGACGAATGGTCAATCACCGATATGCAAATAATATTGCTATTCTGTTATTTTACTATTCTGTTTACTAAGAAACTAGAATAACAAACGGGAAAAAACAAGGGACCTCATCTCTTGCAATATCCATCCATAATTATTGTTATTGTTATTATAGTGAAACAACTCTTTCATTTCCTTTAATTGGAAGTTAACCCTTGGTTATTTGTCTCTCTCTGTAGTATCTTCTAGTATATCATCCATCCCCTTGTTTTCTTTCTCTTTAATAATAATGCATATTTTTATTACTGCATCTCATCAAGAGGTCGGTTGTAATTCCTTATTCTTTTATTTCAATTAAAATGAGGATAGAGTTAGTAATTGGTCTATTCTGTCCTTTTTTTTTTACTTTCTTTCTCATTCTTTTTTCTTTATTAAGTTAAATTGATATTTGACTTATATATATATATATATACATATATATATAAAGGGGATTAGATATTCTACAATTTTCTATATTTTATCATTTCTTTTAACTTCAGTTGTTTCACTACCTTCTTTTTTTTTATTTTTTTATTTCTGCTGTTTTATTCTCTTCTATTTCTTTCAATTGACTTATATAATAATATAAATAACAACAACAAATATTTTTATTGTGATTATTACATTATATTAAAACAAATTTTTGTAATTACAAACTAAGCTAATTTACTTTAATAACAAAAAATATAAAAACTTAACTAGCTAAACAAAAAAACCCTTTTTACTCACACACTCACACACATACAAAATGCTAAGTACTACTGATAACTTACTACGTATATTGAACGCTATGTTCTTAATTATATGTATGGCCTTTGTTTCGGCTTTATTGAATACACAGAATGAAAACTCAGGTAGAGTCAATTACTGTATGTTTACAGCTGCTTTCGGTCTAACAACAGATTCTTTCTACGGTATAGCTGCTAACTTCTGGGAACCTTTGACTTGGCCTTTAGTCCTAGTATGTCTAGATTTCCTAAATTTCGCATTCACTTTCTCTGCTGGTACAGTTATTGCCGTCGGTATTAGAGCTCATTCTTGTAAGAATGAATCCTACAGAAGCGGTAATAAGATTATTCAAGGTGATGAAAACCGTTGTAGAATCACTCAAGCTTTGGTAGCCTTCTTATATTTCTCAATGTTCATCTTCATTGTTAAATTGACTATGTCTATCATCACTTTGATTCAAAATGGTGCTTTCTCTTCTGCTACTTCTAGATTCTACGGTAGAAGAAGAAGAAATAACGCTTCTGCAGGTGTTCCAACAGATATGAGTGGTGTTCCATCCATTTCTCAAGTTTAATCTTTAATTAATATACCCACACAAACATTATTTACATTTGGATGAAATCATTAAGAATATAAGAATTTTCTGAAATTTCTATAACCTTCTTTTTTTGTCTTTTATTTTATTTTCAAATTCATTCGTTCAATTATAATACCATTTTAGTATTATTATTATTATTATTATTTAATGTTAGAAAAAGACGTAAATGGTTTTATTTGGATAACACATAGTATACCCCCACCCCCACATTTTAGAACTTGTACAGATACAATTCTTTTTAATAATTATTATTTTTTTTCTATTTCTCTTTTCTTTTTATTATTCATTTCGTTGACCAAGAAACCTACTCTTCTTTTTTTTTTGAAGTTACTGCCATTTTCTAACATTCTACAACCCTTTACTTTTTATCTTGTTTTCCCATATATTTTGGAAATTTATTCATATAAATATATATATATGTATATATATATGATGGAGTCATCTACATTCACATATTTTAAATACTTTAATTTTTTTTTATTAATATATTTGTTTGTCTTTTTCTATATATGTCTTCAATTGATGATGTTTCTATTAAGAATCATATTTTTTTTGTTTGTTATGGTTGTTATTTACAGATACTTTGTTAAAATAGATGATGAAATAGGGGTACTTTATATATAGACAAAATAAAATAAAATGGTCAATCTTTTTTTATTTTGTTTTCATTGATATAATTTGAATTGGGAATATACATAAGTTAAAAAAAGGATGGGAGGTACGGTGCGTAAAAATGTTTGTCAACAGACTTTTAATTTTAATTTTCATGTTTTTTTGTTTAACGGCCAATATTTAAAAGTAAACTGTTCGATGTACCTTCATTACCATCATTTGAACTAGATCCTCTATTACTTGGTAAATACGTAACATTATTAGATCTTGATAAAGTTTTAGCAATATCCTTAGATGCTTCTAATCTTCTAATAGATAATAACCCATCACCAACTTTACTTAAAGCCTTTGATATACATTCAGCAGATTCAGCTTCACCTTCAGCACGAATAACTGCAGCTTGTCTCTCTTGTTCAGCTTTCTCCACTAAGAATTTAGCCCTTTCTGCATCTTGTTGAGCGATTTGCTTTTGTTCAACTGCTTTAGTAAATTCTTGACCAAAAGTCATATGAGTAATTGAAACATCTTCTAATCTAATACCAAATTCATTGGCACGTGTAGCTAATTCATCACGAATCTTTTGAGAAACAATCTCTCTTTGAGTAATTAATTCAGCTGCATCAAATTGAGCTACAATAGATTTTAATACTTCATTACCAATTGATGGTAATACTCTTTCATCATAATCAAGACCTAGATTCTGATAAATCTTCGGTAATTCTAATACATCGGGTCTATGTAACAATCTCAATGTTAATGAAACCATTTGTAAATCTTTAGTACCTGTATTTGTGGCTATAGATTTAGGTTTTGTACGAACATCGAATATAATAGCTTTTTGTAACCATGGTATTAAAAAATGAGTACCTTCACCAACAATTTGTTTTTGAACACCACTGATTCTATCAAAGATAACACCACGAGAACCACCTTTCACATCATACATAGAATAATCTACCCCTGTTAGGATTAAACCTGCTGGAATGGCTAACTTGGTGATTAAATTGGCAACTTTACTACCGTTTGAAATGTTCATCTTTTATGTTTGTATCGATGTTATGCTATAGTTCTGATCTTTATTCAGAGTTTAATATTTTCCCCTTTTTTGTATATGTATCTCTTTTAAATATTCAACTATCAATCATTGAGTGTTAAACTAATTCGGGTTTTCTTCGAATTTCTGAATATGTTTTCTCTTTTTTTTTTTTCCGTTTTGTCTCATATCACAAGTTTTTTGGCATTGGGCGAGTATCGAACCGGAAACGCAGTCACATATTTTCAGATTCAATTTACTAGTGCATTCATATTTATAAGTGTGTCTGATCTTTCATTGGGAGCTTATATAGGGAGGTGTATACGATCTGGTTCGTCAGATTATTTAGTCACCACAATCATAGAATATATATATGTATAAGCCTGAGGATATTGAGAACTAATAATACAAAGATGTCCCGTTTGGTAAAAGAATATAAAGCAATTATGGCGCAAGACGATATTTTGTTACTACCACAAACTCAGGATGATCTTGCATCATGGATCGCTATTCTTGTTGGACCTAAGGATACTCCCTTTGAAGGATATGATTTTCGATTATTAATAACTATTCCAGAATCGTACCCTAATACTCCACCACAAGTGAAATTCGAACCAAATCATATGCCTCATGTAAATGTCAATTACGAAACAGGAGAAATCTGTCTCGATATATTGAAAGGTGAGTGGTCACCTGTTTACAATTTATTATACACGGTTCAATCTATACAACGACTACTGAGTGAACCGAATGCTGACTCTCCATTAAATTTGGAATTGGGGATTCTAATGCGAGAAGGTGATCAAGCAGCTTACAATGGACTTGTCAAATATTATCTGACAAGGAATGACTCGACTAAATGAAATATGATAACACTTCCCTATGCACACATATCGCAATACATTAAATGTTTATTTACTCATAATTTTTTGCGATGAGAAGAAATTCCCCCAAAGATAACAGTATTCACTGTCAACTTTTTATACAATATGACGAAGAAGGCGGTCGGCGCGATGTCTGGGAATGGTTTCGCTATTGAATGAATGAATTTATTTTGCATTCATAATGAATAATTTGAAAGATACTAAGCTGAAGTTCTCATATCGACAGTAAAATGTATATCACTTGTGAGTTTATATATATATATATGGATATTGCAAAAAGGTTTATTCTTTTGAATATTTCATACTGCTAGTAGCAAATATAAGCATAACAGTTTCAAGAAACTGTCGGTTTAAATATATGTTTATAAAATCTTCTTTTTTTTTGGTTAATTTTACACTCATATGCTACAGAAGGAAGCATTAAAGAGAAAACCATATAATTTCATCTAGCATCACAATATATTTAATTATTAATTAAAGTATTTCTCATACTATAATCATGGTACCGAAAAAGAAGTCAGTATCTAGGAATAATGATCAACAACGTATAGAGAATAAAAATACCATCGAACATGTCTATGATATGGATAGAATCCCGGTAAAGGAACTCTCACTATTTAGAGATTATAACCCTATTGATGAAGTATTTAAAGATTGGAAGTTTATTTCATCAATAAAACATTTGGAAAAATTATTTTTGAATGAAAAATATTTAAACGATTCTTCACTTATACCGTCCTTATTATTAGAAGCATCGGTGATTATATTTCTTACTACTAGATCAGGGATATCTATCCTAAAAGTATTGCATCACATAGTTTACTTCAGTGAACCAAAAGATCCTCTCCAGGTTTCATTAATTAATCTCAAAAGATGGTTAGAAAAAAATAAAGAGATTCATAGAGGTTATAAAAATATGAGAGAGAATTGGGATAGTAATCAACAAATTTATTTACTCAAATTGTTAAGGTTTCTTATATTGAATAGAGATGAATCTATAGATATAACCCAGTATCATAATTGCTTGCATAAAATATCTCTATCATCGTTAATTGATTCACCTTCAAATAAGGCTTCTTTCATATTGGATGAAAATTATAATTTATTGTTGGATTTTATCATTTATTTCCAACCATTGATAGATACTATCCTTGAACTGGCTTTGAGATCATTTTTAATGAAAATTGTTGTGTTAAAATATAAACGAACTTATGAATTTAATGATCAATATATGTGGTATTCATTTGACTGTGAAAAATATTATTATAATACAGTGCCATTAAGTTATGCTTACTTGGCAACAATGCCATTGGCACGAAGTGAGATGGCAAGTACCTTGCAAAACGGAGGAGTTGGAACTGATTATAATAAAATAGATGATGTGAATTCTCTAGCCGGTTCAAACGGTAAGGCAAATATTTCTCAGTGGTTGAATGGAATCATCATTAAAAAACAGTCTTATCTTGATGAATCTAATGGCGCAAGTGATTCTGTTATACAAGCTCCGATAAACAAAGACGAACTCATATTTTCTTGGGAACTTGATGAATCTAATAGAACCATAAAGGTACCTAATATGGTTCAGCAAACTGTCTCAAGACATTCTATTATTTCACGTCTACTGAAACTGGAAACACTTGACTCTCCTTTTTTACTAACTCAATTTAAAGTTTTGTCTGGGTTAGTGGATCCTCTCACTCAGCCGCTCCCGAATGATACTCAAATTATATCGATAGATCTACTTTATCAAATGTTCATAGGTTTGATTGTCAAGCATTATAAAGTAAATAACTTGGTTGTGGATGATGGATTTGACTGGCGGTTTTTGGTGTGCTTCAATATGCAAAAAATCATACGTCAGTCATTAAAGAAGTTGAATTGTGAGGATTATGAGAGATTAACATCAGTTACCAATAATTCAGAAAAACATTGGAAAGGTAATTTGCATAAATGGCTTCCAAAGGGGATGAATACGCAGGATTTAGAGCTGGTATATATGATAAACATTATGGCTGTTTACACAATATATTCCCTATATTCTCATTTACCGATCCAGATGAATCCATTTCTTTCGTCAATGATACAATTATGGAAAAATCTTTCTTGTGTTATATTACTAGGTCTGGAGATTGATAGAATGGAAGAGGTTCATGAAACATTTGAAACACCATTAATGGTTAGGGCAACTATAAGAGGATCAGCAGCTCTCCGCGTAGTTGTTGCAACTGTTTTGAATCAGCATGTCGAGGTTAATCAGCATGATTTTAAACACGAACCATTCAATACATTCATGTCACCCTATGGTAGAAAATTATGTCAAGGTTCATTATTGGCAGACCTGAGAACTCATTCAGCTTCAATGTTTGCATTAGGATGCGGTGTTACGGATATCACTGAATTATTAGCTGATTTACAAGCAGGTGATAGGTTTGACGAAGATGTCAGGTATATGTTTGAATATGAATATGATGATTATAACGATATAGAATACGAGGATGATGAAAATAGAACAACAGACGAAGGTAGTGAAAAGGTTAGACGGAGGTGCCATTGTATATTTGAAGATGATAAGATTGCACAGGAAACTAGTCATGTTGCTCACGATAAAGCCAACCATGATGAATGGGATGGAGAAACACGAACAGATAGAGGTGAGAAGAGCGGTGATGACCAATTAGCTTCAAGGATCAAATCCTCATTTGAATTTGATTATAGTGGTAAAGATTGGAGAGATGTCCCTCGTGGATTTAATTTTTATTTTTCTCCCAATTACAAATTTATAAAATATCCTAAATTAGAAGATGTCTATAAATTGATATTGAAGGCTACATCTGATAAATTGAGCGAGGATGAGGCAAAAACATTGTTAAAATCTGTTGCATCTTGTGTGAAAATTGAACAAGAACAAATACTAATTCAAAATGCGGGTCTAGACCTCGCTGGACAACAATTAGATGATGATAATTCCAAATTAGTTACACCTGATGATATATATGAGATATGGTGTGAAGAATCAGCATTTGAAAGAATGTTGTACCAAAATCAGCAACTTTCTTGGAGATTAATGGACGAAATGTTAATGTGTAGTGGGTATAGAAGGGTTCTTATTTGGTTTATCACTCATACTGAAATAAATCATTCTTTAATTCATTATATTTTTGAATTGGCAATGGGGCTTAGAGGTCAGAAATTTGATATGAACGTTGATGAACAAGGGAAGAAAAATGATTTACTATCTAATTTGATGGTTGACAAAGATGAAAAGTGCGATCCACAGGATATGTTTAAATTTTCCAGACAAGGTAATATTATATTATCTAATATTGAAAACAAAATGTTATTACAGGAATTTTTCACGAGTGCTGCGATATATTTTACCACAATCGATGGTCATGATCGTGCAAACTTGTCAACAGATTCATTAGATGATGACCTAAATCATGCTATTAAAGAAGGTGATAATGTTTCTTTGTACTCCATTGGGCTAATTAAGTTGATTTGTTATATGGTCCAAACCCTGATGAAGAGTAATAAATTTGATTTTAGCAAATCAGAATGTACTTTTGAATTACAAACATTGTTAATAAATTGGATCGGTATAATTCCAGAAGCACAAGAATTGTTTTTCAGTTTGAAGAGTGCAATGGCCAAGGATGATAATGATGAGGAGAAATACGAAGAATCAGAAGTGGAAGAGGGTAATGAAGAACTAATTTCCAGTTCTACAAGAAACTCGCGTGATTCAACGAACAATTCAAGTACAATAAATGATCCAATAGGTGGAGAACAATCAATTTCTAAGTATAATGATATGTTATTGAAATTACTACCGGTGAAAAATCATGATGATGAACTTGACGATAAGACCAATGTAGCTGTTGATACATTAACTATGTTCCTTCATAAACATTCGTTAATACATAAAGTGCCAATCATAGGCAGGAAGAGTCTTCATTATGCAGATGATATCTTGCCACTGCCAGATGCAGATAAACCGTTAGGAATCTCAATGTTAATGGCAGAAGCAAACGAGAGCATGGGCTACATGAGTCCACAGGAATTGTGAGCTTAAGATATATATGAGAATATATAGAAATAAAAATAAAAAGGTGTAATTAATAATTCTGTAGTCGTTGTATTTCTTTTGTGGTTCTTTTTTTCTCTATTTACAATTATTTTTAAAAAAAATGTTTACATAACAAATATCTATGAACACAATCACATTCACTCACATATATCAAAGAAGAGTGACAATAACGAAAACTCAGACTCTTGAAAAATCCGTTATTTTGGGTAAAAAAACAAATCTAGTCAATTTCAAGCAATTCTTTCAACTTAGGTTCCAATTCAAAGGGTGTAACTTTAGATTCAGCACGTACAGCAACGTTACCGTTTTTATTGATCAGAAATTTTTCGAAATTCCATTTGATATCACCTTGATCCTCAGTCTTCGACTTTAAGAATTTGTAGACATCATCCGCATTTTCACCATTGACATCAACTTTCTTCAATATTGGGAATGTAATACCATATTTAGTCTCTACAAAATGTGCGATTTCTTCATCAGAGCCAGGTTCTTGATTCTTGAATTGATTACAAGGGAACCCGATAATGGTAAATCCATATTTCTTATATTCGTCATATAATTTCTGCAAATCGGTATATTGTTTAGTGAAACCACATTTTGAAGCAACATTTACAATAAGAACTGGTTTGTTCTTAAATTCACTAAATGGTACTTCTCTGCCATCTTTATCAACAGGCTTCAAATCATAGAAGCTAGTAGCGATGGACCTTGTTCCTAACTTTAGAATCATGGGACTTTGTCTTGCCGAAACTGATCTTAAAAATGACGTTTTTAACATATTGTGCTATTTAGTTATTTATTGTATGTATCTGTATCTAGATTTCAGTAGTTCTTCTCAAAATTTTATCAAGCCTAAATGAAATATGAAAGAAGTTCCCTTCCCTTTTAAGTTTATTAATAATATCAATATGGTTTTCTTTGTTATCTTTTTGCAAATTGGCACCCTTTGAATTTGTCTTTCTTTCTCTCGGTGTCTTTGTACGGCCGATTTCCGAAATTTTTGAGTTCATTTGATATGACATATTTTTATTCTTTACATGTAATGGACAAATGAACTGCAGAGTTTAGCATAAAAGGGAAGGCTAATTAATGTGTTTTAAAAAATGGAAACTTAAGACTAAAAAGTATATGATAGTCATATCGGTAGGACCTGGAAAGGAGTTTAAAATGAATATAGGATTAATGTTTGTATATTGAACTAAAATAATCTTGTTAACTCATCCAGAATTAATATATCAAGTTCTCCCTTCACTCGACATGTCAGCATGCTGAATCGTATATATATACTGTTACAAGTTAGAAATAGTATGTAGGCCCTCCCTTAAGTCATATATAACTGTGAATGCAGATAATTATAGTGATGAGAATTAATCTGTACATACCGTATGTAGTGACGCCGGGTAGCATCATTTCTATTTGTTCAGCATCACTTTTCACGGATAGACGGATTTCTTAATTTAATTCCCTTTACACTTTAACTCTAGAATCCAGACACAGTAAGAACGCCTTTCCCCGGTGGCAAATGGTGAATAACAAAACCTTTAAATTAATTTTGTATAAAAGAACAGTCGAGGTGGTTAGCATTTATTTGATAAGAACTCAATTGACTCTTAAATTAGCAAAAGAAAGACATTCATATTTTTATACATCAAACAAGTTAGAATGGGTTCCAGAAGATACGATTCAAGAACTACAATTTTCTCCCCCGAAGGGCGTTTATATCAAGTGGAATATGCGTTAGAATCTATTTCTCATGCTGGTACTGCCATAGGTATTATGGTTGAAGATGGTATTGTGCTTGCTGCAGAAAGAAAAGTTACTAGTACTCTACTAGAGCAAGACACATCAGTTGAAAAATTATATAAATTAAGTGATAAGATCACTGTTGCTGTTGCAGGGTTGACTGCTGATGCCGAGATTCTGATAAATACCGCTAGAGTGTTTGCTCAAGAATATTTGAAGTCTTATAATGAGGAAATACCTGTGGAAATCCTAGTTAGAAAATTAAGTGATATAAAGCAAGGTTATACGCAGCATGGTGGGTTGAGACCATTTGGTGTCTCCTTTATTTACGCAGGGTACGATGATAGATATGGATTCCAATTATACACATCCAACCCATCAGGGAATTATACTGGTTGGAAAGCCATTAGTGTTGGTGCAAACACATCTGCTGCTCAAACTTTGTTACAAATGGATTATAAGGATGGATTGACTGTGGATGAAGCCATTGAGTTGGCTTTGAAGACATTATCAAAAACTACTGATAATAGTTCTTTGACTCATGATAGATTGGAATTTGCAACAATTAAGAAAAATAAAGAAACTGGAGAAATATATCAAAAGATTTACAAACCAGAAGAAATTAAGGAATTATTAGTGAAAACTAAGATTGTTAAAGAGGATGATGAATCTAAGGAATAGATGTAATCATAAAAATATATCGTCATGAACTAAAATAGTATAGTATAGAATGTTTATATGTATATATTAATTTCTATACTAAAAGTATGAATCGTAATTTTTTTAAAGAAAGGCATTCAAAGAGGGAAATATTTTATTATTTTATGAGTATTGATATTTTATTATATGTTTTTGATTTGTTTATTAAATTTGGTATATTTATATATGAATGTATACATATTAGTTAAAAGAGATGTGCAGAAAAAAGTCTTGTTCTTTAATTATTTTTTAAACTTATCACTTTCTTTTTACAGAAAGTTAATAGATTAAGTAAGTGGAGACGAAAAAAAGAGATTAGAAATGAAAATGTTAATGTAAATATAAATGTGAAATAATAATGATTCTAAATACCAACAGCATCAATAGAATAATCTTTCTTGGAAAGTTTATGTCTTAATTGTTTACCCCACATGGAAAACCCAAATGGTAAAGCAATCATAGCAGTACAAATAAAGGCTAATAACCATGAAGCCCAATGTAGACCCAATTTATGATACATTTGTGTAGTGAATAATGGGAATGCAGCACCACCAGCAGATCTTAAGAAGACCTTTGTAGCTAAAGCACTGGAAGCATATTGAACGTAACAATCGATAATATAGTTATTTAATGAGTAATAAATCAGCACCATACCGAAACCAAAGGCTAGACCACTAGAAGCTGGACCGACCCAAATGACGTGTTTTTCAGCACAAGCACCTAATAACCATAAACCAATAGCAGCGAAAGGGGCACCGATCTTTGCACCTAGCAAACGATCTTCAGGGGTTGGTTTACGTTCACTGATTAACTTAATATATTTACTTTCACACCATTGAGTGAAAACTAGAGCAAAGGTAGCACCAATTAAAATTGGAACCAACATTAACCCAACCAAATTATCTTTGTAACCATATAATTCACCAAAGACAACTGGGAAAGCAAAGAAGAAAGCGTATAATAGAGAGTAAATTAGACACACGTAGAAACATGTAGCAACCAAGACTGGTTCAGTGACTGAAAATACTAATGGTCTAACGACACAGGCAGTAATCATGTCATTCAAGGAGACACCTTGAGCTTCTTGTTCAGTCATAATCTTAGGGTTACCTGTTTCCTTTCTTAATCTCTTAGCACGACGTTGTAAGATGACAGGGGCGTAAGTTTCTGGAATGAATGCAGTGATGATCCACATGACACCAGCGAAAGCCATATTAACCCAAAAGATTAAATCCATTCTACCAGTTGATACAGAGATGAAACCATTCACTAGAGGGCCTAACACTGGACCAGCGTAAGGAGCCCAAGCGAAAACAGCAATAGCTTTACCACGAGTAGATGCAGGGAACATATCTGCGATGGAACCACCAACTAAACATAAAGCTGATGATGAAAACACACCACAAAGAAATCTACAAACTAGTAGACCACCTAGATTTGGAGCTAAAGCGCAAGGAATATTAAAGATAACGTAAAGACCCATTGAAACAAAATAAGCAACACGACGACCGTATAAATCTGAGACAGGAGACCAAATCAATGGACCTAAAGAAAATCCAATAACCATAAGAGAACAACTTAAAATAGCAGCTTCAAGTGAGACATGGAATTTTTTTTCGACAGTACCTAAACCACCGGTAATACAAGCTGAACCGTAAGCCACACAAACGACCAAACCTGATAATAAAATTGTAAACACCCAACGTAACCAAACGGGCCAATTATGAGGATTTTCAGGGTCACCAGTAACAAATGTAACGAATTCGATATCTGGGTCTAAATCATTTGAAGTTTCTTCTTCCTCTTCTTCTTCTTCAGCTTTTGATTCCGAATCTGATTCACGATCGATTTGTCTAGTACGTGTTCTTGAGATACGAGAAGAAGTACGACCAATGGAATGTAATGTCGCCACGGGTACTAACCCAGTTGGAGTCTCTAAAGTATATTCTTCAGGGAAAATTGCATTTTTAGTTGTTTGAGGAGCGTTTACATCTGGGATAGCAGCATCTGAATTCAAACCCATTTCTTGTAACGATTTTACAGTTTCTGTACGTGTTAAATGTAAATTTGCACGAGGTTGTGTAGAATCTGGAATATATTGTTGAGGTTGTTGTTCCAGATCCTGTGATAAAGAGGAATTTATAGACGGACTACTTTGATCCGAACTATATGAATCGATTGAAGTTCTACTCATATTGTTGATGTTTTTGTGATAATTTGTTGTTGTATTAGAAATGCTTTAAAATAATTTGTATGATTTGTATTCTCTAAAATAAATTTCTTATATTCTTGCAATATTATATTTTCTATTTTTAAAAAAATGAATAACAGGGTTTGGTTTATTGGGTATATTAATATATTAAAAGTGTTTGTTATTATAATTATTATGCTTTGAAATAAATAAATAAAAAAATGGAAAGAAAAGAAAAGAAATATACAGAGAGTAAAAAAAAAAATTAATTTAATTAAATTAA
>NW_024545238.1:307377-377283 GCF_903064755.1 Maudiozyma barnettii | reverse complement strand
TTTTTTTTTTTTTTTTTTTTTTGATAATGTGATAGATATTCTTTGTTTATTTTTTTTACATATACAAGTATATAGTTATATTTTTTGAATATTCTTTCACAAGACGAGTATTCAACTTAGATATTCATATATTCATATATTCATATATTCATATATCCATATATATATAGATCGATCGACATATAATGGGTGAAAATGAAAAGGATCAATTGACTGCTTTGTCGGAATCATTACCAACAAAAACATTACATCAATATAAAACATTTAATACTCAATATATTCAATGGTTAACTAAATCAGATAAAAATATTACCACTACTACTTACGATAGTTTGCCTCTATCTTCTATTCTGATACATAGGTTTCTTTTGGATACTATCATTACAAAGACAAAATATTCTAATAAATTATTACCTTTATTAACATCATATATTAATAGTTTTATCTTTTTACAAAAAATTTGTATCATTCATGGTAATAAACAGATTGATATCGATTCAAATTATTTGGATTCGATATTAAATATTCATCAACATTGGTTTGACCTTAACGATGAAGTTTTGAATTTACCAACTTTATCAATTATTTCATTTAACGCTTGGAATCCTTTTACTCCACATTTGAAAAAGACACATTTTAAATCAACTTTAGAAAAATTAAAATTCTTAGTAGATTTCCATTTAATGACTTATTTAGGTGCAAATTATTCAGATAGATCCATGCTAAAAATTCATGATTTAAAATGTAACGATATTAATAAATATCAATTAGTAATTGATAATAATACAAATAATTTAACAAGTTCAAAATTGAAACCACAAAGGCATTTATTGCCTCAGAATTCACCAATGTTATGTCCATTTACCTCTTTAGCAACATATTTGTTTTTCAAATTTTATGGAGTTATCGACAGTTCAAAAGGTGATGGGTTTCCGAATCTGTTTAATGAAGAATTAATATCATCGATGACAATCATTAATGGAAGATTATTATCAAATTATCCAAAAGATTCAACTTTAAATTCGGCTTATATTTCAATGTTTAAATATTGTAATCAACCGTATAAAAGAAAAAATTATTTTGATACTATTGCATTCCCATACCCTGATTTTACACAGGAACAAATCGATCTAATGAATAAAGAATCTAGTTTTATAGATGGAATTCCATTTGATATAACCGCTGTTTTCAATATGAGATCACCATATCAACCTTATAACTCGTTTAATGTTAATGATTTCTTTAAGGAAAGAGGTCAAGTGAAACCACCGGAGTCAATAGTCTTTCAATTCTTCCAAGAGATAGAATTTTATAAGCAACGGAAAAATTATAATAAATTGACCATAGTATCAAGAAACCTCTTGAAGACCTTAGAGATGATTAGGTTGATCTTTGTAGCAAACTTACCAATTATTCATAAAACATTCCCAGATCATGATCTTTTCAAGCATTCAATCTTTGAAAATACCGATATTATATCATTCTTAAATGATTCAATATTCCAAACTAATAATATTTCTAATAAATTTTTGCCTTTGGTGAATTTAAATAATGTAGATGATGAACAACTAATGAAACAATTGATTGAAATGGCTCCATCCAATATCGTCTCACAGCAATCACCTACCGCACTTGCATCTACTACAATGCCAATTCCATCTGTATCTATTAGTGATGATGTATTAGATGAATTTAGAAAACAGAATTTCCAATTTGTTCAATTTCAAACATTATCCAATTTCAAAACATTAATATCATTTTTAACTAAGATTTTCGATAATATGACCATAAAGAGATCCTCGAAGGAAACAATATCTAAACAATTGACATTATTGAACGACTCGATTATTGAAAGGATAAATAATTCCACACCAAAGGATATCAAAGATTACTTTCTGAAGAAAGAATTGATAAGGCATAAAAGTGAACAACTGATTCAATACGATGATGAAAACAACAATAATAATAATAAGAACGATGATAATGTTGATGGTGGAAATGATACCTCGATGATGCTTCCTCAACGTAGGTTGTTATCTGACAGCGACGAATCGGGTGCTTCATCTTTTGATGAGGAAGAACCATTAAGTGATACGGAATCTATGCAAGAAGAATTGAAATCGATGGTGGAAGAATTCGTCACATCTAAAGTTGATAGAATTATTTCTCAACATTTATCCAATTTCGAAAATAAGTTAGATTATATCGTTGATTCATTAGTTGATGAAAAAATTGATAAAAAATTACAAAAGATTGATTTTACAAAATACATACCGAAAAGGAAAATTTCAGATTTGGAGATGAATGAATCTTTAGATGATATACAACCTTTAAAGGTTCACCATACTAATCCATACAAGAAGATAATACAAGAATCAAAATTTACAATTAAGAATACAGATTCTATCTTAACCTCTAATGATTCCCATTCCACTCCAAAACGGACAACCTTAACACCTGAACAGCAACGACAATTCTTTTCCATGAACGAGAATATAACAGACATCGATGATGTAATACTGGAATGGTTTACACCAAATCCAAATATGGGTAACCAATGTGTACATTCTATGAACAAGACTCATGATAAATCATGGAGAACCGAATTCGAATCATTATACAAACAAAGGAAACAAATCGTTGAGTTTTACGTTTATCTAATTAATACAGTAAAATATGATAGGTATAAGGCTATTGATGTTTGTAATGAAATAATGGAAAAAAATCATCTATCAATTAAAGAACTTTCAAAATTTTTGAAAAGCTGGAAAAAGAATCACCTGTCGTCATTCGATGGAATTATTTAATTTATATAGCACTTTTCATATACTATAATATAAACGAAGTGATGAGGAAGCGCTGCTAAAAAAAAAGTAAAATAGATAAATAAATAGATAAGTCAACTAAAGAGTCATATACTATATAATTTACAGAAGTAAATCCATAAAGAACGAGTAAGCATGTTATTATACATTTGGTTGATATTACCTTCATTAATATATTGCCTACCGCCGGACCCATTTCTGGATTCAGAATTTTTAAAGGATCCAGGTGTGTCTCGACAGTTGAACAAATTACCTCCCCTATTGTCGCCGGACCAACTTACAGATGAAACGAGAAGTCTTTCAAAACATTTAGAAAAGGTCCCACAATATATAATAGATAACTGTCCGATGGTACATCTTTATAGCGAAGAAAGATACTGGCCTTCGGATATTACAGATTTTATCAAATATTTTCATTTGGCGGATAAAGATGACAACATATTTGAATTTGAAGATGGTCGTACGAATTTAACCACATTACAAGATCTTCAACAGACGTATGATATAGGAGATAATAGTAAAGGTTCACGAACCATTGATAGTGCTGATCTCTATATGACTACTAATGAGGATTTCTCAAGAAACCCAGATTGGTTAATAGGTCATCGTCCTGAATATGGTACAGGTTTAGTAAAAAAGGGGCCAGCAGTTCTCCTAGTATCTGATAAAGGTAATGGTTGGGTAGATGCTTTTTGGTTCTATTTCTATCCTTTTAACTGGGGACCATATATTATGGGTTATGGACCATGGGGTAATCATATAGGTGATTGGGAACATTCGTTAGTACGTTTCCATATGGGTGAACCGAAATTTCTCTGGATGAGTGCACATTCTGGAGGTACAGCTTATCAATTTGATGCTATTGAAAAAGTGAAGAAATTAAAAAGAGTTGATGGTAAGATTCAAAATGAGATCATAAATCGTCCTTTAATATTTAGTGCAAGAGGGACACATGCTAATTATGCATCCGTTGGGCAATATTCTCACGATGTTCCATTTTTCTTCATGCCTTTAAGTGATTTTACAGATAGAGGACCAATGTGGGATCCCGTAATGAATTTCTACGCATATCAAATAATTGGAGACGCTGTCAGACCGATGAGTGAACGGGAAGAAAAGTTGGGAACAAGTTGGTTATCCTTTGCTGGTACATGGGGTGATAAGCAATTACCAAGTAACGATCCTCGTCAAAAATGGTGTCCTGTTCAATGGCGGTATATCGATGGTCCACTAGGTCCATTATTTAAGAATTTAGAGAGAACGTCGCTTTGTGAAAGTTTCAAAGCGTGGAATGTGTGGCATGGATGTCCACCTAGAAGATGGATCAAGAAAGGGGAAGGTCTGGATGCAGAAAAGAATGATCTTGTAGGCGATAACTGTGGGGTATTACTATATAATATACGACCTAAGTGGTTACGTGGGGTAATGCGGTTCCTGATGTGGAGAGGAACGGTTTGCTTCTTTATGGACTATTTTACAGGTTGAATGTATTTTTAATCTGGGGGATAATGTAGAAGAACACGCCATTCTAAGAATACTATATGCATATTTACATTTTTATTAATCAATGGATGAAATTTTATGTATAATAACTACAACCATGCTACTTTGAAAAAATAGTAGTGCACTACTTATGATAAAAGTACATAATGTTTAGCCTAGTAATGTAAATCATGAATGTCAAGACTACGACATGAGGTAGCTATGTAGTTGTTGTTTTTCTTGCCTATTTGTCAGTCAAATAGTCTTCCTTATTAGACCAGTGTAAAGATAACAGATGAGGAGTAATGGCATACTATTTCGCCTTCAATAATTTAGGTCAGTCAGAGATAGAACTGACGTTCTCTCTGGTTGTGCTAAAATCTGCAATAACTCATCTATTACTAACGCTATCAACAACCACACTATAAATATTTTCTAACGGAGTTCGAGAAATTTAGCCAATCTTCCATTTTTTTCTAGAAGCGTGAAGAATAATCTACGGAACGTCTCAGAAAAGAAAGGAAAAACAGAGATAGAGGGGAAATCCGCGGCGGATCAACTTACGTAAGGTGAACGCGAGGCGTATATGAACTATAATGAAAATGGTAAAGTATGTGAACAATAAGCTCTAAATCGGTTGATAGAATAAGATGGAATAATAAAGAAGAACGTCATTAGGTAAGGTGGCAAAAAGGTGGTAAGTGACATGTTAGTTGTTATCAAGTATATTTTAACGATATAAATATGGGAGATGTGTGGGGTATATTTGAGAAATGAAGTTATTTTTTCCTTATTATATTTTCTGTTACTAGAATAGAAATATGTTCATATATTATCAATAAAGAAGCATAATAACAAACTCACATAAAATTCAAATTCAAAGAAACAAATTAACAATGATGTATAATCCATGTATCTTTGAACAATTACCTATTTTCAACCAACAATTTGGTCAAAGTCAAAATCCATTTACTATTAAACCACAACAACAACAGGTTATTGTTGGTAGTGCTGCTAACGCTAAGAAGGTTCGGTTTACCACTGATGCAACAAAGGAAGGTCTTTTGTTAACTTTAAAGAAACCATTAAGCAATACTAAGGCTTACAAGTTAGAATTGCAAAAACGTATTCTTGATATTAAGAATAAGTATGCTCAGGTACCTAAATATAGTTTAGTGTCTGATGTATGGGGTAATCAATACTATGTTGATGTTACTGCTAATATTCAAGAGAAGATGGTTGAAGAACTCAATTCAATCGATATGAGTAATATCTCAAGAAGACTATCAAAGGAATCCTTCGGTGATTATGAATTAGAATTAAATCATGATGGCAGTGTATTGAATATCACTAGTAAGAAGGATTCTATTGATAAGAATTTACAATTCGGTGGTATATTACAGGATTTCTATGTGAAAACCTGTACTGTAGAAGATGAATCTGTAGCTGTCCTAAAGATTGCTATTGTACTTGATAGATCTTCTATTGTTACTTCTACAACTGATCTTGCCTCAGAAGATTGTTTAGATAACTTAATCAATTGGGCTCAAGAATCTGCCTCTAAAGAAAAAGCTGTTCAACAAAAGAGATATGATCAACTTGTAGGATGTTCTGCTATGAATGATTGTAAGAAAATCCAAAAGAAAAAAGATCAAGAAGAACGTTCAAAGAAGGAACAACTAGAAAAGACTAGAAGAGTTGAGATTAAGAAACAAAAGAAATTAGAACAACTAAAGTTAAGAAGGGAACGTGAACTAGCCGTACAGAAGGAAAGAGAAGCTTATGAAACGAAATTAGTTGAAGAACAAAGAAGAAAAGTTAAAGAAATGGTTAGACAACAAGTTCTTGCTGAAAGGCAAAAAGCCGAACAGCTCGCTGCTGCTAAACAAAATGAAATTGCAGCTGTTGCTGCTGCTGCTGCTAAAGAAGAGGCAAGAAAGCATCGTATTGCTGTTATTGAGCAACAAAGACTAGAGAGTGCAGCTAAGGAATTGGCACAAAGACAAAAGGCTGCTGAACTGGCCAAACAAAGAGCCATTGAAGAGTCGGAACGTTTAAAGAGAGAACAAGTCATACTTGAACAACAGCAATATCAAAAACAACTTGTAGAAGAAGAACGTCAACGTAAAGCTGCCCAATTGTTAGCCGCATCACAAGCAACACCGGTTATTTCACATACGGATAACGAAAGTGATGTTGATGATGATGATTACGATATGGATATTGATAGTGAAAGTGAAAATGGTTCTACGACACTTAGAAAACATTCTTCTCCATTATTAGAAGAAGTAAATGATGAAGAGGTTGATAGATATAATGATTCAGTCAGTCAACGTAAATCATCAAATAACGGCTTTGAGGCAATCATAGAGGATGTGTAGACTAAAATAGCAACAATGAATACAATACTGCATATATTTATACATATATACATTTATACGTTTAAATATAAATATACCAATTAAAAAAAAAATGTTAAAAAAAGTACTATTCATAAATGTTTGTATAAGCCTACTTTAATTAAAAAAAAAAGTGTACGTAGTTAAATTGTTAAATTAGGCTTATTAGTGAAACTCCGAATAGTCTTAAAAGTTGGCCGTATACGACGATTCTATACTTATTATGGTAAATTGAAATAATCTATAAATAGAGCACAAGAGCAAGCCCAAGATCATTTACTACGCAGTTCTCTCTTCCTCTCATAGTTATGTGGCCTTTGAAAATAAAATGTAAATATATATATATGCCGTATCACTCCGCACGACCCGATTCTGTATTTGTAAAAAAAAATATTCACTGCGGATATTACATTTCCAAATCAGGCAACGCAGCCCGGGCTGTACAACAAAAAGATGGAAAAAAGGCCTAATCCTCTCTCGTCCTACTGACAAATAGCAGCAGCATCTGTCTTTTTTCTTTTACCTCTCCAGTGATAACACCCTACAATATTGTTTTTCCCAATTAGGAAGCCACTCTATTTACCAAAAGAGGAGAACTAGTAAAAACCCTGTGGGGCGGCATTCCCAACCAATTTGGGACTGCGTCTGTTTCTTTGTGCATGCGAGATCGCAATAGACGGTAAATCAGAATCCCCCACAGAATTCGGGCAGCAAAGCTAGTCGAAAGGGGGAAAACAGAAAAGAAAATATTTAAATTTTAAATTCAAATTTCCATTTTCTCTTACTTTATTACATTATTATCGTTATTATGATAAATCACAATATTTGGCTTCCGTTTGAGGGAAAATTGATAGAAATCGTTTATGGGAAAGAAGAAGAAGAAAAAATAAGTTATCCCATACCTTTCTCCCTTTTGGGTTTTTGTTTATTATCGTATCGTTAAACGGTTGGAACGTAAGAGATGTCACTCAATAAAAGACCAAGGGTGAGGGAGGAGGGGTCAGATAATTCAATCAACTGAACACTTTTTACTACTTGCAACAATATAAAATTTTATTTATTTATATATATAGATTTATAGGAAATATAGACATAGTTATTCAATAGTTATTCCCTTTTTAGTTGCTATTATTTTCCAGTAATTACCAACTACTTATTCTTTGATATTCCTATAATAAGATTTACATAATATACAAATAAACTAAAAAATTTGAGAAAGAAAGAGATATAGATAAAGCATACTATTTAATTACAAACATTGAAATTTTTTATTTTTCAAGATTATAAATTGATTCTCATCATCGTACAATAATCGTTATTTTTTTACCTCTTCTATTGATCATAAAAGAATATAACATACACATTCTAACATCGATTAGATATTTGTTTGCACTTTTGAAACCCACTCGTTAATTTATATTTGCAATAGTTTTTAAACCTCTTTTTTGTTTGTTTGTTTGTTTTTTACATTTCCTTATTACTCATACCTTCCGGACTAAATTCAGTATTGCAGTGAAAAATATTAACAATAATAATAACAATAGCATTTATTATTAGATCTCCTATAAAGAAAAAAACATTCTTCCTTCTAAATATAAAATTATAATATTATCATCATGGGTTTAAGAAATTTAACAGGACATTATTCTAGTAATACATCTAGTCCTTATACAAATGAAGTCACTGATAGCAACGATAGTCAAGAATTCGAATTTCATAGTCCGAGAATAACTAATCCATTTGCTACAGCTAGTAATAGTAGTGTCGAAGAAATAGAAAATAATAATAATAATAATACTGATAGTAATCCTCAAAGTAACGATTCTTTGTTATCACAAACAAATTCAGAGATACGATATCTTCATCCACAAGATATACAGGCTCATATAGAACAAGATTATAAAGGTCATTATTCTAAGAAACCTCAAACTCTAGGAACTCCTGAAAATAAAGATATTACAGGTAGATTTATACAGACACCACCAACACAAACAATGCAACGACCACCAGTACGTTCCAATAGTGAAAATACATTTATTCAAGCAACTCCTCCTTATGATAGATACCCAGTAGTGAACGCTAGAATGAATTCACAAGCAACAAAACTTAATAATGCTGGTCCATTTTCAGAACATACAAATGTAATAGTTGGATCTCAAGGTTCAGGCCTAAATAATTATTTGAATGAAACAACTGGTTCTACATCTTCTTCTTCTAATTATAATCCAGCTTTGTTACAACCACAAGATTTTTCACCATTCGGTGGATATCCTGCAAGTTCTTTCCCATTGACAATGGATGAAAAAGAAGATGATGATTTCATACATAATCCAGATCCAGAAGAAGAAGCAAGATTAGATAGAAGAAGAATGTGGGATGATATTAAAAATATGAATACTCGTTCTTTCTTTGGGTTGATTGGTATATTAGTACTATTGGGTGCAGGTATTTGTATATTTGTCATTCTTCCAGCATTGACTTTCACAGGTGCGGTACAACATAAGGATCCAGTGGCAGAGAAAGGAGGTCATTCGTCATCGTCATCGTCGGGTTCCGGATCGAACTCAAATGAAATTTTAACTTATTATAGATATCCAACATTAGCTGCAATAAGAATGAATCTTGTAGATCCAGATACTCCATCATCTGCAAAGACTAGGAAGTCAATGGATGGTTCCAGTTGGAAGTTAGTGTTTTCTGATGAATTTAATGCTGAGGGAAGAACATTTTATGATGGTGATGATCAATTTTGGACGGCTCCAGATATTCATTACGATGCAACCAAGGATCTGGAATGGTATGATCCAGATGCAGTCACCACAAAGAATGGTACTCTTCATTTGCGTATGGATGCATTCAGAAATCACGATTTATATTACAGATCAGGTATGTTACAAAGTTGGAATAAATTATGCTTTACTCAAGGTATTTTAGAAGTGTCGGCTAACCTTCCTAACTATGGTAGTGTTACAGGTTTATGGCCAGGTCTATGGACAATGGGTAATTTAGGTAGACCAGGTTACTTGGCCTCAACAGATGGTGTGTGGCCATACTCATACGAATCTTGTGATGCTGGTATCACACCAAATCAAAGTTCCCCAGATGGTATCTCATATTTACCAGGTCAAAAGTTGAATGCTTGTACTTGTGACGGTGAGGATCATCCAAACCCAGGTGTTGGTAGAGGTGCTCCAGAAATTGATATTATTGAAGGTGAAGTTGATACAACTTTAGGTGTAGGTGTTGCTTCCCAATCCATGCAAATTGCTCCATTTGATATTTGGTATATGCCAGATTATGACTTTATTGAAGTTTACAATTTTAGTACAACTAACATGAATACATACGCCGGTGGTCCATTTCAACAGGCTATCTCTGCTATCTCAACTCTAAATACTACGTGGTATGAGTTTGGACAAGAAGCTGGTTATTTCCAGAAATTTGCATTGGAATATTTGAATGATGATGATGATGGTTATGCTCGTTGGTTTGTTGGTGATAATCCAACCTTTACGATATACGCAAACTCATTACACCCGAATGGTAATATTGATTGGAGAAGAATTAGTAAAGAACCAATGTCTATTGTTATGAATTTAGGTATATCCAATAATTGGGCGTATATTGATTGGAGAATGATTTTTTTCCCTGTCCAAATGTCAGTCGATTATGTTAGACTATACCAACCACAAAATGCGATTTCTATCACATGTGATCCCGAAGATTATCCAACCTATGATTATATCGAATCACATAAAGTGGCATATACAAATGCAAATTTGACCCATTGGGTTGATGCAGGTTTTTCTTTCCCAGCAAATGAATTGACCGGAAATTGTAAGAGTAGTAATTTTGAAGGAACTGTTGTACTTGGTGATTAGTATCGTAAAAAGGTGTTAGGCAACAGGATTTGGAAAGGAAATACGGACGATATATTGAGATTAGAAAAGATACCATTGTAATTTATACGTTTCTCGTTCTTACTAAAGTTCGATTTATATTCCAGTAGGCTCATTGGTTTAGTATGAACATGACTAAACAATGACTTCAGGAACTATTGTGATTACTATTTTTTTTTTAATAAATTATTATTTTTTTAAATAACTAGCATACTTAATAAATATTCTTTCAATCTATTGAGGTTGTTGACTGCGATTAATTATTATACTTGACAGAAATTATGTGGAATCAAGATATCTAAAATGTTCAAATAAAAATGAAAGATTACGTAATAATTAGTGTTGTTATATAGCGGCAGACTAAAAAGGCTAACATTAGCTTAACCCATCTGAAGGAGAAGGTAACTAATATAAGTAGAATTTAGAGTGTGCTACACTACCGTACATATAATAACACAAGATATATACTGCATAATGTAGTATTCGTTCCCCCTACATTGTGTTGTGGGAATATTAAGTAGCGATACTTATTATGGTAACAATTCATGAACAGATAGAACATACAAGTATGTTCTATAGCAACTGTTCTAAAAGGATCGCGTGGTCACTAATTATCACGTGACATGTATATTATAATATCGGAAAAACTATTAGAAGATATTTTTCCGATAACGTGCGATGCACATCAAGAAAACTTTTCCTGCGATGAGATGCCCATTGTACATTACTTCATTTATTAAAGAGATACTATCTCCTCGATATATATCTGGGTATCTATCTATATATTTGTAGAGAATCTGAGATAGAGTGTTTGCCTCTATTAGTCTCTTCAAGCTTTACTTTATTTAATTCGGACATTTTTTAATACGATAATCGATCAGTCTCTTTATATTATATATAATTTATAGAACAAATAGAATCTAACTTCGAATGCAAGTTCAGAATTCTTTGTCTTTATATATTTTTTATTCTAATCTCAATTGAGGTTCGAATTATGTTTTGTTTCATAATGCGATTAACTTTGTTTCATGTTGCCACATATTTTGTTTCATATTTTAACACGCTTCATAATAACTGTGCTTAAAGGTAGTTCTTTACCTATTGAAATTAAGTGTTGTGCATATTACTCTTAATTTCTGACAATATTTATAGGATTAGCTTGTATACGACTTTATGTAATAGATTAACGAATAGAAATTATACAAGCAATCTTTATAGAAATGACAATCGTTCCCAATTCTAATTCTATTAGGATCTACTCTCTTGCCAATCTACGTCAACACATTGGGTTTATTGGAGCTATATTGTCCGACATTACTATGCACAAAAGATGAGTAGTTTAACGACAATAACTCTGTATAACATATTGTGGTATAAGCCTTATATTTAAAGGAAATAAACTCTTAAAATAGCAAATTATACTGTGTTAAAAATATCAATGAAATTATTACGTTTTCACTAACTGGGCGGTTAGTGTAGTGGTTATCATCCCACCCTTCCAAGGTGGGGACACGGGTTCGATTCTCGTACCGCTCACTTTTTTGGTAAAATTCCAGATGTTATCGTGTATAATGATCTATATATTTGACTATCAGGTTGTAATTGATTTATCAAAAAGTTCTAAATATTCTCTACATCTTTAGGATTGTTTGATTACTATACACTTACACTTCTCATTTTATAACTATACTTGTTGTTCATTCGTTACTCTGTTTTAATAATATATGTAGGATTGCTTTGTCCACAATAGAAAATTTATTGCGATGGCAAATCGACCTCTTGGACAAACAAATACTAAATCATTCAATATGTGCTTACTATGAAATGCTATATTAAAACTTCTTTAAATTATGTTAATTCAAAGTTCTTGGACGAATAACTAACCCTTAATATCGTGTCATAATACTATGGAAACAATCTCCGATGGAATAAAGTGGAAATATTTTTGTTGCGCGTAATTTGTTTTCCTAAAACGGAAATATATCTGAAAAAAATGCAATATCCACGAAAAACTTTCGAGAATCACAGTTGAAATAATTAATATGTGAATACCTGAAATTTTGACAACATATAATTTTAACGTTTTTTATTGAAAGAACAACATCTAATTACTGTGTTTAATAATTTAACAACGCATTATTTCAGCTACTAAAAAACGAACAAGAATATTGAACACTATTACCATAATAGTAGTATTTATAGCTTTAATTATATATTACGATGTCTTCTCCACTTCCAACAAATAGTCAGAGCGGAAGACCTAATGGTTCATCAGCACTACCATCATCCGTAGGTGCAGGATTCGGTAGTAGTTCTGGTTTCGAAAATGACTCTCAGGTTGGGTCAAGATTGCAGTTTCCAAGTTCCTCACAACCTCAAGGTGCCGTGGCAAATCAGTCCTCTCAATTTAGTTCCCAAAACCAGCCAGATGCAACTGACGAAGATATGCTTCCAATGCAAGGTTTAAGAAGAAGAGCCGTTAATAGAGTCAAGAAAGTTGATGATGTTACAGGTGAAAAGGTCCGTGAGGCCTTCGAACAATTTTTAGAAGATTTTGTTGTTACAGATTCTGAAACATCTACACAGCATAAGGTTTACAGAGCTCAGATTGAATTTATGAAGATGTATGATTTAAACACTATCTATATTGATTATCAACATTTAGCTTCTAGGGAAAATGGAGCCTTGGCCATGGCCATCTCTGAACAGTATTATAGATTTTTACCATTTTTAATCGCTGGTTTAAAGAGAGTGGTAAAGAAATATGCTCCAGAACTTCTAATAACAAGGGATTCTATTAGTAGGCCAAATGGTAACGAAGGGGAAGGGGAGGATACTAATGATTCAACATTCCCAAATACCCAAGTTACAGATAGTAACAGTGACTCTAGGTTAGCTACAAGATCTGGTGGTACTACATCCATTAGTAGTTCTCCGGAACAAACAGAAAGACTACTTCAAATTAGTTTCTTCAATTTGTCTGCAGTGCATAGAATTCGTGATGTTAAATCTGATAAAATTGGCTCATTATTGAGTATCTCTGGTACTGTTACCAGAACATCCGAAGTCCGTCCTGAACTTTTCAAAGCAAGTTTTACATGTGATCTATGTCGTGCGATTGTAGATAATGTTGAACAATACTTTAAATTCACGGAACCAACATTTTGTCCAAATCCAACTTGTGAAAATAGAGCATTCTGGACATTAAATGTTGCCAGATCCAAATTCTTAGATTGGCAAAGAGTTAGAATCCAAGAAAATGCTAATGAAATCCCTAACGGGTCTATGCCAAGAACTTTAGATGTCATTTTAAGAGGTGATTGTGTTGAGAGAGCAAAGCCAGGTGATCGTTGTAAATTCACTGGTACAGATATTGTAGTTCCAGATGTATCTCAACTTGGCCTTCCTGGTGTTAAACCAAGTTCTTCGAGAGATATGAGAGGTATTGCTAGAACATCAGAAGGTCTTAACAGTGGTGTTAGTGGTCTACGATCCTTAGGTGTTCGTGATTTGACATACAAAATGAGTTTTCTTGCCTGTCACGTTATTAGTGTTGGTACTAATATTAATGATCAAACAAACACAGACGGGACCTCTAAGAATAATGCCGACGAAGGTGAGCAGCAAATGACTGCCAGTCTCCAGGGGACAGACGTATACCAAAATGATGAAAGGGATCAAGAAGTTTTCTTGAACAGTTTAAATTCGGAAGAAATTAACGAATTAAAAGAGATGGTGAAGGATGAACACATTTATGACAAGCTGGTAAGATCAATCGCTCCTGCTGTATTTGGTCATGAATCTATAAAGAAAGGTTTATTGCTGCAAATGTTAGGTGGTATCCATAAGAGCACCGTTGAAGGTATCAAATTGAGAGGTGATATTAACATCTGTATTGTTGGTGATCCATCTACCTCTAAGTCGCAGTTCTTAAAATATGTGTGTGGATTTGCTCCCAGGTCTATTTACACATCTGGTAAGGCATCTTCGGCAGCTGGTTTAACAGCAGCTGTTGTTAGAGACGAAGAAGGTGGTGATTATACTATTGAAGCTGGTGCTCTGATGCTAGCGGATAATGGTATCTGTTGTATTGATGAATTTGACAAGATGGATATATCAGATCAAGTTGCTATTCACGAAGCAATGGAACAACAGACTATCTCTATCGCTAAGGCTGGTATTCACGCCACATTGAATGCAAGAACTTCCATCTTAGCAGCTGCTAACCCAATTGGGGGTAGGTATAATAGAAAGTTATCCCTAAGAGGTAACTTAAATATGACTGCACCAATTATGTCAAGATTTGATATGTTTTTTGTTGTCCTTGACGATTGTAATGAAAAAATTGATACAGAACTTGCGGCCCATATTGTGGATTTGCATATGAAGAGAGACGATGCAATTACATCTCCATATAGTAGAGAGCAATTGAGCCGTTACATTAGGTATGCTAGAACATTTAAGCCAATCTTGACCAAGGAAGCTGGGGAATACTTAGTCGAAAAATACAAAGAATTAAGAAAGGATGATGCACAAGGCTACGGTAGATCCAGTTATAGAATAACAGTGAGACAATTGGAAAGTATGGTGAGATTGTCCGAAGCTATCGCACGTGCTAACTGTGTCGATGAGATCACACCAGCATTCGTAGCCGAAGCCTATGATTTGTTGAGACAAAGTATTATTCGTGTTGATGTTGATGATATAGAAGTCCCAGATGATGAGAACGAAGAAGGTCAGAATCAAGGAAATGAAAACAGTGGCTCAGCTGAAACCGTCGAGAGTCAAAACTCCACGGTCACAGCCGCTGCTGCTGTGGCTGCTGCAGTTTCTGGTGAAAATACTGTTAACGCACCCGTAAAGAAGACTGCTATTACATATGAAAAGTATGTTTCCATGATGAATCTTATTGTTCATAAGATTGCAGAATCTGAAAAATCTGATTCTAAAGAATTAACGGCAAATGAAATTGTTGACTGGTATTTAATACAAAAGGAGGATGATCTAAACTCTGAGAGTGAATATTGGGATGAAAGAAAGTTATGTTTCAAAGTATTGAAGAGATTGGTTAAGGATCGTATTCTAATGGAAATTCGCGGAACAAGAGATAATTTACCAGGCGGGAATTTCGATGAAGGTGATTTTGGAAGACCTTCAGCAGAGAGTGATAACCAAAGCGGTGAATCTGTTTATGTTATTCATCCAAATTGTGAGATGTTAGATACTTTGGAACCACAAACTCCGATGGATTGAAAGTTCACCTAGTTATGTACATAATTTAATACATAAAATGTAATATTATTATTCAAAAAAAGAATCATTTTTGAGGATGTCAATAAGACGGAATTAATAGTGAGAAAAAATATGTGTGTTATGTATTTGAAAGCAAAAAAAACCTTTATATACATAGAGAGTAAATGTTACTTATAAGTTGATAATCATAGTCAATAGACGTGTTAGTTTGTTTTGTGAGAGGAATATACTTAAATTTGGAATTCCTTATGTAACATATCGCCTAGTCTCTTTAGACCTTCTCTCAATCTTTCTGGAGAGACGGCAGCATAAGTACCTCTGAAGAAAATTTCATTAGGAGAGTTATTTTCGGTGGAAGACGCTGGTTGAGCAGGAGTTGTATCACCTTCAGTGATGAACCAAGCACCTGGGACGACCAATAGACCACTTTCAATTACTTTTTCGTATAGGTGTTGTTCAACAGCAGCTGGGTTAGACTTGTAAGTAGTGGTAAATTCAGGATGGGTAGAAGCGTCGATATTGACAGTAAAGAACATACCAGCGATAGGTGGGTTGATTGTGAAAGCTGGGGTCTGTGGAACATAGTCGTATAGGGCATCAATAGCGTTGTCACGCTTGATGGCATACTCGTGACGTAGACCTAGTAACCAATCCAAATAACCTTTTTGACCCCATCTGTTCAATAGACCAGAGATCATAGATTGGGAGAAACCAGAAGGAGCTTGAATGGTCATTTCATGAAGAGACAAGTATGGTTTCAGTAGCTTCTTAGAGGCAGAAATCCAACCTAATCTTGTACCTGGAGCAAGGACCTTAGAGAAGGAATCCATTCTAATGACACGACCTTCTGTATCAATAGATAGGAAAGTTTTAGCCAAGGACTTCAAGAATTCATCATGAAGCAAACTGACATTTGCAGCATGTTGTTTTCTTGCGGCTAAATCCTTAATGTATTCACCCATTTGTAAGAAATAATAAGGTTCGTCTTCGATGATTAAGAAATCATGTTTTTGTGCAATTCTATAGATTTCATGTTTTCTATCGTCGTCAAGGGAAGTACCAGTTGGATTTTGACCAGTTGGAATAGTATATAATAATTTTGGTTTCTTAGCACCTTCAGTCCAATTATCTAAGATTTTTTCTAATTTTTCTGGGATAATACCATTTTCATCAATTGGAACAGGGAAAGTAACGACACCTTGAGCTTGAGCAGCTGCCAAAGAAGATGAGAAAGAATGAGCTTCAGCTAGGATGACATCACCACGGTTACAGAAGACTCTCAATGTAGATTCCCAAGCATTAGTATTACCAGCAGTAGCTAGAACATCCCAATCTTCATAATGCATATCATGAATAAGTTTGTTATGTTCTCTTAAGAAATTTAACAATTCCGGTTGACCTTGAGATAAACCGTATTGTAAAGAACGAGCTAATGGGATATCTCCTTCATGAAGCTTTTCTAATTTAGTGATATGAGATTCCATGACATTCTCCCCAGTAATTGGTGCACCGATACCATTTGAGAAAGGAGGTTTTGGAGAATTCACTTCAAGGTCTTGCCAAGGGAAATAATCAGATAATGGTAGACCACCACCTAAGAAGATAATATTTGGATCAGAGAATAAATGAATACATGTTTTCAATGGAGAAGGTTTACGAGCCTTAGTCTCTTCGGAGTATAAGTAGGAGAAATCCTTGGATTCAGGTAAAGCCATTTTTGATGAGGATGTCCTTTGTTCTGATTACAATATTGAGTATGTAAAGTAAATATATAAGAATCAAGTAGAAATTATATAACGCTAATAGAAATGAAAATAAATAAATAAATGTAAGAACCCGAGAACTTATATATATATAATATGATAGGTGCAAATGAATTGAAACAAGAGATAAAATGAGAATATATGACAGAACAATCTTCATTCTTCTCGCCAAGTAAAAATCATTGAGATTTGTAGATTAATTCTGTATATTTCAATCTCTCTCTCTCTCTCTCTCTCTCTCTCTTTACCTTGACAGATTGAAAGAAACTGAAAAATTTCTGTACTTAAAGTGGAAGGATAATAATAATATACACACTTATTATATTTTCCATTTTATTTCAGTTTTCCAGTGCAATTTTAGTCATCGTGCGTCTGTCTGTTTGTGTGTGATTTTATAGAAAAGGAGAGCGAGAGAGAGAGAGAGCAAATATTTTGTTAGCGGTTGCGCTGTTTGTGTGTGTGCGATGAGTAATCGGCTCGTGTCGAGTGATGCTGTTCGGTAATTCACGGGAAGACGATAGCGGATATCGCTTAGTATTAGATAAGATTTAGTTGCTATCTAAATGAAAATGGGGACACAAGATATATAGATAAATAGATAGATAGATACTCAATAGATAGCTAGATAGAATATACCTTGATAACTAGTTGTAATCATTGATAGCTACTATTGTATGTATGTGTATAATGTCAATTTGAAGCCAAAAAGAGGGCGGCGAGAAATGGGTGTATTTACAGAGCCATACGTAATAACAACATATTGTATTCTTGTTTATACTCTAATCATATAATATCTCTAGTGGTAAGGGGCTGAGACTATACGGCAAAGGTTGTTGATCTTGTTGTTGAGGAAAAGATTCTGAGGGGTTATATGTTTGTCTATTTGCCTTAGAAACGTAGATTCATATTGCTATTGGATATATGTGGTAATGGGTGAAATGGTTCATATCACTTAAGATCTCAGTATTTTATATACCATCTAATAGTTGTCTTTGTATGGCCTCAAGTATAGACAAAATGAAGTTTGTTAACTTTGTTGAAGCTCTTAAAGGTCGATATGTAATATAGAACATATTTATATTTTTTTAAGTTTAGTATTCAGTAAAGAATATCCAATATCGTTCTACTGTGTAAACAAAATAAGAAAAGTGATAAAAATTGTATCGACCAAAATACACTTATACTGTGAAAGAGATTAAAGATATATAAGGTGTATCATTCTTTTATAATTCGACAAACTCTCCCTTGACGTTATATAAATATCCTTTAAGAAAAGCTTACATAGAATGAATTTATATATGTATACATTGTACGTTTATCCGAACAAGATCGAGCTGAACATTAAACTCTCAATTCATTCATCAACAAGATATATGAATATTAATTGTATAACCTTGCTAGTAATATATCGTTGTTTATTTGCAAAATAATTACCATCCATACATCTTTTCAATATATAATGATGACAGAAAGACCCTTGCTGATACTACTTATATTAGCCCGGATAATTTAAAACGCGGCGTTTTTTTTCTATTTTTTTAAATTTGGCTCATTTTGACGGTACACATTCATCTCTTTGGTTAATGATTCCAAATAACGTAATTGGCTGATATAATATGTTCATATAATTATATACATATATTCATAAGTCATACATAAGTTTAACTAAAATAATTTCTTTAAAAAAGACAACTGGTAATTTAGGATTTTCAACACTTATAATCAAGGATATAATTAATATTCACAAGTTTTCGTTTTATTTTTGTTGTTGTTGTGAAGAATGCGTCTTACTTTGAGAAGTGCTTACTTCTGGATATATCTTTCAACGGCCATCGTTGCACATGCATTAATTATTCCACAAGACTATGTATCTCAGAAGAATACTCTATTACTTGGACGAGATCATGAGGATGATGATGATGATGATGATGAAACACTGGACTCTGACAGCTTTGAAGTAGACTATAAACAGATTCCAGGTCTTTCGAAGTTAACGGATTTTAAAAGTATTCCGGAAATGTATGCTGGACATATTCCATTATTCGGATGGGATACAGAAGATAAAGAAGTTCCCGAAGATTTCGGTTACTTTTTTTGGAGGTTCCATGATAAGTCGTTACCATGGGAAGATGACGACGACTACGATGACGATGACGATGATGAAGAGAATGACAACAATGAGATGGGGACATTAATCTTTTGGTTGAACGGCGGTCCTGGATGTTCCTCAATGGATGGTGCATTGGTAGAATCTGGCCCATTAAGAATTGACGCTAAAGGGAATGCGTATTTGAACCAGAATTCATGGGCATCTCGTGCAGATATGGTTTTTGTCGATCAACCTGCCGGAACAGGGTTTTCTGCAACTAAAGGAGACTCTAATGGGAATAACATACCATTAGATGATAATTTAGAGGATGTTGCATTACATTTCTGTCAATTTTTAATTAATTACTTTCAAGTGTTTCCTCAAGATATACATAAAAAAATAATTTTGGCCGGGGAAAGTTATGCTGGTCAATATATTCCTCATATCGCTACTGCCATAGTAAACTTTGAACAATATCCTGAATTGAAAAATAATATGCCACATTTTGATTTAGCTGCATTATTGATAGGTAACGGTTGGATTGATCCTGTGACTCAATCATTAGCATATCTACCATTTGCCATTGACAATAATTTGATTAACAAAGATACCCCGGGATTTAATAATTTATTGAATACGCATGAAAATTGTCAAAAGAAGATAAATACAAAAGATGGAAACAATGATGAACAGTTCTCGATTCCTGAATGTGACAATATTATTAACGAATTAATATCTGTAACAAAGACTACAGATGATGATAACAATGAACAATGCTTAAATGTATATAATTATGAGTTAAAGGACTCAATGCCAGCATGTGGTATGAATTGGCCCGCCGATGTTTCCTATGTGGCTCAATTCTTTGGTGACAAGAAAGTAAGGGATGCTCTTCATATCAACGAGGAGTGGGCAGCCGAGAATTGGATCGAATGCCGTAAAGATGTAATGAATCACATGTCCAATAAGGGTTCTAAGCCATCCATACAGTTGTTACCTGACTTGTTAGAGAGTGGTCTAAATGTTGTACTGTTCAACGGTGACAAGGATCTTATCTGTAACAACAGAGGTATTACTGACATGATTAAAAGCATGAAGTGGGGTGACCAATTAGGTTTCTCAGAGGATGCAGAGAATTATGATTGGATATTTAGATCACAACTTAAACGTGATACAGATACTGCAGCCGGTTATGTCATCTACGATAGAAATCTTACCTTTATTAGCGTGTATAATTCATCTCACATGGTTCCACACGATAAACCAGTAATTAGTAGTGGTATTGTTGACATCATTTTAGATAATGTTCTATTAGAATCTATTGGTAAGAGACAAGTCTTGGTAAGTTCTGAAAAACCATATAACGAAGATTTCTTTGACGATGAAGATAATGACGAAACAGAAGAGGATAATGAAAAACCAGAGAAAAGTAAAGAAAACGATGATGATAAAGAAGAAGATTCTCATCGTTACTATTACTACTACTATTATGACCAGGAGGAGGATTATGATGATGACGACGATGACGCGATGATTAGAGTTGATGGTTACGAGAGCCACAAAGGTCTCATTTTTACAGCTTTCTTCATTGTCCTATTTATTGGTATCATCGCCATAAGAACCATTGACCGTTGGTTGCCAAAGGTCACTTCCCAATTTGGAGGTGCATATAGCAGACTTGAGAACAACCCTAACAAAACTGTTACTTGGGCGGATGAGGCCAATCCTCAGATGAATTTCGAATTAGATGATATGAATGCTGAAGAAAATTTCGAAATTGGAGATACAGATGAAGAAGATGGACATGAAAGTAGTAGGGAGAACGGAAGTGATTCTAATTCTGACGTCTCCGAATTAGATATCGGAGAATTATCTGCAAGTCCCGTACATATGGAAGAACAGCAAATATTGAGATCTTCTTAGTCTCTTCGTTTTGAGTTACTAATGTAGAAATTATGTACAAACATTTTTAATCTCATTTCCAGACTTTTTTGTTCCATTTTTGAAGGTAGTACAGTTCAAATAAAAAAATTAATTTTAGGAAGTGAATTAGAGCGTTGAATTAATGCCCTAACAATTGCATTATCTGTATCTTATATATAGCCACCTGTAATTGCAAACATGTAATTAAAGTGTCGTAAGTAGAATGAGGTGTCATTCAGCCATATTAATTCCTGCAATTTATATGTACTATAGGACAGTGCAAGTTTTAACGCACCAACTCGATTATTTACCAGAGCACTTGAGGGCAATTAAGATATCCAAATTGATGGGAACATAGAATATTAGACATCTTCTATTTAACTGAACCAATTTTATTATATTACAAAAACAACTTATAGTCGTCTGATTTCTTCTATCTTATATAAAAATACATAAAGTAAGTTATGGAAACAATTATATTCATGCATGAAATATTGTTCCATTTATATATGTTGGATTTCTCGTTGTTGTGATTATAAACTCACTCGAGGGTGGCGTAAGTAATCTATTATTGAGTTGTTGCTGTTAAATATGTAGCGGCAGCACTAAAAAGGCTAACATTAGCTTAACCTATCTGAAGGTGAAGGTAGCTAATATAAGTAGAATTTAGAGTGTGCTACACTACCGTACATATAATAACACAAGATATATACTGCATAATGTAGTATTCGTTCCCCCTATATTGGGTTTATTGGAGCTACATTGTCCAACATTACTATGCACAAAAGATGATCAGTTTAACAACAGCAACTCTGTTTAACATTGACAATTTGTGTCAACAGATAATACATGTTTTCAATTTCTAGGCAAAATTAATTTAAAATTATAACTAACAGACAAACTAAATATTTCCAGAAATATATAACTAATATATGCCATCTTAGTATAATGGTTAGTACACATCGTTGTGGCCGATGAAATCCTAGTTCGATTCCAGGAGGTGGCACATTTTTTAGTTTGTTTAACAAAATTATCCCGCTAAAGTGGAAAAGTTTTGTGAAACTAGTTTTTTTTGAATGAAAGGGCTTCAATTAGGAGCAGTAAGTGATTATTAAATTACGTATTAATTTTCATTTTGAACAACTTTATTTTATTATTGAGAAGGTACTGTTTATTTTAATACAAAATTCTATTAAATATAATAAAAACATTAAATTTTTATATATCATGTTAAAGAGCCTAGAAAGTTTAGTAAGAAGAATAATCTAATGACAAAATCTTGATGGACCTTTTTTTTTTGGTCAAACATATTTATTGTGCTTAATTATCATCTGCTTTCCACTGCCATGGAACCAATAAATAGCTAATCATTTCTTCAAGATTTCATTGTAATTTCTTTATTTTATCAAATAAATATATGTATATCACCATGGATTGTTTAAATTCATTAACATATATGTTACTTTTCATTAAAACTCACTACCTTAATCCCGAAACTTATTATTACAAATTCAAATATAGTAATCATAATATGTACAAAGTTGAAAATGATAATGATAATAATATGTGCAAAAGATATATTTAAAGATATAAAATGAAAAATAAAGATACTTGAATGAATGAACAATAAAATATTCTTTTCTATTTTCCTTTCTNCCCCAAAAAAAAAAAAAATAAAAAAGTATGTCACAAAGATTTTACACTTTCAAAATAACTTATTTGTTGTTTTCAGGAGATTATGGCTTTGGAATCTTTAGACTCTTAGAGATCATACCACAACCGTGGATAAAGAATACCATGATAAATGGATGAAATTCACCAATTAATCCATCTCTAATGATACCAAATGGTAAATTTGTCATAATCATATTTTCTCTAACTAAATATGCCATAATAAGCACCAATAATAATGTTGTTGGCATAGGTAAACCTTCGAAATATTTAGATTTACCTTTGACATCCTTTGGTAATTGACCGACGGTAACGTTAAATCTTGCTAATCTTGTTAGACCACATAGCACAAAGAATGATAACACCACAACATCCAAAGTGGTTTGGAAGCCGATGGCAAATGCAATAGAAGCTGGAGCCACACCAAAGGAGACCAAATCAGCTAATGAATCTAATTCTTGGCCCATCAAAGAGGATCTATTTCTTAATCTAGCAACACGACCATCTAAGAAATCAAAGCACATACCTAGAATAATGAAAAAATGAGCACGTTGTACATAATGAGGTTTTCCAGTCAAAGTAAATCTTAAACAACTTACAATAGAGTAAAACCCAGAGAAACCATTTAGCATAGTAATGTAATCTGCCATATGTAAGTTTCTAATCATGCTGAAGTGATATTTATCGGAAGTGAAAGCTTCGATATCATTTCTATTAGGTGGAGCTAGAGGTTTAGTATCAATAGAGAATATACTAGATGCCTTTCTGCTCAATACTCTTTCAACATCATCATCTTGTTCTTCTTCAGTATCGCTATCACTGTCGTTACTTATAGAAAATCTATGCTTTCTCTCATGTTCCAGTGGATTTAATAAAGCTTCTCTCTCGTCTGCACTAACCATTTTTTTTTGTATTTCTTATAAATTGTAATATTCAATATGTGTAATACTTTTATTTATTTATTATAAATACCAAATAATAAAGAATCACAAAAGTCTGATAATATAGAATAAAAAAGAGAATTGTTGTGTATTCATCCAACTGTTTATATATATATAATAAAGGTATTAAAAATTCTACCCTCATCATCCCTTGGGTAAATAAATAAATAACGTATAAACTAGCGACCGAACAGAAAAATTATCACATTCACGGCGCTGAAAGAGACTACAACGACACGGCGCTGTTGTCATAATTTCTTCGCATTATTTTGGATTGGCGAAGCGGATTGAATTTTCTTATGTGATTCATTACCAATTTGGTGCGCAATGTGTATTTTCTCTAAGACCATGAGAATAACGTATGGTACATCGAGACGATTGCCAGTCGTATGTAGGAAGAGTGGTGACAATGAATATAACGCTCGAATGGGAAATTACTCTTCCCCTGTAGATGACAGCTCTAAAGGCGATTGGGTTCAGGTTGTCTTGTACGACGACTCAAACTAAACTGATAAACATTCTACTTGAAACATTAAAGAATTTTATTTTGTTATTTTAAATAGACTATTCATAATATGTTATACAGTTTTGAAAAAAACACAGAGAAAGAACAGTTTTATCAACGATGAGTAGATAAATTCTATTCTTTAATTCTAAAAGGGGGCAAAAAAGAGGAAGAGAGACTAGTTAGATGGGGAAGGTAAAAATGATAACAATAGGCCACCTGCTCTTCATCAAGTCATTAGGAAAAAGGAATAGTTTTAATACTTAAGATGAAAAAGATTATTCCCTGGAAAGCATAGATGTTAATGCCATATAATAAGGTGGGATACCAGCTCCATTGGTTTCCTGAGGATTATTCTTAACGACTTCGTTGAAGTAATTATGATAAATATCTCCGTCGAAGAATCCGATTGGTGCGTTCAACATATTGTCTGGCAATTCGAAGGCATCAGATAAAGCTATACAATCTGTTCTGATGAGTGCCATAAGTTTGAACAATTTTGGTTGGATCACGTTTGAGATATCGTCAGCTTTGAACAATTTCAATTGTAAGAATTCACCAGAGTATTTGTCTATATAATAGACAGAGAATAAACGGAAAATATTCCACATGGTGGCCTTTGTATTATCATCAGTGATATATGATTCTTTTTCATTTTCCAATTTTTCATGGAATGTCTTCAACATTAAATAAATTGCATGGAATCTTGAAATTTGAACCAATAGTTTTGATAAACTGTTAATATCGTTATTTTTTTTCAATACTTTACCAATGTGTACAAGAGACTTAACCAAAAGTATTGCCCACACTTGAATAAAACTTTCTAAATCCGAATCATCATTAATATCTGCTGTAACTTGATTAGTATAGACTTCAGCAATAAAGCTTGGATCTAAATAACCAAATTCATCACCATCAAGGTTTGAATCAAATTTACCCTTCTGTGCTGCATCACCAAACTTCTTTAAGATAGATTTAGCTGAAGTCAAAGAAAGTACAGTATTATCACCTTCCCATGTACATTGAACTACCCAATCGTTATAACCTTTACCAAAAGCATTGTATTGAGAATAACCATGACCACCACAAGTTTGTCTTAATTCATCGATTAATTGTGCAACAAACCATGTGTTAGTAGCCTTTAAACTAGCACTTGAGATAAATAGATTTTTTAATTTAGCACTAACAATGACCAATGCATCATTATCCTTTGCTGTTGAGACATGATATAATTCATCTAAAGTTTTATAGTAAGTATCCATTAATTTGAATGCAACAGGAGAAATTAAATAAACAAGTGCTAATTGAGGAATAATTCTATATTGATGTAAAGGATAATTAATCAATTGAACTTCTTCTTGATTTGAATTTTTTCCATCCTTTGTTTGAGGAGCAAATTGTTGTCTACCAACAGCGTATCTAGTAGCAATTGTAGCAAATTTAGCTCCAAATCTAAAAGAATCCATAACCATATTGACACGACCACTTAGCAAAGCACTATAGCCAGAGATTTGATCTAATTGTGGTTGTACTTTAACTTTTACGTCACCATTACCGTTATTAGTTACTTGAATAAATCTACAAAGCATATTTTCCTTTGGAATCACTACATCATTAAATTGAATCCAACCATTATCAATCCCATCTCTACCCATTTTAGCTCCAATATCACCAATAACTACACCTGTTTCTAATTGGAAAGTCTTTGTATTTCTTAATGGAACTACAAATGTCTTAACACCATAATCTTTTCCCTTAATAATAAGTCTTGCATATACAACAGAATGAGTAGCAGAATGAGCTGCACCACCAATCCACCATTTTGTAGCAGTTAAATTTGGTGTATTAATTGTAAAAGTATTATTTGATTCATTAAAAATTGCAGTAGTTTGTAATTGACCTACATTAGAACCATGACCTAATTCAGTCATTGCAAAACAACCATAGATACCACGCATCATAGCAGCACCACGTTCTTGTAACCAATAAGTGATTTGTTCATCAGTACCATTCCCTTTAATACAATTACCAAATAAACCAAGATGAACACCAACACGAGTACTTAATTGAGGATCAATATTAGCAATTAAAGAAAGTCTCTTATCAAAAATTGTAAAATCTGAACTTTGTAATAAAGGTTCATTACCATTATTTTTTTGTAAATCTTGAATTAAATTTTTATTTTCAAAATTATTACGTGCAGTTTTAATATCGTGTTCCATATATAATGCTAATCTTGCAATTTTATTAGCAGTTATTTCACGTTGTTGTGATTTATTTAAATCATAATAAGATGTATCTGTTTCTAATACTCTATCATTAGTAATTTCTCGAATTAATCTATGAGTTAGATCACGTCTCTCCGGTGTTGATTCCAAAAAAGTATTAATTTGATCAATTTTCAATTTTGATGTAGTACGTTCCTTTTGAATGAATTTCGCAGGATTAAATACTGGATTGGTCTGATCATTAGAAGATATTTTAGTCATTGTAACAATAAATATTGATATATGTATACCTATCTCTACAGAAAACAACAACAACAAAAAGCAATAAAATAATATATATATATATATATATATATATAAATTGTATATCCAGAGAAAAGCTAACAAAAACAAATACACAAACTTGAAAGCTTTTGTGATTTATATATCACAAAATAAATTTCAGAATCAAGTAAAATATATAAAGTTGCTTCATTTTTTGGATCTAATGATTAAAAATAACGTATTAAAACCATCTCCAATTTTCTATACCCCACCCTTATTTCCTAAAGCCTAAGTAAGTAAAATAAGCACAGACACTAAACTTCTCTCCAATAAACGGTCGGCGGCTGTCAGTTTCTCCAATTTTAAAAAAAATCGTCTTTTTAATTTTAATTGTTTTTGGAGCGCCGCACTCATTTTCTCACATACAAAATGCAAATTGTAAATTATTTTATCAGAGAGGCTCACTGAGAGTGACAGGACGAAGAACTTAATTCCGATGGAGAGGTCAGTGTGGGAAAGAGTGAGAGAAGTCATTAACTCCGAGTATCACTCCAATACTAATAACGTATATTCATAAGATATATCAGAGAAAAAAGAATATTTTCATATTATGTAATACGTATTTGATGGTCACGGGATTTTCATCAATTGAAGGGAGGGCATTACCCTCATCGTTATCATTTGGCTTTTTTAATGACCTGCCCATAATATTAGATACAGGCGGCTATTTCCAAATAATAACTTTCTCGTTAACTCTTATATTCACAATATACATATATAAACTAGTATAACCAAAATATAACTAGAAAATGGAATTCCTTAGTAGAAACGGATTCAAATGGTTTATCCAAAGTCAGCTGTAATTTTTCTTTTGCTTTTCTAAAATTGAAAGGAGCCTCTCTATGTACATAGATTAAGGATTACAAAGAAACTTTAACAATAAATTACTAAGTATTCCCTATGAACTAAATAGTTAAAAAGGATAGCTTAATAGTTCAATTATACCTATTTTTTGGTTTACTTTAAGTCGAATGGTAACGTAGCTTTAAGTCTCAAATTAGTGAAAGAAACAAATTTAATTGGTTCTGACACGTGATTTGGTTGGGTGTTTGTTACCCTCATGTTCACGTTTTTTTCCCTTTCCTTTCAGTTCAATTCGGTTTCGTTAGATATATTCTTTTTCCATTCGCCGCCCCCCCTATTCTGAACACCGCGACAAGAATATAGTTTTGAACGACACGGGTCGCATAGAGGAAATCAGTTTTTGCTTACAATTAAACTGAAACAGAAACAGCACACGGAATAAAACTAAAATATGTTATATGCTGTCGCAGTAAGGAATATTCACTGATTATGTTCTTACCAAAAATTATACGCCAGCAAACAACTTTACATGCGGTTTCGAATTTGTGAATTGTTCAAGAAAAGTGAAAACAAATATAGACAAGTTTAAATTTAGAAAGAAAAGATATTATCATTATTATTATTTAATAATAATATTTAGAAGTTTTGATTTATTAGAATACTTTCATTTGTAACCACTCAACTGACACAACACTCACAATTATATTATTTCACCCCTCGTTATAATGAGTGATTTGCCAATTGAATTCACTGAACTGGTGGATCTGACATCATTAGGGATTTCCCCTCAATCCCTTGACTTTAGATCAACTACATTCGAAAGTGACCATTATGTCACCGTTCGTGAAACTACCGATGGAAACAATTCCGTAGCTATCGTAGATCTAACAAACAATAATGAAGTTACAAGGAAAAATATGGGTGGTGATTCTGCAATCATGCATCCTTCTCAAAATGTTATCTGTGTTAGAGCTAATGGTACAATTGTCCAAATTTTCAACTTGGAAACTAAGACTAAATTAAAGAGTTTTACTTTGGATGAACCGGTAATCTTCTGGAAGTGGCTTGATGATGAATCTTTGGGTTTTGTTACCGCTAGATCTATCCTTATCTCTCAAGTCTTTGATGGGAATGTTAATGCAAAGCCAACAACTTTAACAATGAGACATGCTAATTTAAATAACACTCAAATCATCAATTTTGTAGCAAATAAGAAACGTGATTGGTTTGCAGTAGTTGGGATTCTTCAAGAGAATGGTCGTATTGGTGGTAAAATCCAATTATATTCTAAACAACGTAATATTTCTCAAGCAATTGATGGTCATGTCGCCATTTTCTCCGAAATCATCCTAGAAGGTAATGGATCCTCACCTGTTCAAGTCTTTGTTACAGGTAATAGAAATGCTACCTCAGGTGTAGGTGAATTGAGAATGATAGAAATCGATCACGATCAAAACGTTCCAGTTCAATATCAAAAAAATACTAGCGATATTTTCTTCCCACCTGATGCTACAAATGATTTCCCAATTGCTGTTCAAGTTTCCGAGAAATATGGTATAGTCTATCTATTGACTAAATATGGTTTCATCCATCTATATGAATTATCTACTGGTACTAACTTGTTTGTTAATAGAATTACAGCTGAATCTGTCTTTACAGCTACCTCTTATGATAACAAGAATGGTATTGCCTGTATTAACAAGAAGGGTCAAGTGCTATCTGTCGAGATTGCCACTTCTCAAATCGTTCCATACATTTTGAACAAATTATCCAATGTGTCTCTAGCTTTAACTGTGGCTACTAGAGGTGGTTTACCAGGTGCAGATGATCTATTAAGTAAACAATTCGAATCATTATTGGCTCAAAATGATTATCAAAATGCTGCAAAGGTTGCTGCCTCCTCACAATCTCTAAGGAATCAAAACACCATTAATAGATTGAAGAATGTTCAAGCTGCTCCTGGCGCAATATCTCCAATTTTACTGTATTTCTCCACTTTATTAGATAAAGGTAAACTAAACAAAGAAGAAACTATTGAATTGGCTAGACCTGTCCTACAACAAGATAGAAAACAATTATTCGAGAAATGGTTGAAAGAAGATAAATTAGAATGTTCGGAACAATTAGGTGATATTGTAAAACCATTCGATACCACATTAGCTTTGGCTTGTTACTTAAGAGCCAATGTCCACGCAAAGGTCATTTCCTCGTTGGCAGATTTGCAACAATTTGATAAGATTCTTCCATATTGTGAAAAGGCTAATTATCAACCAAATTTTATTGTCTTAATCTCTACTATTATTAGCTCTTCTCCAGACAGAGCTTCTGAGTTTGCCCAATCTTTGTTGCAAAACCCAGAAGTTGCTGCTCAATTGGATATTGAAAAGGTTGCCGATTTGTTCTTCTCTCAAAACCATATTCAACAAGGTACTTCTTTGTTACTAGATGCACTAAAGGGTGATACACCAGACCAAGGTCACTTACAGACACGTGTGCTAGAAGTTAACTTACTACATGCCCCACAAGTTGCCGATGCCATTTTGGGTAACAATATCTTCTCTCATTATGACAAACCAACAATTGCTTCTTTAGCTGAAAAGGCTGGTTTATTCCAAAGAGCTCTAGAAAATTATACCGACATTACTGATATCAAAAGATGTATTACACATACAAATGCTCTTCCAATTGACTGGTTAGTAGGTTACTTCGGTAAATTAAACGTTGAACAATCGTTGACTTGTCTGAAGGCCCTAATGGATGATAATTTGAAGGCCAACATTCAAATTGTTGTACAAGTTGCAACTAAGTTTACTGATTTGATAGGTTCAGCTACTTTGATTAAATTATTTGAAGAGTACAATGCTACCGAAGGGTTATACTATTACTTGGCTTCATTAGTTAACTTAACAGAAGATCCAGATGTAGTTTTCAAGTACATTGAAGCATCCTCCAAAATGTCTCAATTCAACGAAGTCGAGAGAATTGTTAGAGACAACAATGTTTACAATCCTGAAAGAGTTAAGAACTTTTTAAAAGACGCAAACTTGGAAAATCAATTGCCATTCATCATTGTTTGTGATCGTCACGATTTTGTCCATGAGATGGTCTTACACTTGTATAAGACTCAGAACATGAAGTACATTGAAACATATGTCCAACAAGTCAATCCATCCAAAACTCCTCAAGTTGTTGGTGCTCTATTAGATATGGACTGCGATGAAAAATTCATCCAAGATTTATTACAATCTGTACTTGGCCAAGTTCCAGTTGGTGAATTGACTACCGAGGTTGAAAAGAGAAACAGATTGAAATTACTATTGCCATTCCTTGAAAAGACTCTGGAATCTGGTACCCAAGACCAAGGTGTTTACAATGCACTAGCCAAAATTTACATTGATTCGAATAATTCTCCAGAAACCTTCTTGAAGGAGAATGACAAGTACGACACTTTAGATGTTGGTCGTTATTGTGAAAAGAGAGATCCATATTTGGCTTATATTGCCTACGAGAAAGGTTCTAATGATGACGACTTGATCAGAATCACCAATGAAAATAGTATGTACAAGTACCAAGCAAGATACTTATTGAAACGTTCCGATCCACAACTATGGAATAAGGTTCTAGACAGCGAAAATATTCACAGACGTCAATTGATTGATTCTGTTATCTCTGTTGGTATTCCTGAGTTAACTGACCCAGAACCGGTCTCCCTTACTGTCCAAGCTTTCATGAACAACGATTTGAAGCTAGAACTAATCGAACTTTTGGAAAAGATTATTTTGGAGCCTTCTCCATTTAACGATAATGTTGCTTTGCAAGGTCTGCTACTTCTTTCTGCTATTAAGTATGAACCAACCAAGGTCTCTACTTACATCGAAAAGTTGGACAAGTATGATGCTGATGAAATTGCCCAATTATGTATTGAACATAGCCTAAACGAAGAAGCGTTTGAAATCTATAATAAACATGAAATGTTTGATAAGGCTCTGCAAGTATTAATTGAAAATGTCATGTCGCTTGATAGAGCTGCCACTTATGCTGATAAGATAAATACACCAGAAATCTGGTCTCAACTAGGTACTGCTCAACTGGATGGTCTACGTATTCAAGAATCCATCAATTCTTACATTAAGGCTGAAGATCCATCCAACTACGAAAATGTTATTGACATTGCCGAGCAAGCTGAAAAGTTTGAAGAATTGATTCCATATCTACTGATGGCCAGAAAGACTAGAAAGGAAAGCAAAATTGATGGTTCGTTAATATTAGCTTATGCCCATTTGGACCAAATCCATGAGATTGAAAACATCATTTCAGGTTCTACCGTGGCTAATCTCGATATTGTTGGTGACAAGCTATTAGAGGCTAAGAACTACAAAGCTGCAAATATATGTTTTGCTGCTGTTTCCAACTACTCCAAGCTAGCATCGACCCTTGTATATCTAGGTGATTACCAAGCTGCTGTGGATACAGCCAGAAAAGCTTCCAACATCAAGGTCTGGAAATTAGTCAATGATGCTTGTATCGATAAAAAGGAATTTAGACTTGCCCAAATTTGTGGTTTGAACTTAATCGTTCACGCGGAGGAACTAGAAGCCCTAGTTAATAAATATGAATCCAATGGCTACTTCGAAGAATTGATATCGCTATTTGAAGCTGGCCTAGGGTTAGAAAGAGCTCACATGGGTATGTTTACCGAATTAGCTATCTTGTACTCCAAGTATGACACATCCAAAACTTATGAACACTTAAAATTGTTCTGGTCCAGACTAAATATTCCAAAGGTTATAAGAGCTGTTGAAGAGGCTCACTTATGGAACGAACTTGTTTTCTTATATGCTCATTATGATGAGTGGGATAATGCTGCTTTAACCATGATTGAAAAATCTGCAGCTGGTTTTGATCATGGCTATTTCAAGGAAGTTATTGTTAAAGTTGCCAACTTGGAAATTTACTTCAAGGCTATTAATTTTTACGTTAAGGAACACCCTACATTATTAGTAGATCTATTAGCTGCTCTTACACCAAGATTAGATATCCCAAGAACTGTTAAATTATTTACCAGCTCTGATAACCTTCCATTGATAAAACCATTTTTGATTAATGTCCTTCAAAGAAATAACTCTGTCGTTAACCAAGCATACCACGATTTAATGATCGAAGAAGAAGACTATAAAGCTCTTCAAGATGCTGTTGATTCATACGATAAATTCGATCAACTTGGCTTAGCTGCAAGATTAGAGAAGAATAATCTAATTTTCTTCAGAAAGATTGCTGCTATGCTGTACCGTAGAAACAAGAAGTGGGCCAAGGCTCTGGCTATCCTAAAGGAGGACAAACTATGGAAGGATACCATTGAAACTGCTGCTATCTCACAAGATACTAAGGTTGTGGAAGAACTTATTACATACTTCGTCGAGACTGACAATAAAGAATCATTCGTTGCTTTATTGTACGCCGCATACAACTTAATCGACTTCGATTTTGTATTGGAAATTTCGTGGTTAAATAAATTGGATGATTACATCAGACCATACGATATCTCTATCAGAAAGGAACAAAACGACAAGATCAGCAAGTTATCTGAAAAACTTTCAAATGGTAAGAATGACAACGATGATGATGCTAGGGATGGACAACCTTTAATGTTAATGAATAGTGCTATGAACATGCAACAAACCGGTTACTAATTCTGAAAACTTTCTATATATCTCCCCGGTTTTGATCATTTTCGGGAGAATTCTATTATGTGAGATCTGTGTAGTTTATCTGAGGGGATTTACTATATGACATCTCTATAATTAAATAGAAAGGATATTCTCGAATTTCTCTTTATCAACTCATTCTTAATATAAGTTATGTATTTTTATATTTTTCTTTTAACTATAATGTATGATATTAAAATCTTATCAACATAATATACAACAAATTCATTACTATATAAGCGAAGAAACCCTATCGATTTCCTCCTTTTTAGTATATATTCAAAATTATTAAAAATATCACGCTTTGAAAAATTAAACAACCATCAATCTTTGAAATTACCACCACGGTCAGCGTTAGCAGCCTTTTTTTCCAAATCATCCCAGTCATCACCTTCTTCCTCGCTGTCGTCCCCACTATATTCTTCACTTCCTTCGTCACTCATACTAGCTTCATCAGAATTGTCTTCAGAATAATCACTTTCATCTTCAGGTTCTTCTTCAGATGCTTCGTACTCACTTATTTCTTCTTCACTTTCATCGGAAGCTTCATCATCAGATCCAGTTGCCAAAAATGTCCAACCACCATCCAAGAAAAATTGGTGTGGATCATCTTGAATAGATTTCATAATAGTACCCCAATTCAGATTGATTGTAGAGACAGTGTATGGAATATCCATATCAGTTAACCATTGCTTAACAAAATCTAGTGATTCTATTGGAATTGTGTTTATGTGAGTTACTGGTTTTGTAATATCCTTATAGGCAAACACCATATCAAAATTCTTTAGACCGAATTGAACCCTTTCAAGGATACAAATCTCAATTTCTTCAAGGTTAACCACCATGAAAGGTGGTTCAACTAATTGGACCAGACAGTCCGTAGTTGGCATACAATAAACTGCTGATCTGTTTGGAACACCCTGGAAACCCAAATCTCTAAACGTACTTTCAACTGTGACTAGACCTCTTGAAGCCTCGGCGATAGCATCCGCAAAATATTTAAATTCTTTATCAAGAGCGGCACGCTTTCTTCTTTCCTCTTGTTCTTGCTCTAGTTCATCTTCATCGCCGTATCTTCTGAACTTGTTCATACCACGCTTACCAGTACCAGTTTCATCAACGGACATATCAGAAGCTTCACGATAGAATTGCACATCTTGTATCTTCTTTTTGCCCATCATGATAGGATTTTTCAAATGAACGTGGATAATAACAATTAATTCACCTTTACAGGATTGGAAAACTAAATTCTTGATATTAGAAAACAGAATATCAATTCTAGAATCAGTCCTCAAAGGCGATTGATATCTAATACCATTTTCATGTATGAAAACAGTACTTGGAACACGCTTTGTATCTGGACTTGGTCTAACAAAAATTTGATCGAGTCTCTTTGTCCTACCGGTCTTATTTTCGATCAGTTTATCTTGATGAACAACATCAGCAAGAGCTTTCCTCTCTTGGTCTCTTTTGGTCGATTCTTTCTTCAAATCAGCAATTTGCTTGAAAGTGTCACTTATACGATCGCCATCCTTGGATCTTACTGTAATGGAACGTACAAATTGATTTTCAGGTGAGTCATCATATGGTAGTTCAATAACCTTTTTCGAAATACCACCAGCTGAACCGGGTGCATGGAAGTTCAAACGCAAGTATGTGTATTCACCTTCCTCATTCTTGGAACCATTCTTATAGGAATTGATATGAAATGGAACCGGTCTACCATAAATTGGAATAATTATAGTTTGAGTTTTCCAGTCAACATGTATTCTTAAATCACGAACATTATTTGGAATCTGTGATTCATGCACATAAGATTCATATTTCTTAAAATATGGCTGAGTTTCTTTCCCTGTGACACTTGCGTCTGCTTCGGAATATCTGATTAAACCATCCTTTTGTAATTTTTCATGTAACTTTCTTTGATTCTCCTTACGAATTTGCTCTTTTTGAGCATCATCTGATCCTGCTCTGCCATCTCCACGCAATTTTGTTCTTAAGATCTTAGAGTTCCTATCTTGAGCAGCAGAATTGACAGGTACTGCTGGCTTCTTTTTGGCCTTTTCATCATCTTCTTCATTGTTGAAGAAGAAAGAAATCTGAGTACGTACCTTAGTAGAAGCTGTTAGGACCTTGGCAGTTGGGGTAGGATCATTAGATAATTGCACTGTATCAGCCAAGGCAAGTGCGTATATTCTACCCGATTTAGAGTCCTTTAATCCATTAAATCCAAATGATATGTTAAAACATTGTCCACCAGTAACTGTACGTTTTTCATTCTTGGTATTCAAAATAAAACAAGAGTCTCTAAATTCTAAACCAATCATGAAACCAATGTTCTTGGTAAAATGTTGAGAAAGTTCTGGACGTTTTTCTTTTATATATTCAACAGTTTCATTATAAATTTGAGCTGGTGTCTTACCTTTCTTTATAATTCGGGTTACAATTTGTTCTTGCAATTCTAACATGAAGTCATAATTATTTATCATTTCTTCGGATGGATCAATTAAAAACGTTCTCGTAATATTAGAACAATAGTTACTGTAACGGATACCACATGATGCCAAAATACAACCATTGCCATATAATTGATCATTATTTGAACGGGCTGATACTTTCAAATCAAAAGACTCACCGGACTGAATAATTGGAGAATAAGTCCATTCCAGATATTCAGAAGAATACTTTTGGCCCGATGGACAGAGAGATCCAACATTAGAGCCTAGCTTAGCCGTAAACTTATCATCTTCAATTTTATCTTCAATTCTATCAGATAATTGGGCGTTTGTAATTTTCAGTTCTTCATCAACTGCACGAACCATTTCATCGGATAAGAAATCCATGAATAGATCAGAACATTTGCTTGCTACAGAAAGCAAAGCTTGTTCAGTTTTGTCCTTGCTTTCCCATAGAGTTGATAGACCATTGGAGACATCCACAAATGTAAAATTATTCTCTTTTACTGCAGCATCCCAAAGAGGGTTCCATTCATTAATAAATTTCCCTTCGAAGGAGTCTTTTTGCAAAATACCTACTGTAGTACCTGCTTCCTTGATAGAGTTAATGACGTTATCAAACAATCCTTTGTTATGAGCAGGCTCCTGATTTTGTCTTTCTAAAATTTCAAACTTAAATCCATCCTCTTGTTCATTGAAATGATCCAATGCTTTATGGATATGTCTAGCTTTGCTTGCGTTTGTAATTACAACCACTCTTTTAGGTAAGAATGCAATTAATGTTGCTGGATATTCATAACCAATAAGCCAGTCCTGTAAAATTGTAGTCTTTTGGTATGGATTATCAGTTTTTCTTGAACCAGATACAAACAACAATGAGTTTGGGGAGCCTTCAAATTTCTGGTAATTTGATTGAACAGAAATAACTCTCTCTCTGAGTTTGTCAAAATCAATGTATAATTCGTCCATTTTCAAGGTATTGCCGTTTCACCGTATTTCTAACGATATTCGACACAATATAATTTGGTTTTCTAGAAACAAAAAGAATTTCTATAAATCTAATGGTTAAAAATTTAAAGATTACGAAATAATATTTCTGAGTAAGCCTTAAAAATGATTTTTAAATGACGAATATGGTGTAAGTTTTAACTCATCTAGGTTAAGTAATGTGGTTTAACCTACGACCATCTCGTACTCTCAAAGTATTTTTCACCGTACGTTAATCAAAACGCGTAAAATTGAATGAAATATATGAAATTTTCGCCTAAAAACATTCTGAGAAAGGGAGGGTAAGTTTTGTTCGTTGAAAATGATAACATAATACATGATGCTCTATTGAATCGCAATGTAGGGTAATTGAACCAGATGAGGGAAATATTTTACTTAATGTAAGTTCAGCCGAACTCTACATTATATATGTATATGTATATTATTTAAACCCTTTATACAGATCTCTGAACAACTATCACTTGTTCTAGGATACTATAATTCATTTTCGTTATCTGACATAATGCGCAATCTAATATCGTGTCAATGCATATACGATTCAACAGTTTGAACAAATTCAATAATCATTTGAGCTCGTTATTACCATAACACTGTCACAGTCATGACCTAATTATCTTTCAGATGTCTTCATACCTCCCTTAATATGTTTCAGATATTTTTTGGGGGTAGAACATATGCATATATATATATGCATATATATATATATCACTATGTTCCATTAATATACTAATTTATATATAATATTTACAAATATACGCTACTCGAGAAACAGGTTCATCAATTTCAAATTTGCTCTTTCACAAATTGGATTATCATTTCTTTATGGGTGAATAATACACTTGGGTAATATATTTGTCTTTGTAACGAACAGCAGTTGCTAAACCCAAGGTACCATGTTTAATGCTACTAGTCAATAAATGGTTCAACACAACATGGTTAGGAGTATGCAATGAACCCCCATGTGCAATTTCATTTGTAGTTGACGCAATATTTGGGAAATCGTTCAGAATTGCATATTCTAAATGAGGAGGGAGTTGAGCAGGTAACATACCCCCTGATCTATTCTTGGTTCTTTCATAGTCTAATTTAGTATAATATTTTTCCATGATTCTTGGATCTGTAAATATTGAGGGTAATTTATTGGTGTACTCAGGTTCAGGTTCTTTTAATTCTTCATCATAAAACCTCATAAACCCATCTCCAACATTATCAGGCTCATTTTTAATCTTCAACGCAATTCTTGATTGTTGACTCATTTTCTTAAGTTTAAAAGCAGATATACGGTTTTGTTCTTTATTATCATCGGTATCATCATCCAAATGAGATGTGAATTCAGTACTATCTGTTGATCTAACTTCTAAATAATTAACGAAGTTCCCCATCTGATCTGTTGCGGTTGGTAAAAAATCGCTGTAACGAAGTTCATTATCCACCACAAATCTAAATCTATGCACACCTGGTGGGAGTCGTAATCGAACATGCAATATTCCTAATTTATTCGGTATTGGTAATAACCCTATCATTTTCGTCCAACCGGTAAAAGAACCAGTCACATATACTTTATCTCCACCTTGTTCCCAAACAATATCTACTGGTACCATTTTTCTTTTCTCCTTTGTTGAAGTTGGATCAAGGTTTTCAACCGTCGTATTAGTATTTTCTGTTTCTGGTTCACTTTCCATCACAACATCTTCCGATTCATCAATGGAATTTTTATTCACGTTATCGATTTCTACCATCTGATTTGTTTCTTCATCTAAGTTATCAACAAAATCATTACTATGACTGGATGCGACACTACGGACATCTTCTGTAGGTTCATTTGATATACTATCTTCTGAATCCTCAAATATTTTGTCCATTACCTCTTCATCACCTAGTATTAAACTGGAGCTACCAGATAGTCTACTACTATTACGATTACCACCTTTTAGTTCTGCCATTAGATCTGAAAAGTCCTTAGTAAAAGAATTACTATCCCCGGTATTATCAGCTAAACTACTAGTATTAGACCCGTTTTTAACGATATTGCTATCCATTTATTTTCAACTGTTGGTATTATAATCAACTCAAATATAAAATCTTCTTTGTAGGATGACTTAAAAAAAATAACAACACACGAATCTCAGAATTTGGTTAGGAATCCTTGCCCTTTAAATAAAATATGTTGGTTCAATTTACGTTATTTATAATGACATGCACTTTAATGAAGGGCTGATGTTTCACTTTTACAAACTGTACCTATTGCATATAACTATTACAATATTTTAATTCTTCTCGAGACTCTTTAAATGAGACAAATAAAGTGTCTTTGCTATTGTTATTGTTGCTATTCTCGCAAAAGTGCTTGTCAATTTGTCTACATGACTTCCCCCCCAAGATGGTATAGTTATTATGTGAGGTTGACGAAAGGATGGTTCAAGAATTTGTTCATTTATCATTCGTTGACCACAAAAAATGACACAGAACACTGCGGAGACAACTAACCAAAACAGTAAAAAAAAGCACCCCATAAAAAGAAAAAAAAGGCGATAGAGCCGCAGTGTCTTTCGGGTTAACGGAGATTGAAAATAATAATGAAATGTAAATCATTAATTAGCTCATCTGATTTCATTTAAAGATGTTTCAAATGCTTGTCTATTTTGATGAATAAAGATCAGGAATTGTATCAATTTCATCTGATATTGATTCATGATGCAGAATTAGTAAAACGATATACGTCATAAAATCATGTATGTTATTAAAAGTTATTTACGTTATTTAAGTAAATATAAATGTGTATCGTATACTCATATTAATGTAGGCATATGAATATGTAAATGGATATATTTCCATAAAATGCTTGTGTCTTTGTTTTTTTTAGTATTCGTTTTGGTAATCATAAAAAACATATGTATATGAATGGTCGTTAAATGGTTGTCGAGAGGATTTTGGATGACATAAATTCCTTTCCTCTCAAAATGCAATAGTTAATTGACAGGTTTGTTAAAAACATCTATCTGATTTAGAATATTTCTCATTGGTGGCAATTGTACATCAAAGTTTGTAGAGCTTGATAAGCTTTTATTTGTTAAGACACTACTGCTGTCATTAACTTTCCTCTCTTCATCAGAAGATGTATCATCTTCATCAGTTGAAAGATGAAAGTCGGCCTTTTGTCTTATTCTACCTCTTGGACCCAGACTAACCTCTAAGAAAGTTGAATCTTTTTTGCTCAATCTTGGAATAGCATTATCTGTAGTAGTTATATCTTCATGATCAAAATGTTTGTTATTAGTTAATGCTGTGTTTATAGATATGATACTGTTTGTGTTCGACACAGATCTCAGCTCATTACCCGATGTTGGCTTCAGAATTTTCCCTTTCTTTGCTTTATAAGTAATTGGTTTAATTACAGGAAGAACACTTAAAGCATTCTTAATAGTCGATGAAAATTTTTGGGTAGTAGTCTTTGCTTCTGGAATTACTACGTCTACCTCATTTAATTCCGAACGAGGTGATTCTATCACTGATAATATATTGTTATTCATATTATTGCTTTGATTATTATTAGCATTACTTGGAAGCTTGTTGTTAGAGAAAACAGAAGATACATCGCTTAGTGTCATCGAACTGTTTGAAGTTACAAAACCTTGATATTGTGGATAATATGCAGTATTATTAATGTTATTAAAATTGGTCTGTTGTGACATTGGTATAGAAGTTTGTTGTTGTTGAGATGGTGGAGGAGGAGTCATTGATTGTGGCATGGCATATTGCATTGGTGATTGCGGCATTCCAGTCATATAAGTTGGATAAGTTTGATAACCCGTACTCATGAAAGGAACCATCATTGGGAAAATACCAGGTTGAGGGGTTGGTGAAAAGATTCCATTATTCATGGTTGGAATATTAATTGCCATGGTTTGTACTGGTGTTCCAACAGGCTGTGGGAAGATTATAGTTTGTCCATTTTCTTCATAAACATTAACCATTGGACCTTGAATTCCTCTATTATTAAATCTTTTAGAATTACGACTAGTATTACCCGAATGTGTTCTTAGATGTCTCTTCAATTCATCACTTCTACTGAAACTTTTACCACAACCTGGGAAATTACACATATGAGGTTTCTCACCAGTATGTGTACGCATATGTCTCTTTTTATGTTCCAATCTATGAAACCCTCTATTACAAACAGTACATTTGTAAGGTCTTTCCTCATTATCATCTGGAAATGTCGATTCCTTCCTTGACATCTTTCTATAATTTTTTGTTAAGTAAAATATATTGTCAGCAATTTTTGTCAAAGTAATATCTTCCTTTTCTCCAAATTTTAAGTAAAATTCATATAAATAAAAGAAACAACAAGAGAACTATATATCGACAGAGAAAAATGTACTATTAAGGTAGTTATTAAAATATCAACAATTTTCATTCTTTAAATACAATCTGATTGTTATCAACAGTATTTCTGATATATAAATATATATGTATTTTCCGTTCAATCTTTTCGTATATGTCATATTTGATCAAGAATTTCAAGGTGAAATGAGGAATTATCAGATGATGATCGGTTCACAAGAAAAAGAAAGAACAACAAACAAGAAAGACAAGTCAGAAAAAAAAGAAAGGCCTCTAGTATTTTCTGGGGAAGACAGTGCCACGAGGACCCGACGAATAATATCTTTTGGGTTCAGGCAAGAATAGGTTACTATAATACTTTCGAACCAAATCTTCAAAAAGTAGAAACGAAAAACGATGTTTTTCCCCCATAAATGAGGTGACTTGATACCAGACACCTACGCTAGTTTCTTCACCCCAGATGTTTCTCGGAAAAACTTTTCATTATCAAAATTAATAAGAAAAAGAAAAGACGCACTTTAAGAGGCGTGGCCCTCCAGAAAAGTTTGTTGGGTTCAGAAAAACTATATGAATTTCCCCACTAGATCGAACGGGTTATCTTATTAAACTGCGGGCAGTTCTCGGTTAAAATGAGTATGTTCTCCAGAAACCCCATATGATGCGCGCGTTTTTTTATATTAATTTTCGGATAAATTTTGACATTTTTTTCCTGTTCTTTTATGTAAACTTCTTAACCATAAGGATTTATGTTATTTCATTAAAGAATTTATTTGAAACGGTACCGGATTGCAAAAACCGGGGCAGAGTTGCGGAGGAAAATGGCTACAATATTTGGGACGATACGATGGACTTAATCTCATTAAGAGAAATTAGTTTCATTATTTACCAACAAAAATAAAATAGAAATAAAATAAGATAAGGATGTAATATTTGTGGAATTGTAAGATGCTAGGATTATCGTTTGGAAATTCAAAAGGAATCAATAACAAGAAGGAACTTAAAGCAGAAAAAATATATACTTATAGTACATCTTATGAAAAAAAGAAAAATTAAACATTGATACTAGTTATTATAAACGGAAAAGGGTTTCTCCATACCCGAAGAGCCGCGGGTTGTAAATGATGATAGTGTGAATATGAATGACGCGACAGCCACGGTTGCGACTGCGGCCGCTTAATAAGAAAGATTATCACATATTTTTTTATTGCAAATCTGGGGAAATAGAATAACTACAACAGTCTATGTATGTATAAAAGTTCCCCCATGTGTCTTGCATTGTTTCTTACATAAGTAGAATATGGATTACTATCTGAAGATGAACCACACTTGGTATGCCCGAAGTTGATCCGGTGCCCCTCCATACTCCAGATTTTACAGAAGGACAAAGAAAGTAACAATACAGATATGTCTCCTTGATTTAATGAAACCTTAACACTTCTTGGATGATTCCATTCCAATATTGTTCCTTTTCTATATTCAATATTAATCCGATATATACTGAGAAGGTTAAATTGTTTGTCTTGTCATTGTTTTATTATCAATTAGAAAAACAACCAAGAGAACATACGTAAAAAAACAATAAAAGAACTTTGTTTTCTTTCTCCATAAATACATGCTAAATGTTCAACTTTCTAAACTAATTGTAAGAAATCGGAATTCCCTCTTTATTAATATAATATTATTAATAAAACTTTGTATAATACCAATTAAAAAATATCCAAAATAGATGATTATCAACCATAAAACGAACAAGAAGTGCTTCTTAAAAATCTTAGGAAAAAAAATATACGTACGATATCATATTGTTATTTCCAATTCCCCAATAGAATGACATGTTTAAAAACCCGCATTCACACATCAACCAGATGGAATAAGCGGAACTCTCCCAAGTAAGCGGATATCATCAAAAGAAGAATAACATTTTCATTTATGCTTACATTTTATACAAGATCCACAGTCTCTTAAACAAGAAAGGGTTAGTTTAATAAACCGATCATGGAAGGGGTATACATATATATATTGAGCCTCAAGAAACTCTATTTACCCCAGTTAACCATCTTTTAGGTCAACTTCAAAAACAAAAAATAACCTCGGACCAACCCGAATATTGAAAATCCTTGTAGCTTCACTCAATCTACCGAGTGAACAATTTCCACCTACACTTAACTTCAGGTTCAAACACGAATAGCTGGCCCCGTCTTACACGTACTACAACTGCAAGACCCCCATCAACCTACCGCTTCTTATATCCTTCGTGTGGTACCTGTCGCTCTTTGCCCCTCCCCACCCCCACCGGAAAAACTACTTGTCAGAAATAAGAAAAGAAAAAAAAAGAATCGAAAGCTGTCTCAAAAAAAAAACTCGTCAAAATGTCGAAAACAACAGAAGAAGAACTAGTATAACTTCACAAATTTAAAAGCAATACCCGATTTTTAACCGCAATTGGACCCGTCTTTGAATGCCCTACCTGAAAATGTTGCAAATAATTGAACAATAACATAGCAAACGGAGAAGGAAGAAAAGGAACACTAAATTCTCTCATTTATAAATTTTTGTAAATTTTATTTCCCCACGAACTCGCAGTCGAATGCGGATATTCCCCACAAATGACCCTACCGTTTAAGCAGACATTTTATATTTTGTGTAGTACTTGCACTTCTCAATTATAAATAACTGATCTTGGGTCACCCATAAATTGATATTATTGAATAGTCGTGCCTTTTTTGAATTGCTTGTGTGTATGTGAGAGGGAGCCATAGAAAACAATATTATATTGACTTCGTAGATATTTCCTCTATTAATTCGTGCCTACAATTTTATTTTCTATGTAGGTCATAGATTTGTATAAAGGTCTCATGTGCTAGCACAATTGAAAGGGTAATATTAATTTATTTGTTTATTATAAAAAAAGAGAAATGGTTTCGTTACCACCCTAAAATCACTAACCTAAAATCTAAGAGTAGTTTCTTGACCGTTTCTCTGAACTGCAACAATTAAGCACATTTACAATCTAGGGCCATTAAAGAAGAATTTAAAATAAAACTAAAATTGATAGTAGTGTTGAAAACAGCGTCTACAGTTGTATTTTGTCATACAAATGTCGAGAAGAATAAAACTACTGATTCCCTTGGAAAAACTATAAGTTAGAAAAGCTTATAAAAAAATGATATGTCTTTTCTTGCTCTCATATTAATATGATTACTTTGAATTTTATTCACAAGAACAATAGACATACATAGCGACATTTGGTACAACCACATATTTTTTTTAAATCTTTTATTATCAGAGTGAAGACTTTTTATTTTTATTTTGTTTTTGTTAGAAATATACATTATAAAATATATATATGTAAGTTTATGTTTGTATATGTGAATGAGGAATGAGAGCGTTTATGAGGTTATGTTTGGTTATTAAAAAAGGAAAATTTAGAGTATTGTTAGTTTGCTTGTAGTTTTCATCTGGGGTCATCAATTAGGCATTGAAAATAACGACGACGAATAGAATCAAAGGTTGAACAGAATCGACTGTCTTTGTGGTATATTTAATTTCTAAATTTTTTTTGTTGACAAACATTTAAACGTATATCGTTCTTCCCTTAATGCTAAAAACAACAACAGCAAACAAATAAACCCAAAATTAACAGCAGTTGTTAGAACTGCTCTTCTTCTTCTCATTTGGAGTAGGTGTTAAACTAATGGTTGGACCCTTTGGTGCATTTGCTCCGTTTCCATTACCATTACCATCACCCATATCTACTTGATGTTTACTAACCATTTGATATATGGCAGTAATTAATTCTCGGAACGCCTGATCAACATTCTCGCTGTTCAAGGCACTTGTCTCGGTAAATAATAACTGATTCTCAGATGCAAAATTCTTAGCTTCATCAGTTGGAACAGCACGTAAATGGGATAAATCAGATTTGTTACCGATTAAACCAACTGCTACATTATCATCTGCATTTTCTCTTAGTTCTGTTAACCAATGATTACAATTTTCATAAGTACTTGACTTACTTATATCATAAACAATTAAAGCACCAACGGCACCTCTATAATAAGCGGATGTAATTGCACGGTAACGCTCTTGGCCAGCAGTATCCCAAATTTGCGCTTTAATCTTCTTACCTTCAACTTCAATAGTTCTTGTAGCAAACTCTACACCAATAGTTGATTTTGATTCAATGTTGAACTCATTAGTGGTAAAACGCGAAAGTAAATTAGATTTACCAACACCAGAGTCACCAATCAAAACAATCTTAAACAGAAAGTCATAGTCGTAACCGTAATCTTCGTTATTCATCGTATATACGTATGTGTATCAATTTATGTCTTAAAAATAAGGTATAATAAATCAAAAACTCCTGGATATATGTAATCTTGGATAGATAGGATCCAATAACTTTAATGGAGAAAACTTATCGTCTTCAAAATTTATCTTTATATTTGTTGATTATTTTCAACACTTAACAATATCTAGATTGGATTCTTTTACTTTTTATAACGTCTTTTATATTAGTACAATTAAATGTAAAAAAGGGACCAAAACAAAAGACAATATATAATAAACCTTAAGTTTACAAAATGATATTCTATAAATGAATAATTGTTATTCTAGTTATCAATAATAAATAGTATATTAGTGATATTTCCAAGGACTACACACGTATCGATAATGAAAGCAATTATTGATACTGTAAAATCAAAACAAACGCAAAATGTGATCGTGGTTTCTTCGTTTGTTAATTCTTCAAACTTCGTTTCGTTCGCGGAAAAACAAGAATTCATATCGCGTCGTACGACACGTCACTACGTATACGATTTCAAGCTATATGTAGATAACAAAATGAAATATGTACCTCTATATATATTCATATATCTATACGATTACTAAAACGATAAATGTTCCAAGGTTCTCATGACACGTGCAGCACCGTCCACTGAACTGTCCTTCTCTAGTATGATTGTCGCTCTGTTCTTCTCCAGACCCTCAAGTAACATACACGCTTTGCAAATCTTGTTACTAGATAGATAACCGCATCTCTCACACCTATTACCGTCTATAAATCCGCTATTGACCGTAAGTGGATCTTGTCCTGGGGCTAATTTCTTGAATCGTTGCTCTTTCTCCTTTAGAACAAGATTTTCACCACTATGGATAATGTCAATAATACAACTTGGCCTCACAGCCTCCAAATTCTTCATTAATTCTCTTGCGGTACCTCTAAACGCTTCAGGTGCATATGTACATTCGGTTGAAAAATAATCTAACTTTTTGTAATGTGCATACAACACAATTTCCTTCTGATAAGAATATTTGAAAGGTTTTGATCTTTTAATCGGAGAACCAGAACTTTGAGTAATTATAGCAGTAGACTTTTCTAGCCTAGCAACATCACCACGAAGAATATTCATAAGGACTGTCTCAGCCATATCATCCGCATTGTGCCCAGTAATAACATGATGTATATTTAATTTTTGGGCACCTCTATCCAATGACTGTCGTCTAAAGACACCACAATATGTGCAACTGTTTCTTATCCCAGCCGTCGCAACAATTTCATCCATGGTCCAGTTGTAAAGTTCTTTGAAAGATACGATTTCTAATGGTAAGCCATATTGCTTTTGATTTCTCTTCACTGTAGCCAATGAGTCGTCACGGTACCCGACGATACCTTCATCAACACTTAATAATGTAATGTCAATACCATAATCATGTCTCTCATTCAACAATTTCATAATATGAGCAAGTACTGTGGAATCCTTACCACCAGACGCACCTACAGCGACTCTTTCACCACGTTGGAACAAATTGTTTGTGACAATAGTATTATGAATTTCTGTTTCAAAAACATAATAAAAACATTCTTTGCAAATCTTCTGTAAATTTTTAGGTCTTTTCAGAATTGCTTTACGACAATGACAGAGCTCACATAACTGAGATATCTTGATTGGTTTGCTCTTGTTATTAACAGGATCAGATGGCGGAGCCCAAGACATTTTTATACTTAGTAAAAATCAATAATATTTGAGTCGTCTTCTGAGTTGTTCTAATAGGGTATTTATTCAATAATCAGTGTATCTTTACAAGTAAATTCTATGAAGAAATATCCCGTGCTTGAAGTGGTTATCAGCAGTATATCAATATCTGTATTGTAACAGTTTATGATATGATTTTATGATTTCTTAATTTGTCATCAAAATTTTTTTTGCATCGCGCTGAACACATTACAAACGGCGTTGTTTAACAGTTTTAAAAGTTATCATCGTTTCTTTGTATTAGTATTAATTGAAATTAGACATAAAATGATCAATATATTAATGTAGATGAGTATGACACTAATACCGCTGATTTGTATATATCTGTATACACACTGTATATACTGTGTTGTTATAACGATTCATTAAATTTGGTGGCCCTCCTTGTAGCAACATTCAATTTATTGGCAGTCTGATCAACATCATTGCTAAAGGAATCCAATAACTCGTTCTGTTGACTTAGTTCCTGATTCATTTGTATAGATATGGCTTTTTGATTCTGGATTATTTTATGCAGGTCTATTAATTCTTGGTCCTGACTCTTTAGCTTATCCTTATGCATTGTTAGAAGTTCCATGTTATTTAATTGTGCAGTAGTTTCAGTCTCTCCAAGACGTCGTCTCCCTACGCGATGCCTTGTAGTTTCGCCAATTTTCAATGTGCCTTTAAATTCAATGGTTCCATCACGAGGACTTGGAGACTTGTCGAAATGATCATTTCCATTATCTTCAAAAGATTGTTGCATGGAGAGTTCGTTTATATCAACTTTCAATAAAGCTAATAAATTTTTCCTTCTTTCAATCTCTGGAGATTCTATTGTGGTTTCAACATTTTCAATATCTTCGAATGCCTTCTCTAATTGATTCACTTTCAATCGTAATCGAATTAACATTCTTGTGCGGTCTTTGACAACTGCTGACTTGCATTCCTCAAAATCATTTTTACAATCCCTATATGATGATAACCAATTCTCCTTGTCATTATCTGTATCACGAGTCACACTTTCTCTAAATGTATTATGTCCACTGATCATATCGCTCCATCTTTTAGGTATATTCAAGAACCGCGCCACAGTTTGAGTATCTCTCCATTTATTATCAAACGAATCATTTAACATATCATATAGGAATTTTTCTAGTTTAGTCTTTCTTTCGCCAATAACATCCTTGCTAATACTGGTTTGTTTAGCCCATAAACTAAATTGCTTGTTTGGTAATTCATATGGGAAATCTGCATTTCCAATCTCATTTACCATTTGCTGTCTTAGGGTAATGAAATCGGAGAACCTCTTATGGATATGGGTTTCCCAGTTAACAATTCCTTGTCTCAATAACCTTATATGTATATCATATTGTGTATATGTATCATTTATCAGTTGTGTGCTTTCCACAGTTACCTGTGTTTGCCAATGTTGGTTGCCGTTGTTATCAATCATCTTTCTATTAATATTCCTAATATTACACAAAAACCTTTCTATATAACAGTTAAAAGGGTTCTAAAAGATTTTAAAAACATGTGTTATATAAATATTACCAATAGTCTAGTATCAATAACCAAATATGTCCTCCTATATATTTATATTCTCATCGGTTCCCCTTGCTGTTAGTGTGTCTCATGTTGCTTTATATCATTTTCCTTATAAGATGTGAATTGGTAGCCTCGCTTAGTAGCTCTACAAGCTAAGAAAAGAAGAAAAATAGAATAAAAGTGGAATTTTACACTCGAAGAACTAACAAATCGATAGTTAGTTAGAACAATACAGGAATAGAGAGGTAGAAAGAAAAGTAGAGAACCGATTAATTAAAAAGTTGAACGTTAATTGAGACTTCTATAAAAGTCATATCTTTATTATATTAGGAAGGTAAATACCAGGGAATTAACACATTAGTAAGTATCCCCATGTCTAAAGTATTCATTCCAATTGCCAATGTGGGAAGAGCTCACGAAGCTGACATATACTCAGTTACCATCACAAATCCTTATTCGATTTCTTGCAGTGGTGATGGATATTTAAAATTATGGCCTAACAAAACTTTAATTCAAGAACAAAGTACTTTAAAGGATAATGTCATTTCAACATTTGTTCATCAAACAGGTCTTCATCATGCCGATGCTATTTATTCAGTAGAACCTCACGACGTTGGTACAGTGTTGATTATTGCAACTGTATCTTTTTCAGGTAATATACATTTTTATCAATTCTTGGAAGAAACTGAAGAATTGAAAGAATTAGATCTAATCGATGAGGATTTAAAGAAAAAATCCTTTTGGAGTTGTACATGGGTGAAGAGTAATGACCAAGTTGTAAACCATAGATTTATTGCCACAGATATTAAGGGTAATACGTATGTATGGAGATTTATGTCAACCGATAAGATTGTCCGAGAGGATGAAGAGAAAGCAGAATATAAGAAGAATTTGCATTTTGAATTTCAAGGTGAAATTCCTTCTAATGAGCCTGTCTTTGCCACTTGTGTTGCTGCATCTTCTAGTAAAGGGCTTATTGCTACTGGGTTTGCAAATGGTTCTGTTATCGTGTCACAATTAAGTACCCTAAGGCCATTATATACATTTGAAGGTCTTGGTCGTGAAGGTGTAGACCAAAATAGTAATTCCGTTCGTAGTGTGGCATTTTCACCTGCAGGTAATTTACTTTCTGTAGCAAATGATTCAGGATCATATGGTTGTGTCACCCTCTATGAAACAGAATTCGGTGAAAGAATTGGTAATTTATCAGTTCCAACCCATTCAGGACAAACAAATATTGGATTATTTGCTCATAACGGTTGGATATTCAATCAAGCATTCAACCCAAGTGGTGAGTTCATAGCTACATGTGGCTATGATGGCAAAGTTAGAGTATGGGATGTTAAATCAAAGGAACGAGTATCGACTTTAAATATTTCCGCCTCCGATATTGAAATTGAGGAAGATATAATGCTTGCGGATGAAAATGGAGATTCGTTAAAGGTACCACCAGTGTTCGATGTTCAATATATTGCACAAGGCACACTAAATGGTGTCGGTAACGAAACAAATGAAGGTTTATGTTGCGTATGCATGGATAGAAGTGTCAGATGGTTTAGGGAAGCCGGTGGTAAATAAGAAATTGCTATTATTATATACACATTTTTAATGATTTGTAAGATATCATCCTCATTAGTCTGGGAAAGAGTATAATAATTTTATTGAAATCCTAATTCAAATTACGATAAGACTAAGCACAATTCAAATCTCTATCAGTTTTCTAAATGTATAAATACAAATATTGTATTCTTTTTCTATTATTGAATGATACGTAAAAAAAAACTTATATATATATATATAGTATATAAAAGTATAAGGTCAAAGCAAAAAAAAAAAAATTGAGACTCATAAGGACTTCATTCTGAAGTTGTATTTTTAGGTTATTAAATTTCCTATTAATGTAATATCTCATCAATGAGATTGTTGTTCGTTAAATATGCATCATTCTTTTAGTTTATTTTATATGTTAAAAATTTCATGATTTTTCATTATACTTTTTAAAGAGAATTGGAATGCTTTTTTTTTGATAGAAATGATTCTTTTGGTTGTTTATTATTATTGTTATTATTATTATTGTTATTATTATTATTTTGGTGAAAATGATTTTGAAATGCAAAGTGTTTATGTTTCTATGTATGGTACCATCAATAAATTGTAGAGAAATTATTGTAGAAATTATTTGATTTATTTCTTAAAATTTGATCATTTGAGGTCCAATATGTAGTATCCGGTTGAATCGGCTTTAAATGTTGTGATTGCGATTGTGATTGTTGTATTTGATGTTGTTGAGACAATAACAATTGCTGTTGTTGTAGTTGCAATTGTTGCAATGGTTGTTGAGCAATCTTAATATCTTGTTTTGAATCATAAAAATTATAATAATCATAATTAAATTGATCATCGTATGTGTTCGTAAAATTATTATTATTGTTGTTGTTGATATTACTATATTTGTTCATCATTGGAGATGATTTTATAGTTGGAATATTTAAATGATTTAAATTATTTGGATGGTAATCATAATTACTAAAATGTGAATTCATGGTATTAGTATTATTATTATTATTATATGCATCATTCATATAATGGTATGGTGATGAAAATATTTGATTCCCATAGGACGATGTTGTCGAAACACCAGACGATGAAGTAGCTGTAGTAGCAGTTGCAGCAGCAATAGCAGCAGCAGTTGCAGCAGCTATTGTTGATGAAGATATCGACGATAATTTTGGTGTTTGGAAACCGAATGGTGTTGATGGAGTAGTGACACCAGTAGGTGAAAAATACGGAGAAGGAACATTCAAAGGTGATTTCAAGTTTCCAAATGCGTTTAATTCATTAATGCTAGAAGTATTGTTGTTGTTATAAGCTTGTTGTTGTTGCTTTAATAAAGTTTTCTCCTGAGAGAATTGTTGGAATGAATAAACGAAATCCGAATAAAGGATGAATTTATCATCATACAGTTTCCAATTAAAAATATTTAACCAATTTTTTTCGTATGAATTAATTAAATCGATATCCATTCCTGTTGCTTGAGACCACGATTTATTTGTAAAAGTTTTATCGTCATTAAATTTATTAGCTAAAATTAATGAAACTATGGTATTTTGATAAATGACATTAATAAATTTTCCGCCAATAGATTCGATTCCATCGGGTAATTTTCTTAAATATTTTAAAAGGTAATCCATTGACATGAATATAGTCACAGAAGGTAATCTTGTTGCATTTAATACTGATATTATCCCTTTTAAGAATAAATTATAATTATTTGGGGAAGAAATTGCTAACGAATTATTATTTTCTGTATTATTCAGTAAAAACGATGATGATGAATCTAATATTAATCTTGTATCTGAACCAAAGATAAAATATGCGGTCTTTGTAACGAATTCTGCCATTAATTCCACTTCATAATCCAAATTTTCACTCACGCCTCCATTAACAATTTCATTATTAGTCGTATTATTATTATCAATTTTAAATTGTTGTGGTTGAATCATTAAACCTGGTGGTGGTGCTAGTGGTAGAATATTATAATTGGTTTGTTGTTGTACTAAAGGAATATTTTGATTAATGAATTGAGGATGTATTAAAGGTGGTAAATTGCTTGCATTATTATTACTCTTCATTGTTGTTGTTGTTGTTGTGGTATTATTAGTGTATTGATTGAAAAGATTTAAATTATTTGATAATTGAGGGTGAATAATTTGTGGTATATTTATATAATTTTGAAAATTATTATTAATTGAAGTCATAATGAAATAGGTAAAAAAAAAATAGAAATAAAAGGATAAATTAACTTAATAACTCCTTTACAATGTTTTTTTTACAAATATAATAATATAAGTTATTTTAAAAAATACCAATAAAGATAATAATATCAACCAGTGATATATTTATTATAAATTGTTCGGTACTAAAATAAAAAATTAATATTAATATTGATATTGATATTGTTATTATTTTAAGATTAATATTAAAAGGTAAAATAATTAATATTACCTATAAATTAAAATAATGTCCCAATATCATATACTATAATTGTAGTTTATGATGCCTATATATATAATATTGTTCTTCAATTAGTAGTAATTGCCAGAGATGACAATGACAATAGAAGATTTATTGTAATTTTATTGCAATTTTATTGTAATTTCATTGTAATTTTTCTTTTCAACATAATTAAATCAAACAAACTAAAATTACTTCTTATTTCTTAATGAGGCAACCATTCACCGAATGAGACTTTCTCTCTCTGTGTCTGTTAATGACAAATTTACTCAAAAACTTTGCAAGAGAGTGATACCTCCCCACCCCCCACTACCAGTACTACTACTACCACCACCAACTATTCATGGCTACACATAGAGAGAGGGGGCAAAGTTAGCATGACAAGTATCAGATTATTGCGGTTAAACTTGCCATCGATCGATCGTCATTCTGTGGTAAATTAGCAGTTTATTTTATTGGCTGGCGGATTGATAATAATACTACTTTCTCTCTGACTGTTCTGTACACGCAACTGTTAGTAAAACGGTTTCTTGTTTTTGTTGTGTGAGGGTTAAAATGGAGGAAATTAACAAAGAGAGCTATATTTCCGGCGTGTGTATGCGGTGTGTGGGTGACGCGTTACGCTAAAATATGTTTAAATATTATATTGTGTTTCTTGCTTGTTTTGTTTCTGCGGGGCTCTGTTAGAGTACAAAGATTTATTAGTTTTTAGTTTTTAGTTTTTACGAATACAGAATCGACCCACCCCACCCCCAGCAGCGGCAGAACAGCTCTTTCAGCTCTTTTAGTTGCTGCTGTCGCTGTCGTTGTCGCTGTCGTTTGGTTTACGAAACAGATAAAAATGTTTGTGCGATGGATGGTACGCGCTTCTCAATTCTGCAAAGGGAAGGCAGCAACAGCAACAGCAACAGCAAAATTACATTACGTACACAAATTTAGTATCCGGTCACCGTGAAATTAAAATTCGCATTTGATTTCAGGTTGATTGGTTGGTTCCCATCACCTCTTTTTCATATTGCGTATTGCGTATCGCTTAGAAAATCCTATATACCAAGTCTAGACTCTCTTGCGAGCCTAGCATTTTATTTACTTCATAGATAAAACGACACTGATTAACGGAGTTTATTCTTATTAACACTATTTATTAAACAACTCTGTCTCTCATACTTTTGCAGTTTTTGTGGTCAAAAATCCTTTTTACTAACAATTATATTACGTTATTAGTAGAATACTTGATTTTATTTATTACATTGACGTACCAGACTATGTATTTTTGCTTTTTTTCTTTTTTTTCTTTTTTTGGGGACTAGGAATCGTCTGTAAGGAAGTTTCGTCTCAATAATATAGATGATCCACTAATATTATTACTATTTCTATTACCATTATTGCCATTTTCATTTTCATTAATTATACTCCGATCTTCTATATTACTATTGTTATTGTTATAACTTGTATCAACTACTTTATTTTCTTCATTTTTTAAACTATCTTGTGTGGTCATTGTAGTATCTTGTAAACTCATATCAATTTCCATAGAATCTGATAGTATTATATTTTTTGTTGGAAATTTTGGTATTACTGATTCAATTAGAGAATCTGACCATCTTAATTTTTTCTTTTTCTGCTTATCGGTAGTATTACCATTCTGCTGAATTATTAAAAATTGTTCAGCAAATTCATCAAATTCTTTATCAATATTAACTAAGTCTTGAAGAATTAAATTAATATCATGCTCATTAATTAAACATTCACTGAAAAATTTAAACCGTTTCAATAATTTTTCATCATTAAATAATTTTTCAATTATTATGGAAGAATTTATCATAATTTCATTTCTCAAACTTTCTTCGATTTGCAATAATTTTGTCTCAAATAAATTTTCATATATCGATTCATCCCAATTTTCCATTTCTTTTAATTTTAAATAATCAACTTCTTTGACGTGCTTAATAACTAAATTTAATTCATCATTGGAATCAAATTTAATCTCTAATTCTTTAATCTTTTCAAAAATTTGTAATTGAATTAATTCACAATTCTTATGAATTTCTCGATCTGTAAAATAATTCATTACATTATCAATTTCAATTTTAATTAATTGTAAAAAACGTCTTTTAACTAATGTTAATGATCTTAAATTTTTTAGTGTAATATACCTTTCATTTGTCTTATATTGATATTCAATATTATTAAAAATTTCTTTCATTTGTCTTTCAATTTTTTGATAATTCAACTTTAATTCATTCAACTTTAATTCAATCATTTGTGATTCTCTTAATCGTAATTGTTCAATTTCTAGTTTTTGTTCTGTAATCATCTTTAAATAGGAACTAACATGTTTATTTAATGATTGTTGATTTCGTATAATCTTTGTCTTAATCTCTTTAGCTCGATTTGCATATTTTAATGTATTCAAAGTTTCATCATAATGTGAACTACTTGGTGATATACAAACAATCATTACTGTCTTACAATTACCACCTAATGAAAATTTAAGTAATCGAGTCAATTTGGAATCTCTATATGGAATATGATATGATCGTTTATGATTACCATTAATCATCATCTCATTAGTATTATCACTAATACATAATGCATTGATACAGTTACCTAAAGCTAATAATGATCGATTAATATTTGCACCTTCATTAAGTCGTTTCCCTCTATTTTTAGTCGATGCAGCACGTTCACTACCTGCAAGATCAATGATTGATAATGTAGCATATTTATGATGTGAAGTTAAATCAATAGTTTTATTGGTTTGAATAATATGAACTTGTAAAACAGAATGAGATCTGGATGATACTTCATTTGCTTCAGTTGGTGATGTAGTTCTATTAATATTGCCCTTTATCACTAGATCGATTACATCTTGAACAGTCTTTGGGTAATGATGAGATAGATTTGCTACAGTGGTTCGTTGATTATCATCTTCTCGTATAATTAATCTCTTTGAATTAGTCTCTGGATTTAATAGATCTCTTATTCGTTCATTATAAATCTCTAAAAATGATAATGATATTTCAAAAGTTTGTGTATCATTTAATGAATCAATTTTATCAAATAATTCTTGCATAGCTTGGAAAATGATCCCTGGTGCCTCTGGTGTACCACTTACTGTATAAGTTTTCCCACAACCAGTAGCACCATATGCAAATATTGTAGCATTAAAGCCTTCCAAAACTGATGTAATTAAAGGACTCGTTGTACTTTGATAAACTTCTTGTTGTGTAGAGTTGTCATCGAATAATTTATCAAAGACAAATTTAATTTCTCCGGAATCATCATCTATTTTCCCAAATTGTCTTCTTGATATATTATTTTGAGATCCAGTATTATTATTATATATATTTGTTGTCTTTAAAGTTCTTCTTCTTCTTTGCCTATTTTTCCTTCTTTGGAAGTATGCACTATTTAAAACATTTTCGCTCATTAAATTCAACGGAGTTCTATCAATTGGGTCAAATACTAACATTTTATCATCTACACAATCTATCAATTTCCAAATACCATTAGATCTTATCATTTTATTATTATTACTATTAGTAGTATTATTATTTTCATTATCATTTTCTTTTAAATCATTTGGTAATAAAATACTTGAATCACCTGTCACACTGGTAGATTCATTTTTCTTACCATTACTAAAATTTATTGGATAGGGAAAATTAGTTAATTTTGTCTTTATTGATTGATCTATTGAAATCAAATTCGATAATTCCATATCATTAAATGGCCTAACTCGTACTGCCACCGTAATTGACGACTGTCTACCTACCGAAGATGGATCCATTATTAATGAAATTGTGGTAATGTATCAATTTACTGTTGTTCTTTAATAGTTATAACTATTCTAATAAAATTATTATAATATCCGATGCTCTTACTTAACAGAGTTTGGCTCGATTAAGTGAAATGGTTTATGAGACTATTCTCCATACACACACACACACACATATATATATATAATTACAAAAACGAAACTGATAATTGTAACCCTTGCACGTTTATGAAGGGGAAGCTAAATACCCAACATTAAGTTATAAATTTTGCCGCCCATAAGGAGTTATTCGCTATTATTAAGATGAGCCCAACCATCTTATTTATTTACTTGTTGATATTTTGCTTTTTGCCTTTAGTAAGTAATCCGTGCGTATTGCATTATATAGTGTGAATGTGTATATGAGTGTGAGAAACGCGATATCCCTGGGTTGTCTCTCAGCGTGCGCTTCAATCAAAACGCAGCCCGCAATTTACCAAAAAGAGCCGTTCTTGCCGTGCCAAGTGACGTGTCTTCCACAAAAATTCCGCGTCAGCTGACCGGCCTCCCTGATTAGGAAACCGTACCGCTCATCTACTAAAAGCTGAGAATAATAGTGGAACGCTGTATCACTCTGCACGGCAGACTTCACTTTTCGCAACTTGAGCGTCATGGCTCTTGATTGGACACACTCGATGTCGTTGCGCACGGCGAACCCCGGAGACAGCTCTGATATAAATTGTGTTCCGCTTCGCTTCTTCCTTTGTTCTTTGACTCGGGCAGCGCAGAAAGAATGGAAAAACCAAATTTCAAATAGCAAATTCTAACTCTCACCGAGAGAGAGAGACAGTGAGAGTCGTACGAGAGACGATGGGATGCAGAATAATTATATTCCACTGCGTTGACGATGATTATTACACTAGTATTACGGAAACTGCGAACAATTTTTCTGTTTCTATCACTGAAATTAATAATAAGATAAAATAATGAACATATAAATATATATATAGATGTACTTGGACGTTATATAAATTTCAGTTGTTTAGTAATACGGTACTCTAAAAGATTATAGGATAACAAAAACACGGCAATATAGAATATTTATTTATTTTAGTTAGAGGAAGTATAACATTTTCGCTTCTTTTAAAAAAATACAAGCACTTTTCTATTTTCAATTAATTTTATTGTTATTTTTTTGAAGCTGATTACTTCTCTGTTACAATATAAGTTTATATTATATATATATATTTGTTTGCGGTTTTTCCCTCATATTAAGGATGTCCTTTAAATTTAATGAGGATGTATTTAGGGATAATTCCTTTAATGAAAAGATAAAAGAAAAATTAACTTCTGCTCTTAATAAAGGTTTCCATTCAGATTCTAATACTAATTCAAATTCTAATCCAAATTCAAATAAAATAGATTTAAATCAATACGATTTTAATGATACAAATAAACATACAGAAAAAGCTGACATCTTAAAGAGTAAAATTATTGTGAAGAGTACAGATTTCCCAACTATACCGAAATTTGAAATATTAGATCTAGATATTAATACACAACCAAGATCTCTAGTGAAAGGAATATGTAAAATAATAGTTAAAGATGCTATGGTCCAATTACAAACGGTAATCGAATCTAATTTATTGCTGGTCAATATGAAGAATTCACCAATGTTTATTAAACCAAAATTAATCGAAAACAATTCTTTAGAGATTCCAATTGTTATGACTTTTAGTCAAATTTCTTTAGAGGCAATAAGTAATATCTTTGTGAAAAATAATAGTCTAAGTATTTCGTTCAATGATGTGAATTTAGATTTTAATTTCGATTGTTCAATTAAAATTTTACAAAATACTATAGAGAGAAGATTAAAAGATTCAATGCATTTATTGTTTAAGGATGTATTACCTACTGTATTGTTTAATATGTCTCAAAGTTGGTTTACAAATAATCATAATAATAGTACATCAAATAATGTTAACCATATCCCTCCACAATTATCATCATCTACTACTTCAAGTGGGACAATTTTAGATAAATCAAATGTAAAGAAAAATGGAAAATCTTCTTTACCAAAGACTGTATTTGATGAAGTGGATTTGCAAGAATTATCACCAAAAAATATGGTTAGATTATCCACTATTGTATCATCAAGACATACTTTATCATTACATGGTACTAGTGGATTACATTCGATGGCAAGTATTCCAGGTTGTTTGGAGAAACAAAACTTGTATAGATTTATCTCGAGAATGCCATCTTTATCTAATTATTATTCGGCATATCGTACAGGAGTAACATCAGACAACAACAATGTTAACAATGCTAATAATCAAATGAATTGTATCGATTCCCAGCATTATTCTCATGATAATAATTTTCTTCCTGAAAGAGTATTAAGAGAGAAAAAATATGATTTAAATCAAATTATTGATATTCAAAATAAATTATACGAAAGAAGTGCAGCTGATGAAAATGAAAAACCTAAGAGAAGAACAATTAAACTAAACAGAAAACATAAGAAGAGACAAGAAAATATTGAATCTGTAAGACAATCAACACCGACTTTTGAAAAGTTCAATTTACCAAAATTGACTGATGAATCAAAGAAGTCAACAGTTACTGTGAATAACAATAAAATTGATGATGAAGTACCATCCCCAAGGACAAACGTTCCACCTCATATGATTTTCAATGAAAATATTGAATATTTTACTGAAAAGGATCATTCATTACTATTTGATACCCCTTTGCACACTAACGAAATTACAGACCCTGAAAAGTTACCTAATGACATTATACGCAGTATAGACATTAAAGACATCAAAATCAATCCAAAAAAAAGGATCAATTCTCTTGGTTCAGGTTCAAAGAGAATATCGTTTGTCGGAATTAATAACCTTTATAATAATAATGGTTGGAAATGGGGTAACGAAGATAATACCACAGTTTTACCTCCACCTCCATACAGATTATAAGATAAACTTTAATGCCATCCATCTTCTTTGTATGACAAATTGTATTTACATATTCTTATATATTCTATTTAATATCTCCTGATAAAAGGAATTAGATATACTCAAGTTCGTATTTTTATTAATTATTCGAGAATGTCAATTAAAAGTTATATTTATTTATTTTCTATAAGATACACAGAACAATATTTTATAACTAATAATATATATATATATATATATATTTATATGCTTGTAACAATATTTGCTAAATGAATTTTAATTATCCTTAATACGTGCAACCTTCGTTATATCACTATTTTTGCCCATTCTTCTTCAGTATAACATTTACAACTGAATGCATGAATAGTCTGTATTTCTTCCTTCAATGCACCATTGACAAGACGACTTCTTTGGAGCTTATTCTTACCTTGAAATATATTACTAACCACGACAACATCAAACGATTGCCCACAACCATATGATAAATCTGTGACAATGACATTATAGACATCAGGGATTGTCGTTGATATTTTGTTACGCAAATCTTCTTCTGTAAGCATTCTTAAGGTGATATAATAGAGTTATTAGAGCTCGGATTTTCTGATAAAGGATTAAAGTTATTCTTAAACGGTTCTTTAAAGGTCTGTTTCTAACTTATTACTTACTCATCTAAGCACTTGTTCATTATTAAGCATTACATAAATCTTCGGTCTCTTTGTCATTTACTCGAATATCGCTAAATACTTTTCTAAAGAAAAATGTATTTGCCCGCCCAGTACATTAATCATGTTAAGGAGGGTGTGCATAATTTGATATAACAATCTTCTTGAACAGTAAGTTAAGAACACAGAATATCATATATATTCATATACTTATATGGTATGCTATCTATATACATTTATTTAGTAGATTACCCACAAAAAGTTGAGTTTATTAAAAAAAGGAAAAACTACAACACATCAGCGCAGTGAACTTTTTACACTATTTCGAGCTGCCAGCAGTTAGCGTGTTAATTAATAGATTCTTGACCGGACCAAGACTGTCAGTAAGTTGTAAACCTAGAGATCTCAATTGTACAACGGGTGTAAAGTTAGTTCCATATATCTTGTGTAATTTATCAGCCATTCCTAATCTTACGTTGTTGAAAGGATAACATTCTCCCCAGAATGGTTCAAGACATAACATAGAACCGATATCGAGACCACGTAAAGTACCCTTTTCTAAAGCTCTTGTCAGTTCTTCAACATCATGTTGACCCATGTTTAAACCTTGTCCAGCCAAAGGATGTGTAGTATGAGCAGCGTCACCTACTAAAGCAATTCTGTCACTACAATATATGTCGGCGTGACTTAACTTCAATGGGAACCTTGCTCTTGTCTTATCAACAATGTCGATAACCTGTGGTGGGTAACGTTCATCGATTAAGGAATCGTTCTTCAATGAATCCCAAACTTGATTAATTCTTTGGGTTATATCGTCAATGACTGATTCATTAGTAACTGAGTCATTTGGATTTTCACCTAGGATCTTATAATAATAATCCAGATCAGCATCGTCCAAAATAAATGCAGCATTAACAAGTGAAGAGAATACCTTAGGATCTAATTGAATCAATAGTTGGGACAATTCGTTACCTTTAGTACTCCAAACTAAAGTAGCATTATCACCAGGTAATGGAAGGTGAGCGATTGGTCCAGTCTTTAAAAATCTTTGCCATCCCCTTAATTTAGCGAAAGGTGATAATGGGTTCAATTTTAATGTAGCCACCATACCAAATGTATCATAAGGCCAACCACGAGTAGTAATCCCTGAGAATTTCTTTACTGGAGAATTAAACCCATCTGCACCAACTAATAATCTGGTCTTATATTGTTCACCATTACTTAAGGTGACAATTGGCCAGGATGTTGGATCACCTTTAGTGGATGATTCGATACTAGTTACTTTCACCTCTTCTTTAATTTCAAAACTTCCTTCATTTAAATTCAAATGGTTTAAACGATGTAATAGAGATGATTGAATATTTAAGATCTCTATCATATCTAACATTCCGTCTTGATCAAGAGCCATTCTTGCATCAGTCATACCATCTATAACATACAATCCATCATAGGATTGAATTCTATCATTCATCAAAGGCACTCCCAAAGTTTCAGTTAAAAATTTCTTCGACTTAGGAGTTAAAGAAACAACTCTATTTGTGAATTCTTCTGGTGGATTATCATAGAATTTGGCTACTCTATCTGTTAAATTTTGAGAATCTACTAATGTAGTTTTAAACCCGGAAAGTATTGGAGATGTCTTAATAGCGGTTGCTAAAGTCAACCCTGCTGGACCACCACCCACAATTAAAACATCAGTTAATTTAGGACCAGCACTCTTGGCAGCTGTAGCCAATTGTCTCCTTATAATTGTTTGAAACAAACCTAGAAACTGCATTGAACTTGTCTATGACTATCTTTTGTTTTTTAAAGCACCCAGTGTAAACAAGCCAAACCAAACAACACTTAATGATTGGAAAATAAAATAAAACTCAACCTCGACTACTGTAATCAATCCCAAAAGTATATTAATAGTTTAATTTATTGTACAGTCTTTCAAATAAATGCTTATACTTTCCCCTGAATCCTTTGTTAGGATTAGCTGCTCCTTTGAGCCAACATTTTCAATAGACGCGCACTCCGAAAGATTTTTCAATTTATTCAAAAAGACTTCCATGTTTAGATGGTGAGAAGAACAGTTTAAATAGAAGTTATCACAAAAGTACTAAATGGTGTAATATTTTTCCAGTTATAATATATCTGTTACTGACACACAAACATACAAATACACATACCCTCTTTGAAAAACAATGTGTAGGGCTCTTTCTAGATCTCAATTGCAAAAAGTTGTCAGTGCTATAACAAAATGGTATCCTACGGAATTAGCCGACAGTGCATGGGATAACGTCGGTTTATTAATCGATTGTTCCATTACTAGCGAACAAAGTACCAGTACCATTGTTCCAAAAGTTCTTCTTACTGTCGATTTAACTCAAGACGTAGCACAAGAAGCGGTCGATAAGGAATGTAACGTAATTATTGCCTACCATCCATTTATTTTCCCATCATTTAAGAACATTGCTCCAACGAAAAACCCACAACATAGAAGTTTATTGAAATTGATTCAAAACAACATATCTGTCTATTCTCCTCATACTGCTGTAGATGCTGCACGTGGTGGTGTCAATGATTGGTTAGTAGATGGATTAATTCAATTTAAATATGAACTTATTGCCAAAACCGTTGCCATAGAACGCACCAATGCTTACCCTTCAGAAGAGGATATAGGCTATGGTAGACTTTTATCACTAACTGGCGATGGTATCAAATTGAGTGATATAGTGAGCAGCATCAAACAAAACCTTCACATCCCACATCTCCAAATATCTTCCGACTATCAAACAAACAAGGACAAAATGATCAAGACCGTCGCGTTATGTGCTGGTAGTGGGTCTGGTGTATTCAAAGCTCTGTCACAAGATCAACAGGACGAAGTAGACCTATACTATACAGGTGAATTGTCCCATCATGAAGTTCTTAGATTGAAAGAGTTAGGTAAAACAGTCATCACTTGTAATCACAGCAACACAGAACGTGGATACTTGGCAGCCGTCATGCAAAAAAAGCTCTCAGACCAAGGACTGTCAGTGTCGGTCAGTAGCTACGACCATGACCCATTGTACGTTGTTTAACATGTGTATACATGACATGTATAGTTGCACATTATATATATATGTATACAAATATATACATATATTTACCCGGCGACTGCCGTGCAACACGATAATCCCCGCTTCCCTAACGAAAAGCTGCATAATTTTGCAGGAAATTCAAATTGGAATCCGTGGAGAACTTTTAACGGTTACATCGAATAGTGGCAGTGAAGGACGTGATAAGTTTAATGCAACAAGAAGGAATTTGACATACCAGGTCCTATTTAATTAAATGTTTCTGCTGTGTAGGGTTGTTTGTTATCTTGCTTTTAATTATAAACGACAAACACTCCAATATACATTTATTTAAACTTTTGTTTATTACTATTATACATACACCTTTTAAAAGAGACCATAATTACATTCTTTAACGATAATTTCTGACTAAGAATTTTTGATTTTTGATTATTTATCTTTTACACATTTTTCTAAACAATATCATAACAACTTAAAGGAAAGAGTGACACCTAAATTGTTCTTCCTCTTTAGCCAGTTTATTCAAATATTCAAACGTGCATTTATTATTATTATTAGCATTATTACTAAAATTAATTCCTGCCTAAGAAGTTCAATACAACATAGGTACAGTGATACTGATTATAAGTGAAATCTAATTTATAGGAAAGAAACAGAAATATATATGCAATAAAGAAGAACATCATGTCAACAGATACCATGTATATCAACAGTTCGCGAATGCTGCCTACACGAAGTAAAAACAAGACATCTAATGCCATGTTTCCTCGTAGTAACAGCAGTTCGAGTATTAAGAACAACAGTAATAATAAACAACAAAATGGTAACAACAACAACAACAATAATAATCGTAATAAGAAACATTCTCGTAAATCGAATGATAACAAGAACTTGGATAAATTGAAAGTTCCATTACCTCAAACTTTACCAAATGGTGAAAAACCAAATTTTGGTGGCAATGCTAATTCAAAGTCAAATCCAAAACGTAGAGGTAGTCATAATGGTAACGATAAATCGACAAAAGATGTTACTAAAAATTTAAAGAATTTATTACTGGATAATAATAGTAACAACCATAATAAGAAAAACTCTACAAGAAGAAGTAATAGTAAATCTCCAAATATGCAAAATAATGTAACCACTAATAGTACAAACATATCAAGTGCTAACAAGAGCCATCCAACGAGTGCTAGTTCCCATGGATTTAAAAATCAAAATACTACTCCAATCATGACATTTCTAACGTCTCCCATTAATGGACCAGGTTCTATTCCGAACATGAATTTATCCGATCAACACTCTACTTCAAACCAACCAAGTGGTGGTAGTAGTCAAGGTAATACCCCAACCCCTGGTAGTATACCACGTGTGGGTACTCAAATATTAACAAGACCAGGTATTTCAATGGCAATGTCTAATAACGATCACGGTAATAACAAATTTCAGAATATTCCTCCGCAATCTCAACAACAGTATCCACAGGGGTTTTTGCAACAGCCTCAACAATTACAATTTCAACCTCAAATCCAGGCACAATTTCCACAACCACCGCAATATGGCTTACCAATTGGCCCAGGTATTCAGCAAAATCAATCAATGCCATTACCACCACCTAATATTCAATCATCTTTATCCCAGCATTTCCAAGGGTTAGGATATCCATTTGCATTACATAATAATTACAGATTATCTTCCGGTGATGGCCCACTACCTCAACAAATCCAAATGATGGCACCAATGTTTAACCAACAAAACATGCATCCTATGAACCACAATAACAACACGGTTCAACCGGGGCAAGCAACTATTGGCAATACTATATCACCAAATGTTACACCAACAACGTTTCGTTCAACTGAAATTTCTCCTAAGGCAAAACCTAACACAACGCAAACTTCTGCTAAAAGAAACAAGGCTAGAACTTCTAGTCATTCTTTCGCAGGTGCTTCATTTGCAACTGATGTTCCTCAGGAATCAAATTTACCAAAACCAAGTTTTTTATAGAAATATGATTGACTATTTTTTTTTCTATTTTGACTTTTTTTTTTTTTTAATAAAAAATAACTTTTTTGATATTAATATATCGACCTGATATGCTCTTAATTTAGTGACAGATTATATAATAGTGTATATAGATATACATATGACGTAACACAGATATATTTTGATGTTGAAATATTACTATTTTTTTTGTTTGTATTAAAAATGTTTAGTTATCGATGATTAGGGATTTTTAATTTCATAGATACGAAATATTACATATAATTAAATAGTGAACTGAATAATGGGGGTAAAGAAAAAACTAATAGTGAAATGAAACATATTATAAACCTTATGCAATTTACAAGACAACGTTTTGGGCCAATTTCTTCTTGTAATCCAGAATAGTACCATTCCATCTGGTGGCGGTCTTGTGTTCAACGACGAAAATATCCTTGGCAATCTTGTTCAATAATCTGAAATCGTGAGAAACCACGACAACACCACCATTGAATTCATTAATAGCATCTGCTAAAGAATCAATAGTTGGAATATCTAGACCATTGGTAGGTTCATCTAATAGTAAAACATTTGGTTGTTGTAGAGCCAATAGAGCAAAGACAACACGAGAACGTTGACCTTCAGATAGGGTACCCATTTGTACAGTTTGACCTTCACCAGTTAGACCGTAACGACCTAATTGACCTCTCCAGTATTGGAAATCTTGAGAGATATCTGGGTGCTTATCACGAACAAATTCTAAAGCAGATTTAGTTAGATCTAATTGATCTTGAGAGTGTTGGGAGTAAACACCCAATTTAACGTGAGTATGTCTAGAGACACGACCATTTTGAGCCATAAGTTCACCGGTCATGATCTTTAATAAGGTAGATTTACCAACACCATTTGGACCAACAAGAGCAATTCTAGAATCCATATCGACACCGAAGTCTAAGTTTTCATATAGGTTATGTTCTTTCTTACCATCGTAAGCGAAAGAAATAGAATCGAAAGATAGAACTGGAGGTGGTAATCTCTCGACTTCTGGGAATCTGAAAGAGAAGACTCTATCTGGAACGACAGCTTCGATCAAACCATCAGCTTCCATCTTATCCAAAATCTTTTGTCTAGATTTAGCTTGTCTAACCAAATTAGCATAAGTACCTGCAGACGCAATAAACTTCTTAATATGTTGAATTTCTTCTTGTTGCTTACTGTATTGTTTCATTTGGTTAGTTTCCAATTCAGATCTTGTCTTGTGGTAAGAATCGTAGTTACCACCATAAGCAGTTAACTTCTTTAATCTCATATCCAACATGTTTGAACAAACACCGTTCAAGAAATCTTGAGAGTGAGAAACTAGAACCAAAGTTCTGTCAAATCTCTTCAAATATTCTTCTAGCCAAACACAAGCTTCCAAATCTAAATGCGCAGTTGGGTCATCAAGTAATAACAAAGTTGGTTTAACGAAAAGGGCCTTGGCTAAAGCAACACGCATTTTCCAACCACCAGACATGTCCTTGGTCTTTTTTAGAATGGTTTGAGCATTGAAACCCAGACCAATCAAGATAACAGCAGCTCTACTTTCGAAAGTGTCTGGATCTAGAGAGTCCATTCTTTCATATAATGGTTCCAATAATTCAGATTCTGGACCATCTTCAATAATGATGTTTTCAACAAGGTCTTCCATTCTTTGTAATTCAGCTTGAGCTTCTCTGACAACATACTCTAAAGCAGAAAATTCTGTTGCAGCAGCTGGTTCATCTAATAAGTAGATATCGATATTTTCTGGAATTGGATATTCTCTAGTAGCGATAGCCTTTAAAAAAGTCGATTTACCACAACCATTTTCACCTAACAGACCATATCTTCTACCATAATTTAATTCCAGAGTAGAATCTTGAATTAAAACTTTACCATGGAATAATAGAGAGACAGAGGTTAATTTAATATCTCTAGAAGTTTCCAAAGAGGCTAGGACACCAGTAACAACACGATCGGAGATACCGTCATCATCTTGTTGTAACTTCAACTTTTCAATTTCCTTGGCTTGTTCACCAACTTCATCGACTTCTTCGTCAGTCTTCTTCTTGGATTTACGGACGGTCTTACCGGCAGCGACCTTCTTAGCGTCTCTTTCAGCCTTCTTGGCTTCTCTCTTAGCTTTAGATGCAGAAATTGGAGGCATGTTTTTCCTTATTTATTACGCTGATAAGTTATATATTCCAACAGAATTTTATAATTAACAAACTACAGAGAATTTAAATTATTACTGAATAGACTGTCATACTTGTAAGCCGATGAGTTTCCTGTTTATATACTATGAAAGAAAGACCAGAGACCCTTTTGCGATGTTCACTGCAATTAACAAATTTTTCACTTTTTTTTTCCAGTTCGTTCCTAATGATAACATAAGAGCGTGAACTATCGTATAAGATGATAAAATAGCTAATCTAAGAACAAAAAGAAAAGATATCAAGTTGAAATTTATTCATTGAATAAGATCACGAACCCTTCAAGAAATATATTGTACCTAATAAGGTTCTTCAGAGTGATTTTATAACAATTGATTTAGATTGGGAAAGGAAACTGTTGCTCAGCTATTCGGTAAATTGAGGGAAGATGAGTGTGACAATGGATATCGATGGTAATTTTGTGGGACAAGATATAGATGAGGATATAAAGAAAGAGGTTCTAGATTTACTTAGGACAAAGCCTGTCAGCGATGTCAAAGATTATTTGCTAGAAGTAAATCATAATTTGTCCACCACTGATGAAAAATTTAACAATCAATTGAAATTACATTATTCTGTTATCTTACGTGTGATTCAAAATATTGCAGTGCTGCATAGTGATCTAAGTGATGTGGATACCGAATTTAGAGAATTATGTTTTAATGATAACCTTTACCAAATTCGTAAGTTGCCTACATTTCGACCTGTTAGTTTGCCAGCCGATCATGATCCATTTGAAAGTAACAACAACGATTTACAAAACGTGACTTTAGGGATAACGAACTGGATTCTAGCTGTAACGACCTTCATTAATAGATTTGCAAATTCTAATGAAAATGGTAATTCCTTCTTCGAAGAAATGATTACACATACATTGAAACTAGGTGATAACAAGGATGATTCAAAATTTATTAGATATAAATATATCATCAAGAAAAAAGCTCTTTCTTTACAGACGTATATTGTTGATTCATTGATAGCACATACAATAACATTGAACTTAGAACAAAGTATCAGTTTATTCAACCTTTTTCATTTTACAATTCCGTTCTTCTCCTGGGATTTGTTATTGACAGAACAATATAATAACTTATTGTATGATATGATATTGGAGGATTATGATATCGAGTCATTTTACGGTGATAAAAACATAATTAATATCAAGTCCCCATCTGTGAAAGATTTCTTACAATCATCCTTATTTAAGAGTAATGTAATACAAAGATTGATTGACAATATAGAGGACCAGTTGACCCAGTTAGAGAATACTGGCAATAACAATAACACATCTGTTATAGAGGAAACTCCGAAAACTGAGAAACAGAATAAAGAAAATGATGATGAGTATGAAGATGAAGATGATATGGATAATGAAATATCAACAATTGTCAATAATTCACTTATGCAAGCAATGGGTCTTATCTATGACAATGATATCAATGAATATAATAATATTGAACAAATAATGGACCAATTGAATAACCTAAAGGACCTTAAAGCAGATTCAATAAGGGTCCAAACTTTGAAGGAAAGACTTCTAGCTTATTTGCAAGCAAAACAAAACCAACTTTCAAAGAATGGTATCGTTATGCAACCGCAAAACACCGATGAAACCGTACAGACCATTTTGCACAATTACAACATGGTCAATCTTGAAGACTTGATCAGCCAACAAATAGCGAAACTACACAATACAGCAACAGGCTAAGATAGCATCAACTTTCTTCCTTCCACGATCTCGTATCTTGTCTGAATAAACGTGCTCCATCTGGCGCTGTGAGTGTATATGATCTATATATGCGCGATGAGTAAAACCCTTAGATGTTTGTTTCTTCTATATGGCAGCACAAAGCAAAAACCATTATGTTTTTTTGTGAAGCTGCGGAGTCTCAATGAGGCAAATATTTTCTAATGACAAGGAACATGTGGGCATTGCAATTACTAATTCTATCGTCAAACAGTCATCGGTTTCACATAAGAATAAGAGTTGGTGTATGTGTTTACCATTAATTAAATAGGGTCGGTTTACATGGTTGGTTAACAA